>NC_139999.1:17110279-17155681 GCF_964263955.1 Coregonus lavaretus | reverse complement strand
CAAACAGCTACTGAGATGTACTTGATAGCCGTCTCACATTTGCAACTGTTAACATGTCGCGGGTGTGTGTGTGTGTGTGTGTATGTGTGGTAAACCCGTGCTCTGTGTCTCTGAGGCTGATGTCGCCGGCTGAGCAGACATTAGGGCTGACAGTCAGTCTTCACCAAGGTTACCCAAATTGTACCGCGACCTCATAGCTAATTATGGCCCTTTGAAATTTCAATGCATCTCTGAATGTAATTTAGCTGTTTCCAATCTATCTAGCAGGAGAGGTGTTCTGTGACACACGCTGCATGCATATCACCTGATTCATTTTCCCCACTGGAACACAAAACAAAAACTAAACGGGTCATAATGAGCAGCTTGTAATCTCACGGCACTGGAAAGGGCAGTGGTGCCAAACAGGATGGCGTGGCGCTGATGCTGATGCTCTCTGTAAACTTCATTGAGAGCTGTTCCGCACTGCGAGATTAGAGGTGTTTTGTCCTCCTGTAGGGGAAACACGAGGAGGTTACACACCACCCAGGATCCAACGCACTTAACATTTCTCATTTTCAGTGGGTGGCGACGAGAGGATGAAAATGCTATATGAGTTCCTCCTGTATTACGTCTTAATATGCAGTCCATCTTGACTTTTTCACATGACTTGTCCTGTCATTTGCATAGCCAAGACCCCCTTTCCTAATTTCACAGTCATTATGCACTGATGTGCTTTTTTCTCAGCATCACTAATTTTGATCAACTATTTTCAAGGTCAACTGGGCAACATGTCTCGCTACAGTATAAGCCCTTTACGTGATGAGATAGATATAGAACTGCCTTTAAAAAAATGCCTCAGCACCACTAACAATTACCTCACACACCAAGGATAAATAATAATGGATTTTCTTTGATGCTTTATATTAAATTACATGAGTGAAACTATCTACTTTAGATTTGACATTCTCTACTTTTACTGTCAGTGTTAGGGCAGTAAATGTAACCAGGGTTATTTTCACATGTAGTTAACCATTTGTATAATGATTCTTTGATAGTACATGTTTTATAGAGTCTAACAGAGATCCAGTGTAGAAAAATAGAATTAACACAATATGTTATACCATTTCACACTTCTCAATAACTGACAATTTCATTACAAATTGGATTGGAATTTTATTCAATTAAAATCATTATTTTGACACCTTGAGCAGCACATCCTCTGGTTCAAGCAGCCTCACACCTTTCCTTGTCATGGAGGGGGTGTCTGGTCCACTGTAACTACCCCTAGACACCCAGAGACGGCAGGCTGAGCCCCGGCAAACGGCTATTACGGTCCACATTTTATTATCCATTACTACTGAGGTCATTAGCAGCGAGAGGGATTGTACGGTTCTTAACCTATTGATCATTGTAACTACTACCATTTCATCCAGTGTGTTGAATGAGAGAAAATCTGACTGAGACAGGGGGCTATTAAGGGGAAGGGCGGTGTATCATGCCTATTTAACGTAAACACAGGACGCCAGTCTCCATTTAGAACGCTCTCCATATGATATACTCCCTTATCTCTGGTTAACATCATGACTCCAGATGATGCACAGAAATATACACTACCGTGCATCTCGGAGTCGCCTCTTCACTGTCGACGTTGAGACTGGTGTTTTGTGGGTACTATTTAATGAAGCTGCTAGTTGAGGACCTGTGAGGTGTCTGTTTCTCAAACTAGACACTCTAATGTATTTGTCCTCTTGCTCAGTTGTGCACCGGGTCCTCCCACTCCTCTTTCTATTCTGGTTAGAGCCAGTTTGCGCTGTTCTGTGAAGGGAGTAGTACACAGCGTTGTACGAGATCTTCAGTATCTTGGCAATTTCTCACATGGAATAGCCTTCATTTCTCAGAACAAGAATAGACTGACGGGTTTCAGAAGAAAGTTATTTGTTTCTCGCCATTTGGAGCCTGTAATCGAACCCACAATTTCTGATGCTCCAGATACTCAACTAGTCTCAAGAAGGCCAGTTTTATTGCTTATTTTATCAGCACAACAATTTTCAGCTGTGCTAACATAATTGCAAAATGGTTTTCTAATGATCAATTAGCCTTTTAAAATGATAAACTTGGATTAGCAAACACAACGTGCCATTGGAACACAGGACTGATGGTTGCTGATAATGGGCCTCTGTACGCCTATGTAGATATTCCATAAAAAATCTGCCGTTTCCAGCTACAATAGCCATTTACAACATTAACAATGTCTACACTGTATTTCTGATCAATTTGATGTTATTTTAATGGACAAAAAAACTGATTTTCTTTCGAAAACAAGGACATTTCTAAGTGACCCCAAACTTTTGAACGGTAGTGTATGTACATCTGAAGAGAGTCTGAGGGAGAATTCTCTGTCAGTCTGGTTAATTCACAGAGAACTAATACTAGGAGAGTTCTTTGAGCAGCTACTTGTACACCAATATGTGGGTGTGAAAAATAAGACATTCTGGGCATGCCAGAAACAGCTGACGTTTATGGATTTCAGTAAGGTGTGGTGCTCTCCAGGTGCCTTGCGTATATAAACATTCAAACCTGGAACATTCTCACACAGCTGCAGTGTGAGTGACTGTAGGCAATATACCAGCGCAGGCCTGCTGGCCAACACACACAAACGCAAGCACACACATGCATAGAAGCATGCAAAAACTCAAACATGCACACACAGGCACTTAAAGTCCATACAGTATGTGTGCTCAATAAATTGTAGCGCATGCTTGTACAGTATGTAATTACAACAATATTAATAAACAAAAATAAAATGACTATTTTTAATCAGGTAAAACATTTTTTTTTTTCCTGCTTTCAAAGATGCAAACTTTGAAATTTGAATTGTCACAGTACAATGCAAATACAGCAGTAATACCTTATGTGTCTGTCATTATTACAATGACAGTTGAACTAACAACAGGTTAGCCACATTTAAAAAATATAAAATATTTACTATACTTTTTCCTCAATGCATTTTTAGTTGTCTGAGAGAGGAGGTTAGTGTACCAGGCAGCGTCTGATGCCGTGCTGCCTGGAGAACAGAGCAGGAGTGTGTTCAGAGTGAAGGTAGGGCACAGCACACAGTGATTGGAGCCTCTGCTGCCTTTAAAGGACACTATGCCAACTTCTCTTTGTGCGTCACCACCGAGAACAAGCATGGAAATGATATTCTAATGAGGAAACATTGGCCACACATCTGACGACGTCGGGAATTCACTGATTCACACTTAATGAAGACGCTCTCCAACCAGCGCTCCCCCAGAAGCCAAAGGTCAAAGCATGGTGAGAGAGAGAGAGAGCGAGAGAGAGAGAGAGAGAGGGGGGGGAAGCAGACCCAGGCTTAAGACATAAGGCTAGCCTCCCTCCCTCCCCTCCTGGTGATACAGGGGCAATTAAGGAGAATAGAAAGACGAAAAACAGGCCAACTTCAATGAGACCATCGCTGATATTAAAGTAGCCATGAAGGACCAGGTTAGATGAAGAAGAAAAAAAAAAATCTACTTTTTATATCTTTGTCCCTGGTGTGATCTTGTTTTGTAAGGACATCAAATAGAATGGAGAAGTAGAAAATAAGAAACCCTTGAGAAATCAGAGGCCAGCCTGTTTGATGCTGTTGGTTTACCTTGGCCTGAGACATTTGAATAGTAATGGTGCTCCGTCTTGAATAGCGTATAATCTCAAGCAAGAAAATGTCTCCGAAATGAGGATTTCACAGGAGGCATTGTATTGAAGTGATGCATGAACATAATTAGTCCTCGATAAGATCGGAATGAATGACTCATTCCTCATCTCTCATTCAGGTTTATTGAAATATTGAAGGTGGATTGCGGTTTAGAGAATATGTCAAGCATGTTTTCTCTGATGGAAAAAAAGGATCAACAAAATATGTTGTAATTTTGGTGTATTTGTGTGTATTACTATCAAAAATATATAATAATAATCATAATAACAATAATTTCACAATAACCAATGTATGTAGTCCCAGGCTACAACATGCATGACAAAGAACACATGGAAACAGCTACCCATCCTGGTTTTGCTAAGCCATCAGTAATTTCTCTCTGTCATCCAAATTCAAGCTGCTTTAAAAACGTTTACAGTTCAGATAAACAGGATAATCACAGTCACATTTTCTCCCCATTTGCTATTATATATTCTGCGGGGGGATTGAAATGATACGCAACAACTGTAAAAACAAAACTCATAATTGCATTTTAATTAACTTTTAAACCACAAACAAGATTTCAGCAAAGCTGGGCCAGCGTTCCGTAAAACAAACAAACTACACGGAGAAGTGAACGAGCCTCTCACCCCAACAACAACAGCTGAGCTGCGTGGTGTCGCCTCTTTCCCACACTCTGGGCAGCCAACACTGCAGGTGCCCACTGCTGAGCACAGAGCAGAGGGCATGCCCCCCACCCTGACACACGCACATGCGTTTGCCCCCACACACACACACACTTGGGGGCCATTTCCTGTAGTTGGCTGTAGTAAGAGTATATTACTGAATAAAAGGCTGATTTCTTTCAGTTTTTTCTTTATGTTCCACTGTATTCACTGATAGAGATACCTCTGTATTGATCAGATTTTCTTGCACTAAAATTATGTGATAAAATAAAATGAGGACATTATACAAGTATATGAGTTATGTTTTGAAGTGAGTGATAAAAAACAACTTCTTTCAAAATTCTAAGCCGTGAAATCCAACAAACTTCTGATCACAAACTATTCTTTTTTTAATGAGGGTTCAAGTTTCCATTTTCACTGATAACATATCTTGTCATTCTTTCTGACCTTTCAAGCCACACCCCCATATGTAGATTTTCAGGCACTTACCACGCAAGTTTGAAACACAAAAATAAAACAAGAGATGACAACTTTAGTGCCTACAATAGCACATTCACCAGCCCATTCACCTTGTCCCAGACCCGGTGGGTGCTTCCCTACATCAGAACCCCCTCTTCTCTTCCTGTGTACCTCCGTGTGCCCGTGACTTATGGTTTATCAGCTCAGCACCATTACGCAACCCTGTGTGCCTTCAGATGCATTATTTGAATCAGTTGAGATTTAATTAAGATCACAGCCTTTAAAATCCCCTTCAAATGAAAATATACCCAAAGACACGCCTGACCCATCCTCATGCAGATTGTTTCCATACTCTACACACCAGCAACGCAAACCTAATCCTTGTTTCCATGACGGCAGACAAGGGGCCACAAATTGTGTAGGCTTTTTTTACACGGCTTGTGCTGCTGTCTTTTGTGAGTCAGAAAAACCACGTGGCCAATTCATAATAATAAAAAGGGGAGAAGACAGCAGCTGGCTTACAGAATGTGTGAAAACCATCCAGAGATAAATCTAGATCCAACACATTATGCCTCCTCTTATATCTGGGCACAGCCTACTCAAACATTCCACAACTACTGCGACAAATTAAACATCTATTATGTTCTTTGAGGAGCACAGCAGTAATCAACACAGTATCACATAATGCATTCTAGTAGCAGAGCAGGACGGGACAAGTGGCAAATATAGACTAGTTTATTTTGTTACACCATATCACTGTCTATACACCATGTAGCCTAATCATACTGTTAACGTACTATCTCTATACTTTGAAATACATAACATCTTTGGTGCTGACTTCATCTGCCTATCTGATATAGAGACACACCGTGACCGAGAGCTATGAGCAGTAATGCACCTTGAAACCGAAGCTGTTTTCAAGTCAAAACGTTCCTCAATCCAGCGAGGAGTCAGGAGCAACAGCAGAGAGCAGCTGGTGGTTTTTCTATATCACCGGTAAACTATTCCCCCTCACTCACTCACTCCGCACTAGAAAGCAGTGGCCACTCCTGTAAAGGATATCCCAGAGCGCTGTGGGCTCTCGCTGGCTGTCGGCTGCCACCGTGCCCACTTCTCTGGGTACAGGGTAATATCTGGTTGCCTATGTCATGGTTTAGAAATGACAGGTGCTGGCAGCCTCTCGCCTTGACAGGCCACTGCACAAATAACGGCCCTGCCTGAAAGGGCTAATGCACTACTAATGAACAATAAATCAACTTTGATTACAAACTGTCATCCCAATCAGCTCGCACTCCAGCTCTCCCAAACTGCACCCTCAGCCCAGCCGGTGCAGCTGCACAGCATTACAGTGCACACTGGCTGTTTAGGCTTCATTTTCCCCAAATCTGATGTTTACCTCCACCAGCCCCTCTCTCTCTACACTCTACCACTACAGACACACCCTCCCAACGCTGGGGCAGTTCAGACACAGTCTGGAGCTCAGTACTAACACGGCAGAGGGGGTAGAGGGTGAAAACATTAGCCTTAAAAGTGAGGAAAATGTTGTTGTTTTTTTTAAGCATGCGTTAATATATTAATTGAAAATGTTGTTGTTTTGGAAGACTCTGAAGGCTCTCTCATATTAAAAGTTAAACCAGCACCACAAAGTCAATAACGGTCTTCAGTCTAATACCTAAGGGGTGTTTCATGGGTTCAAATCTACCACCAGGGAAGAGGGGGAAGTTGGAGTAGAGAGGTTAAACTTTACCTCTCATTTCATTCGCCGCCCCCTTTCCTACACACACGCGCATGCACGCGCACACACACCCACGTATGCATGAGTTCGCGTGAGCACACACAAAAAAAACTTTTCAGGAAAAATGTCAGTGCTGACATTTCAAATGATTGAGTCTGGCTAAAATGATTTCGTAGTGGCAGTGTTAAATATAGAGTTGTGCCAGTGCCAGCCTCTCCCTTAATTTCAAGTGACAGAGTGAGGAGAGGATCAACCCCCCCCATCACCTCGCTGCCTCCTTCACTTGACAGGAACACTGTCGATAGCCTGAGTGGGAGCCAAGTCTGACCGACACACACACACACACTCAGCTCACAAACACTGTGACTATCTCATGTAACACTAACAGTAAACAATAACAGCATGCCCTAGTGAAGCTGTGGGCTTGTTAGTAACACACTGGGATGCAGAATATATTAAATAATAATATGTGATAAACAACTTCACTGCCAAAATACAAACATGCCGCATTGCCTTTCCTAGAACTTTCCATACTTCAACAACACATACTGTAGTACCAGAGCCTGATGATCTGGTTAGTACAGCGTCAGAATAAAGAAAAGAAAACAAACATAACTAGAATAGTAACTACAGTATATCTAAACTGGAATAGGAGCAACTTCCTTTGAAGTGTTACCTTAATGTGAAGTGTTACCTTAATGTAAAGTGTTACCTTAATGTGAAGTGTTACCTTAATGTAAAGTGTTACCTTAAAGTGAAGTGTTAACTTAATGTAAAGTGTTACCTTAATGTGAAGTGTAACTAAATACACAAACAAATAAACAAAACACTTGAACATTTCATTTGTTGAAGCACATTTCAGCAAATGAAAACTCTATCTCTGAATGGCATCAGCAACTATCAGCAGGTAAACAAACATCTAAACAACACATAGCCTATCTTTAAAAACACATCATTTCCCCACAAATCACACAATGCTTGTAGTGTAACAGCCTTCAGGACAAGCCTGTACTCTGTCCCTATCTACAGAACACACTAAAACCTGGATCCATTCTCTCCTTAAACAAACTGCATGACAAAATTAACCAATTACAATGATAGAACATCAACAACAGATAGACAAAAGCCCCCATCTTTTCCCTGGACAAATGACATTGTCAAGTTTTATACAAGAAAGCTGGAAAAATTGCAGAATCAATCATATTGACAAACCTGACAAACTCCATTTAGCTGGCAGGGTAAACAGAGAGCTGGGCCGTGCAGTGTGGAGTGGAGCGGAGAGGAGCGAGAGAGAGAGAGAATGAGAGGCAGGCAGGCAGAGAGGCAGGCGGACGCTGCTGTTCTGTGGCGTCTCCAGGCTTCCTCGGGATACAGACAGATTGCACGTGCAAGGTTGCTCCCTGGCTGACAAGATACAAAACTATCCAATCAACCACGCCCTTCTCCACCAATCACAACCAGCCCCCTGAACATAATCAATTCAAATGGCCTACACAATAGGGAGCCTCAGGCTGAGCTTCAGGTGAACCCATGCCTTTGTGTGGGGCCCCTTTAAAAAAAAATACACAGTTGACGGCTGTTAACCCTTTGACCTATTGAAACAATGGATGCCTAAAGAAAATAAGCCCTTTAATTAAACAACAGATAAGTAAACACAGCTATCCAGCTGAAAGAAAGAAAGAAACTAGCCTGCTATCAGACACTTTATTGTTCTAGTAAATGGAATTGTTTACAGCATCAGGACAAAGAGCCAAACTCATTTTATGTTCTGAGAACAACAAACAGCCAACAAACAATTGAGATGCTTTATTGTTGTTGTTGTTGTTGTTGTTGTTGTTTTTTTGGGGGGGGCAATACCATAGTAAAGCATTTCAGTCTAAAATAAATAATTTTAATTAAACATGTTTGTGTGTGTTTTTTAAAGTTTTTTTTTACGTGTAAGAAACGGCTGTTCCATTAACTATATCATTACTTTATTTTTCCAGATATCACTTTTTATTTTTTCTTCTCCAGATATCACTTGTTTCTTTTTCCAGATACCACATCTATCTTTTTCCAGGTTATCTTTATTTTTTTGCCCTTTGTGCCTAAATTGTAAAAATAAGCAATAAACTCGTTGATCTACCAAAATACATGATTTTTCCTCTGATTACTAATATCACTTGTCCTAATACTTAACTACACAACATATACTACTACTGCCTCTGGTGCTATCACTACTACTCAATCACAATAAGAATAATTAGCTGTCTTAATAGCATCACGTTTCAACAGCCAGTATATAAAAGAGAAAAAGGTGAAAACAGGGCTCTGCCCTCTACTGGACATGTATGAACTGCACAGGACTGAGAGAAAAAGGAGAGAAATAAATACACCCCCAGAAAACATTTCTATATGTATTTTTCCTCCGTTTTGAAATAATTGTTTTTAAACCATGATAAATCTGACTGTATTATCTGAAAATATACTATTTAAAACTATTCAGTTCAGTTTGAGAGGAGTCAAAAGGATGAAATACTTTCAGACACAAATACTAAGACATTAAAATAAACCTTTAGTCAGGATTAACACCTAACTCAATTAATTACCATGTTAATAAACACAACAAAATTCAAACATAGCCATAAAAAACGGTTTATATCAATGTCCATAAAAGCTTGGCTAAGGATGAAGGAATGCTCATGGAACACGTACAGTGCCTTGCAAAAGTATTCATCCCCCTTGGCGTTTTTCCTATTTTGTTGCATTACAACCTGTAATTTAAATTGATTTTTATTTGGATTTCATGTAATGGACATACACAAAATAGTCCAAATTGGTGAAGTGAAATGAAAAAAATAACTTGTTTCAAAAAACAAACAAAAATTAATAACAGAAAAGTGGTGTGTGCATATGTATTCACCCCCTTTGCTATGAAGCCCCTAAATAAGATCTGGTGCAACCAATTACCTTCAGAAGTCACATAATTAGTTAAATAAAGTCCACATGTGTGCAATCTAAGTGTCACATGATCTCAGTATATATACACCTGAAAGGCCCCAGAGTCTGCAACACCACTAAGCAAGGGGCACAACCAAGCAAGCGGCACCATGAAGACCAAGGAGCTCTCCAAACAGGTCAGGGACAAAGTTGTGGAGAAGTACATATCAGGGTTGGGTTATAAAAAAATATCAGAAACTTTGAACATCCCACGGAGCACCATTAAATCCATTATTAAAAAATTGAAAGAATATGGCACCACAACAAACCTGCCAAGAGAGGGCCGCCCACCAAAACTCACGGACCAGGCAAGGAGACCAAAGATAACCCTGAAGGAGCTGCAAAGCTCCACAGCGGAGATTGGAGTATCTGTCCATAGGACCACTTTAAGCCGTACACTCCACAGAGATGGGCTTTACGGAAGAGTGACCAGAAAAAAGCCATTGCTTGAAGAAAGAAATAAGCAAACACGTTTGGTGTTCACCAAAAGGCATGTGACTCCCCAAACATATGGAAGAAGGTACTCCGGTCAGATGAGACTAAAATTTAGCTTTTTGGTCATCAAGGAAAACTCTATGTCTGGCGCAAACCCAACACCTCTCATCACCTCTCATCACCCCGAGAACACCATTCCCACAGTGAAGCATGGTGGTGGCACCATCATGCTGTGGGGATGTTTTTTATCGGCAGGGACTGGGAAACTGGTCAGAATTTAAGGAATGATGGATGGAGCTAAATACAGGGAAATTCTTGAGGGAAACCTGTTTCAGTCTTCCAGATATTTGAGACCGGGACGGAGGTTCACCTTCCAGCAGGACAATGACCCTAAGCAAACTGCTAAAGCAGCACTCGAGTGGTTTAAGGGGAAACATTTAAATGTCTTGGAATGGCCTAGTCAAAGCCCAGATCTCAATCCAATTGAGAATCTGTGGTATGACTTAAAGAGTGCTGTACACCAGCGGAACCCATCCAACTTGAAGGAGCTGGAGCAGTTTTGCCTTGAAGAATGGGCAAAAATCCCAGTGGCTAGATGTGCCAAGCTTATAGAGACATACCCCAAGAGACTTGCAGCTGTAATTGCTGCAAAAGGTGGCTCTACAAAGTATTGACTTAGTTATGCACACTCAATATTTCTGTTTTTTTTGTCTTATTACTTGTTTGTTTCACAAATTTTTTTATTTTGCATCTTCAAAGTGGTAGGCATGTTGTGTAAAAAATCCATTTTAATTCCAGGTTGTAAGGCAACTAAATAGGAAAAATGCCAAGGGGAGTGAATACTTTCGCAAGCCACTGTACATTCCAGAACACAAATAATCTGTTAAAATAAACACAGCCCATACATACAGTAACAAGCCACTGCCCTCATCTGCTAATAACTAACAACAAGCTTTGCTAAGCTGGGTGACCGCTATAAATAATTGACTGGGAGACCTCAAGTGTCAAAAGTGACAATTCCAAAACATATCTTAGTGAATATTTAAGTAGAAGAAAAAAAGGCTCTTTACTTTCTATCTGACACACAGAGGGCTCAGACAAAGACACACACACACACACACACACACACACACACACACACACACACACACACACACACACACACACACACACAGTGATCTCAGCTCTGGCCACACTCTTCTCCCTGCACTCTCCCTGGGGTAGCATGTCGGCATATTCTCAATAAAACACCTTCTAAGCAGTAATAGGCCACTGTTCTCATTTCAATGCTCCCAAAGGCCTCATGATAAATTTAGCAGACATACAGTTCAAGCCTCCCCTCTCTCCCCCTCGCACTCTACTCTTCTCCTCCTCTGCCTGAGCCTGCACTGTGTACAGTAATTACACATAGGTGTGTATCGATGTGATACATCTAGATTTTTTCCCAAAACATATTTTATCAACACAGAGAATCATCAATATCCTTGAGCCTTCAGTTGTAATTTTCATCCATCCTCTTCATGATGATCCAGAAAGACTCGTGAATTATTGTGCTTATGACACTCCATTTCCTGCCTGAGTTACAGTGAAAGTATGAGTTAACGTCTGGTCGTCTGACTAGGGTTTGTTCTGGTGTTAAAGACAATGACACAGCTCCCATACCCAAACACAGAGGGTGAATAACATAAAGGGGTGTAGACTAAATTCCTTCTAAGCCATATCAACATGGGTATACTAAATAACTAGATAAGTCCATCTCATGTTACAATAAAAATAAAAATAAAAACTGTATATATATTTATTTTTTTACAAGATAAATGGTCAAACCTTATACCAAAAGGAACTTGTAACCTGAACGTTTATCTTGAAAAAACAAACATTGTTGTGTTTCCTCTAAGAAATGTAAATCATTGTTTACAGACACAGGCCTCTTCAGACCAGGGGTGTATTCACTAGGAACCAGACAGAAGCAAACGGAATGAAACAGGGATTAACCTACCTGAATTTGAATAAAAGTGTTTGCAACTGTTTGCTATTGTGTGTACTAATGATTACACCCCAGGTGAGTGACTTCTCAAACAACAGCAGCTCTATGTACTGTCTTTGCTGGTCTAGCCTATAACGGTGTATCTGAAAAGACAAACTTACTGGAAATTCAGAATCTTAGTTTTGGGTTGAACTTATGTGTGCAGACCTCTTTAACTCCTCTCTCTAACCCCTGACATCTGCACTTTAGCCTCATCTGAAATGGGCAGGGTTATTGGCCAAGGTGAACTCACGTTAAGTCATGCCTGTTCCAAGGATGTATTATGTTATTGGTTTCAGACATTCAAAAACACATTGTTAACACATTGTGTAGTCTGTATTTGCAAAATATTTCCTGAGGTGGTATGCCAGCCAGCGCAGAACGAGGTTTGTGTTTCTTTGTGTTCTGTCTGCTGTGGTTTTCACTTAGTCAAAACAAGAACATCTACAGCGATGTGCAACATAAATTCAGAAGGGGTGGGGGAATTTTGTGGCGTATACTTTCATGATTGATTCATATAGAGTTCTTCTTTTGAATCAGACACTATATTAAGAAGTACAGTGCCTCATCATGACATTTTGTTCAGGAAAAAACAAATCCTGTAGTTGAATGATGCCAAATTAAATGAGCAGTGGGACAGTCATCTCTATCCTACAGGATTTCTAAAAGACACGTCTGGGAGCTATGATTACATCTAAAAATACTTTGTTTGAGTACATTTTGGGCGCACGAGTGCATCCATGCCAACTATTTGGTATCCAGGAACTAGTCATAGTTACATGAATTACCAGGGAGTGGACTATAAACACGTACTCTTCAGTGCCCAACACAAATATACATGTACATATATCTACGGACTGTGTCATTCAATTCAGAACATCTCTCATACACGGCTTTAGGAATGTAGACAATCACTAAAGACTATCCGAGTAAAACAGGTTGAGTAGACAACACTAACTGAAACTATCATTGTACACAATATACCTAATCTTAATCCTAAAAAGCATGCTGGTCAGTTAAGCATCAGTTAACGCTGGTCAGTTATCCCCCTGGTCGTTGAAGTCCCTCCAAGTCAATCTAAAACTTCAGGACCTCGTGTCCCTAGAGAAGCACGCAATACAAATAGATGAACAAGTTGTTGAGGCATGTAGTTGTGAAGCTCTGATGCTTGACATATTGCACTCTGATGTTTTTCTGACTTGTGTCGTGTACATGTTCATTACTGATGTACTGCTTGTTGTATTGATGTGATTTTCGTCTGGTTTATCTTTAATGTCCCTGTTTGTCCGATACTGATGTGTTGATGCAGCTGTCTTGGTTCAGGTGTCTCTTGAAAAATATATTTTTATCTCAATGAGACTAACCTGGTAAATTAAATGTAGAGATTTATTTATTTTATTTTACCAGGCAAGTCAGTTAAGAACAAATTCTTATTTACAATGATGGCCTACACCGGCCAAACCCGGACGACGCTGGGCCAATTGTGCGCTGCCCTATGGGACTCCCAACCACGGCCGGTTGTGATACAGCCTGGAATTGAACCAGGGAGTCTGTCATGACGCCTCAAGCACTGAGATGCAGTGCCTTAGACCACTGCGCCACTCGGGAGAGATGCATGAGATACTTGAGTGGATGTTTTTGATATGGCTCTTGGTGTTTATTAATGCTCTGTCCTTACAGTCCATGTATCCACCCATTACCCGCCAAAAGGGGGAGTGAATCATTTCAAACAACACATGGCTGACATCAAGATACTGTGGTGGAGAATGCAATCTTGTATTCAAAGATACAAGATTGGGGGAGGGGGAGACAGGGAGACATGGAGGGGAATAGAGCTTGAAGGGAAACATCAGTCCTCAGAATAAAAAGGTCCTGAAAATGGCAATGGCTTAAAGCCCTGTGTCTGGAGTCTGGAGTCAGACCGACAATCATCAGATGGCTGAGGCTCACTAACAGGCTGAAACAGACTGCCTGGAAATACAAGGGATGACTTCATTCTGACAGAATGATCCAAACCTGTTTCTAATATATACAGTCCACATAATACATTTTTACAATATGACAAGAAAAACAAGCGGTGAAAAAGACATCCTGATCCCTGGTTACACATGGTTGCAGGGATCAGCGCTGTGCTGATCATTCCTGGCGTATTAAATCACCTCAAAGCAACAAAGACATCAAATAAGAATTCATTACCACATCACCTTGAGAGCTTTTACAAACACAAAAAGACAGAGACACACGGAATCATGCACATACACACACCCACAGATGTATGTGATTTGATTCTGAACCTAAAAACAGTGTTCAACTGTGCTGTTGAACCTGAAGAATATTGAGGTCGTGTCTCTTAGGCCGTGTCTACACTTGACACTTACATGCGACTTCTGCTATCAGAATATGAAGATCGCATTGAAAAGACGGGTCTAGATGCACAAAAGTCGCTTTGATTGTGTTCAGATCTGGAGGTGGTCAGGGATGCATTGTGTGCAAAATTCTCCTCAGTCTGGACGCAATCAGGCTACCAAAAGCGCATACAGTGGGCAATGTCATCAGCACTCCCACAAGTATCCAGAAAACGGGTTTTGGGACCGAGAGGCACCTTTTCATTAATGCTAGCCATCTAGCTAATATTTAGAAAATATTTTGGCTAGAGTTATGCTAACCCGTTTGCAATCCCTTTAGCGTTGCTTGCTAGCTTGCTGGCTAGCTACAGATGTTAGCTGGCTAGTTAGCTACAGTAGTTAGCTACTGTCATCAGTTGTTGTTGTGTTATTATCATATTTAGCCTATTCCACCGTTTGTAGAATGCATACTGGCATTTGAATATAGCGCGGGAAAAGGGAATCCGGACACACTGTGGACATGGTAGACACATTTTAATGTACAGTAGGTGTAGATGCATGACTCGTTTGGAATTCCATGATCAGAACTCTATGATCAGAATACTAAAGCTGCATGAACTGTGAAGTCTAGACACAGCCTTATAGCACAGTATCTGTCAGAAGATTCCCATTTCAATCCTCATTCAACACTAGGGGTATGCCTAGTTTCTGCTTACTGACCACTGAAAGGATTATCCATCCACACTGGCCTTGATCGTCTGAACCTGAACGTGTCTGTTTAAAGCGAACAACTTGATTCATTGGGGTGAGGTTCACAGCTTGGGTGCTCATTACAGAGAGGCTGTGTTCACCTCAATTGTCCCGTTATCTCAGCTGGCCTTCCTCCGTTTGGCAGGGAGCCAGAGTGGGCCGGGTCCGGGCTCATTGTCACCTCACCTAGCCACGGTAGTGGGCTGCGGATAGCGCTCCGGACCACGGGGCGGCTGGGCTGCAGGAGGGAGCGCCTCGGAATGCTGCCTCGGATTGCCTCAGAGCGCTGGTGGAGGTCCAGCCGGCAGGCCTCTGGCCGGCAGTCTAATGACTTACAGATTGGAGCACTGTGGTGTTCATGTGTCAGGACGATGCCATAGGTCTACTACAAATAACAGTAGCAGAGCAAGCTGGCGTTTTCTCCTCCCCTGTCAGAGAGAGGTGTGGCCCCTGCATTCTGTCACACCACGCACCCCCAAAGACCACAAATGAAGGATATGAGCGGCGGAGGGGAGGGGGGCAGAACTTAAAAGGCTTTCATCATGTAAAACTGAAAATACATTATCTATTGACTTGGAGATGCCCTCTGTAAAACAGAGAGAGAGAGAGCGAGAGAGAGAGCGAGAGCGAGAGAGAGAGAGAGAGCGAGAGAGAGAGAGATTCACCTGGCAAAAACCTACGGTAGATAATGGGTTGATGTTTTTCCCGTCTTATTTCTGAAGAATAACAAGCACTGCTCCCTAGACATCTTGAAAATGTTCAATGCAAAATCTATCAGAGGATGCTGACAAGATGACCTATCAAATGAATCATGATAATTTCATTTAAATATAAAAAGGAAGCCAACGCATCATTTCAGTGAACAGAGGAAGTCAGGAAACCATACAAAAGCAGTTTCTCTTTTCTTGTTTTCCATTGCTCACCAGCTTCAAGGACTCAGCTTCAGTAGAACTATGAAATAAGTGATCTTTACATGTTGCTTTCAGAGAACACACAAAAGATTCAACACAGGAATTTTTTTCAGTAGTCTGCCGCCCTATGTGACGCATTTGCCTGTGCTACAAACAATCTGTCTACAACCAAAAATGTAATACAAATAAAGGGGGACTGGGTATTTGTCAAGGCCATTAACATGATCTGTTTTTAGTCCAATTAGACTAACACTCTCAGGATTGTATTGTCTGACCTGCTAATACTGTCAAATAAAAGTACACTTTCTTCATGGAGAGTTCATATAGAAAAGAGTGGCTGGCTTGCAGCCTACAGCACCTCACAATACCTAGTGGTACTAGTGACATAACATCTTCAGCCCAGCTGCATGTCACATAATCCACTGAAGGCACTGGGTGCCTACCCAGGATCCCTTTCAGTGTGGCATAGTTAACTGAGCAGGCTCCTAAGCATTGCCACAAACAAGCCTATTTTTTTCCCTTCTTCCTCCGCGGTGCGAGTGGACTATCAGCGAGGGTCCGACAGTGTTGTGCCTAATGACCTATTTCTCCACTCCTGATCCTGCAGCTGGCATAATTAGTTACCTGGGGCTGCAATCCAATTTGAAGTGATGACAAGAAAGTGATCCATGAAAAAGTAATAAGTTAAATCCAATTTCAGCCAGCCTCTAATTAAATGCACATGGAACTAATGAGTCAAACCCTACCATTTCACTGATAATGCTAATTAGCGGGGTGGGAGTTGCTCGCCCTCGTCCCGCGCCACTGTAGGTGTGAAGCGCGAGGTAAAGTGGCATAGACTTTTAATTACACATGTCATTCTGGCAGTAATTTACTGGCTTTTTGACCAGTCAAGTATGTTAAGCTGCTCTACAGCCTGCTAACAGCTGTTTGTTTGATTTAGTATGATTAAAGGCCCTGGGCAACAGTATGCAAGCAGCACATTCAGCATCTAGTCTACACGTTACATTAGTGGGTTTGGAGGTAAAAACACCCCCTCTTCTTGGAGATATAAAACCAAACAGTTGATCAAGGATTCTCTTCATTGGTTTTTCTCTCCCCCTTCCATGCAGGTCATTTTTTTCAGATGTTTCAGATATTCTGTGCTTCATAATTTTTTACTTGAATAAAATGAATTGGAGTGAGTCACAGAGCTGGTGCATCTCTCTCTGTCTGTCTAATGGGGAGACTGCTGAGATTAATAGGCCTTCACCGCAGATAGATCTTCACAGCTCTACACATCAGGTGGCAGCTTACTGCATATCTCATAATTGTTGTATCATCGGACCAACAGGCTCCGAGACAGCTTCTACCCCAAAGCCATAAGACTGCTAAATAGCCATAAGACTGCTAAATAGTTAATTAAATGGTTACCCAGACTATCTGCATTGACCCTATCTTGCACTGACTCTATGCACACTCACAAGACTATATACAGTATATACACACTCACTCACACACACTACACTGACACACTCTCACAAAACCCACACACATCCTCATACACTACATAAGCACGCACACACACACACATAACACACACACGCATACAGGCACAACACAAACACACATACACACACAAAATCCTTATCCCCAGTCTGCTGTGAAGGATGCCAATATAGTGCATTCTCCCTGCGTGGGCTTGTCCTTATAGCTAAAGAAGAAGTGCCTTGGATCATTATGTTCTGGTGTTTCACAAATTCCCACCCTGGAGTGTCTGAATGAAGTGGCTGCTTCACCACAGGAAGACCACATTTATTACATACTGATGCGCACGCACACACGCACGCACACACACGCACGCACGCACGCACGCACACACACACACACACACACACACACACACGCACACACACACACACACACACACACACAGACAGATGCTGGTTATGTATGAGCACAGACATTGAATTCATGTGTGTTGTGCAGAGGGGATGTATTTAATTAGTGGAGTATGTTTACTCTGAGATAATTACACAACGGGTGGGTCTAATCCTGGATACCGGTGTCTATTCCACAAGTTACCACCGGCTAAAACTATGACGTTGAAATGCCTATTTACTCACTGTGCAATGTCTCATCAGCCCAGCTAGACAATTTATAAACTTGATCTCCACTGTAAAAAGCATCTAGACATTATCTCCCATTTCTTTCAGACTAACATTTAGTTTTCAATAGCGGAGATTTGTATAAACCTTGCTGTCTGTCTCTCTGACATTTGCAACATTGTTTCAGTATTGAAATTCGATCTCCAGGTGTCCCATAGTAATGAACGTGTAGGGGTCAGGAGTCGGGATGAGACAGACGGGCAGGCAGGCAGCTATTCTCAGCCAGTCAAAATCATGAATCAGCATATATGGATATATACAAGAAATGTCAATAGAAAACAGGTAAAACGAAACGAAATGCAGCTAGTTTGCAGTCTTTCCAGCTTGAGTTTGAAGTGATTCTGTCACGTTCGTTCATGAATGGGTCAGACCAAGGCGCAGCGTGATATGCATACATGTTTATTTGGAATGAATAAACAAGCGACAAAACAACAAACTAAACGTGAAGTCCACGGTACACAAAGTCAGCCACCAATTGTGCAAGTTCTCCCACTTAAAAATATGAGAGAGGCCTGTAATTTTCATCATAGGTACACGTCAACTATGACAGACAAATTGAGGAAAAAAAATCCAGAAAATCACATTGTAGGATATTAAATGAATTTATTTGCAAATTATGGTGGAAAATATGTATTTGGTCACCTACAAACAAGCAAGATTTCTGGCTCTCACAGACCTGTAACTTCTTCTTTAAGAGGCTCCTCTGTCCTCCACTCGTTACCTGTATTAATGGCACCTGTTTGAACTTGTTATCAGTATAAAAGACACCTGTCCACATCCTCAAACAGTCACACTCCAAACTCCACTATGGCCAAGACCAAAGAGCTGTCAAAGGACACCAGAAACAAAATTGTAGACCTGCACCAGGCTGGGAAGACTGAATCTGCAATAGGTAAGCAGCTTGGTTTGAAGAAATCAACTGTGGGAGCAATTATTAGGAAATGGAAGACATACAAGACCACTGATAATCTCCCTCGATCTGGGGCTCCACGCAAGATCTCACCCCGTGGGGTCAAAATGATCACAAGAACGGTGAGCAAAAATCCCAGAACCACACGGGGGGACCTAGTGAATGACCTGCAGAGAGCTGGGACCAATGTAACAAAGCCTACCATCAGTAACACACTACGCCGCCAGGGACTCAAATCCTGCAGTGCCAGACGTGTCCCCCTGCTTAAGCCAGTACATGTCCAGGCCCGTCTGAAGTTTGCTAGAGTGCATTTGGATGATCCAGAAGAGGATTGGGAGAATGTCATATGGTCAGATGAAACCAAAATAGAACTTTTTGGTAAAAACTCAACTCGTCGTGTTTGGAGGACAAATAATGCTGAGTTGCATCCAAAGAACACCATACCTACTGTGAAGCATGGGGGTGGAAACATCATGCTTTGGGGCTGTTTTTCTGCAAAGGGACCAGGACGACTGATCCGTGTAAAGGAAAGAATGAATGGGGCCATGTATCGTGAGATTTTGAGTGAAAACCTCCTTCCATCAGCAAGGGCATTGAAGATGAAACATGGCTGGGTCTTTCAGCATGACAATGATCCCAAACACACCGTCCAGGCAACGAAGGAGTGGCTTCGTAAGAAGCATTTCAAGGTCCTGGAGTGGCCTAGCCAGTCTCCAGATCTCAACCCCATGTTTCACAGTACTTGTGATCATTTTGACCCCACGGGGTGAGATCTTGCGTGGAGCCCCAGATCGAGGGAGATTATCAGTGGTGTTGTATGTCTTCCATTTCCTAATAATTGCTCACACAGTTGATTTCTTCAAACCAAGCTGCTTACCTATTGCAGATTCAGTCTTCCCAGCCTGGTGCAGGTCTACAATTTTGTTTCTGGTGTCCTTTGACAGCTCTTCTCATCTTTTTAAGTGGGAGAACTTGCACAATTGGTGGCTGACTAAATACTTTTTTCCCCCACTGTACACATACTAGAACCCACATAGAAAATACAACATAGAAAATCACACCCTGACTCAACAAATAAGAGTCCCCAGAGTCAGGGCGTGACAGATTGTGTTAGGAGTGTTGTTGGCTAGCTCCTCTGAACAACAGTGTCCTGACGAGAGAGCACATTTTCTATGCCAGGTGAAATCGCACATCATTAGCTCACTGTTATGGATGTATCCAAATAAATGTCACTAGAAAACAGGTTAAACAAATGCAAATGCATTTCTGGCTGCACTGTTTGATATGACTGTAAGTTAGCCGTAGTTGGCTAGCAAGAGATAAGAACGTTGCCAGCCAGTATGGCAATAGAACATTTAGAACGAACGACTGGGTCGCGTCCATAGATACAGAACAAAAAGACTTAACGACTGGGTCGAGTCTCTTGCAACCGGACCGATAGAACGAACGACCAGCCGGCTTGGGTACACCGTATATACAAAAGTATGTGGACACCCCTTCAAATTAGTGGATTCAGCTATTTCAGCCACAGCCGTTGCTGACAAGTGTATATTATCGAGCGCACAGTCATGCAATCTCCATAGACAAACATTGGCAGTAGAATGGCCTTATTGAAGAGCTCAGTGACTTTCAACATGACACCGTCATAGGATGCCACCTTTCCAACAAGTCAGTCCGTCAAATTTCTGCCCTGCTAGAGCTGCCCCGGTCAACTGTAAGTGCTGTTATTGTGAAGTGGAAACGTCTATGAGCAACAATGGCTCAGCCGCGAAGTGGTAGGCCACACAAGCTCACAGAACGGGACCGCTGAGTGCTGAAGCGTGTAGCGCGTAAAAATCTACTTCCAAACTGCCTCTGGAAGCAACGTCAGCACAAAACTGTTCGTCGGGAGCTTCATGAAATGGGTTTCCATGGCCGAGCAGGTGCACACAAGCCTAAGATCACCATGCGCAATGCCAAGCGTCGGCTGGAGTGGTGTAAAGCTTGCCGCCATTGGACTCTGGAGCATTGGAAACATGTTCTCTCGAGTGATAAATCATGCTTCACCATCTGGCAGTCCAATGGACGAATCTGGGTTTGTCGGATGCCAGGAGAACGCTACCTGCCCCAATGCATAGTGCCAACTGTAAAGTTTGGTGGAGGAGGAATAATGGTCTGGGGCTGTTTTTCATGGTTCGGGCTAGGCCCCTTAGTTCCAGTGAAGGGAAATCTTAACGCTACAGCATACAATGACATTCTAGACGATTCTGTGTTTCCAACTTTGTAGCAACAGTTTGGGGAAGGACCTTTCCTGTTTCAGCATGACAATGCCCCCGTGCACAAAGCGAGGTTCATGCAGAAATGGTTTGTCGAGATCAGTGTGGAAGAACTAGACTGGCCTGCACAGAGCCCTGACCTCAACCCCATCGAACACCTTTAGGATGAATTGGAACGCCGACTGTGAGCCAGGCCTAAACGCCCAACATCAGTGCCTGACCTCACTAATGCTCGTGGCTGAATGGAAGCAAGTCCCCGCAGCAATGTTCCAACATCTAGTGGAAAGCCTTCCCAGAAGAGTGGAGGCTGTTATAGCAGCAAAGGGGGGACCAACTCCATATTAATGCCCATGATTTTGGAATGAGATGTACGACGAGCAGGTGTCCACATACTTTTGGTCATGTAGTGTAGCAACCCTAGGTTTGTGTCAGGATATATCTTGTAGAAGGAGGAAATAGCATTAATAAATTCCTCAAAATAACGTTTTTAATGAAAATATGTAAATCATTATTTGAATGATGTAACCCGTTGTTTAAAAGTGATAATGCCCTCAAAGCCGGTGTTTGGAGGATATATTGGCATGGTTTGCTGGCCCTTGACTTCGTCTTGGGCCTAACAACACCCATGCTAATATATCCTCCAAACACCTGCTTCTCTGGCATTATCACTTAAATAAACACTTGTCTGGAAATGTAACATAGTCTACAACATTATAAAGCAGGCAATTTAGCATTTTATTTAGATAATATGGCCAACCAGCCTGTGCTCTTCACAAGATCTGGGCAGAGGAGGAAAAAAGGCCCACTCTCTTTTCAATAGCTGAGTGACAGGTTGGGCAAGATCTCTGAATACATTAATAAATTAGAATTGTAATTTGTTCTTTGTCTGCGGGAGAATGTGTAATACTTCTCTATGTACCAACAACTGGCTGTACGCTGGAATCTTCCATGTGGCCTCCCGTGTTTGTTGACCTCTGCTACACATTTTCCAGCCTGACTCGGGAAACTGTTTAGTTTGATCCTTTCAACTTATTTGAATCCTGACAAATGCGCACACAACTAAAAGGTCAACACAACTGAAAGGTCAACACAACTAAAAGGTCAACACAACTTAAAGGTCAACACAACCGAAAGGTCAACACAACTGAAAGGTCAACACAACTGAAAGATCAACACAACTGAAAGGTCAACACAACTGAAATGTCAACACAACTAAAAGGTCAACACATCTGAAAGTTCAACACAACTACAACACGACTAAAAGGTCAACACAACTGAATGGTCAACACAACTAAAAGGTCAACACAACTACAACACAACTGAAAGGTCAACACAACTAAAAGGTCAACACAACTGAAAGGTCAACATAACTGAAAGGTCAACACAACTAAAATGTCAACACAACTGAAAGGTCAACACAACTGAAAGGTCAACACAACTGAAAGGTCAACACAACTACAACACAACTAAAAGGTCAACACAACTGAAAGGTCAACATAACACAACTGAATGGTCAACACAACTGAAAGGTCAACATAACTGAAAGGTCAACACAACTAAAATGTCAACACAACTGAAAGGTCAACACAACTGAAAGGAGAGAGAGAGAGAGAGAGAGAGAGAGAGAGAGAGAGAGAGAGAGAGAGAGAGAGAGAGAGAGAGAGAGAGAGAGAATGAGAGAGAGCGAGAGAGAGAGAGAATGAGAGAATGAGAGAGAGCGAGAGAGAGATACCAAACGGCTCCTAAAGCTCCTAAAGGTTCAGATCTCTGCTGGAGAGTTGGAAACATCACCTCCTCTTCCCCTCTCTCCTCCTTTATCCTCCTTTAAACAGGCCACTCATGCTTCTATCACATATTAACCACTGCTACAACAGGCCTCGATCAGCAATACACATCATGTGTGCATTATTTCCTTGGCTTTGTTAAAAAATGGAACACAACAATATATTTCTCAGAGGCTGATTTCTGAGAGTCTAGGCTTTATATAATTCAGAACTGTGTTTATTCTATATAGTAATATAATTCATGTGTCACAGTCTGAGATGTATGTTGTTGATCACACTGGCATTGCAATCCACACCCACGAACACACACACAAACGTGGTTGGCCTACAACCGTCACTCACTCTGCCTCTCTTAATTTCCTGTTTATGAAGGTTGCCTAGTAAATTCACCCATGACAGAATGAAAACTGCACACAGTGTACCATAGAAAAGATCAAGAAAGTTCAGCTCTCCATTGTTCAACTTAATAAGTGACTTTTACAACCGTCCAACCACTTTTGTTTGTCTTGAGGTCTACAACCAGAAAGCAACAATATGACGGTTGACTGGTGTAAGCATACACTGTTTGCATGTCCTTAACAAGCCTATGACAGTGTGTTGTGGTACCTGTAGGCTTGGCTGATTCTCATTGTCTTTGGGGGATTTTAGACCGGTGCCTTGCTGAAGCTGCAGCTGCTGGCTCTGTTGTTGTTGGTGTTGTTGTTGTTGTTGATGTTGTTGTTGCTGTTTTTGCTGTAGAAGGATCTGCCTAGCCACTTGAAGAGCCTGAAAGAGAGATTAAAAAGATGGTGGGTTAAAAAAAAGGGAACAACATTCAAACTAAAAGCAGATATTTGATTGTGTCTTGGGGCTCAACCCTTCCCTTGAGACCACTCTTACTGCTTTTAACACAACAGATGTAACCCAAACGACGACGTGTTCTTGGACTGATGATAGATAACAAAACAAACTGGCAATATACACCAATTTGTCTTTACAGGACTGTGGGCTCTCCTTCTCTGTGGCCGACGTGAATAAGAAATGTAAGCGTGTTAATCCTCGCAAGGCTGCCGGCCCAGATGGCATCCCTAGCTGCGTCCTAAGAGCATGCGCAGACCAGCTGGCTGGTGTGTTTACGGACATATTCAATCTCTCCCTATCCCAGTCTGCTGTCCCCACATGCTTCAAGATGGCCACCATTGTCTATGTACCCAAGAAAGCAAAGGTAACTCAACTAAATGACTATCACCCCGTAGCACTCACTTTTGTCATCATGAAGTGGTTTGAGAGACTAGTCAAGGATCATATCACCTCTACCTTACCTGCCACCCTAGATCAACAAAACAAAGGAGATGATCGTGGACTTCAGGAAACAGCAGAGGGAGCACCCCCCTATCCACATCGATGGGACCGCAGTGGAGAAGGTGGAAAGCTTCAAGTTCATCGGTGTACACATCACTGACAAACTGAAATGGTCCACCCACACAGACAGTGTGGTGAAGAAGGCACAACAGCGCCTCTTCAACCTCAGGAGGCTGAAGAAATTTGGCATGGCACCTAAAACCCTCACAAACCTTTACATATGCACAATTGAGAGCATCCTGTCGGGCTGTATCACCGCCTGGTACGGCAACTGCACCGCCCACAACCGCAGGACTCTCCAGAGGGTGGTGCAGTCTGCCCAACGCATCACCGGGAACAAACTACCAGCCCTCCAGGACACCTACAGCACCCGATGTCACAGGAAGGCCAAAAATATCATAAAGGACAACAACCACCCGAGCCACTGCCTGTTCACCCCGCTATCATCCAGAAGGCGAGGTCAGTACAGGTGCATCAAAGCTTGGACCGAGAGACTGAAAAACAACTTCTATATCAAGGCCATCAGACTGTTAAATATCCTTCACTAGCACTTTACAGGCTGCTGCCTCTAATAGATTAGAAATCACTGGCCACTTTAATAAATGGAACATTAGTCACTTTAATAATGTTTACATATCTTGCATTACTCATTTCATATGTCTATACTGTATTCTATACTATTCTACTGTATCTTAGTCTATGCCGCACTGACATTGCTCGTCCATATACTTATATATTCTTAATTCCATTGCTTTACTTAGATTTGTGTGTATTGGGTATATGTTATGAAATTGTTAGATATTACTTGTTAGATATTACTGCACTGTCGGAGTTAGAAACACAAGTATTTCGCTACACCTGCAATAACATCTGCTAAACACGTGTATGTGACCAACACAATTTGATTTGATTTGATTTGACATAGTTTCCTGTCGACATACACAGAGAACAATAATCAGTTGACAAAACAAACTTGCCAGTGCAAATATTTTCTGTTGATTTCGATTTCATTTGATTAGGATCCCCATTAGTCGTACGCCGATGGTGACAGCTAGTCTTACTGGGGTCCGACTCGTAACGAAAAATACATTACAGACAAAACACTTTACAACTTACATACACTACCGTTCAAAAGTTTGGGGTCACTTAGAAATGTCCTTGTTTTCGAAAGAAAAGCAAAACATGTTGTCCATTAAAATAACATCAAATTGATCAGAAATACAATGTAGACATTGTTAATGTTGTAAATGGCTATTGTAGCTGGAAACGGCTGATTTTTTATGGAATATCTACATAGGCATACAGAGGCCCATTATCAGCAACCATCAGTCCTGTGTTCCAATGGCACGTTGTGTTTGCTAATCCAAGTTTATCATTTTAAAAGGCTAATTGATCATTAGAAAGCCCTTTTGCAATTATGTTAGCACAGCTGAAAAATGTTGTGCTGATTAAAGAAGCAATAAAACTGGCCTTCTTGAGACTAGTTGAGTATCTGGAGCATCAGCAATTGTGGGTTCGATTACAGGCTCAAAATGGCGAGAAAAAAATAATTTTCTTCTGAAACTCATCAGTCTATTCTTGTTCTGAGAAATGAAGGCTATTCTATGCGAGCAATTGCCAAGAAACTGAAGATCTCGTACAACGCTGTGTACTAGTATGAAGAAGAAAAAAAAGTATGAAAATGTATGCACTCACTAACTGTAAGTCGCTCTGGATAAGAGCGTCTGCTAAATGACTAAAATGTACTACTCCCTTTTTATTTATTTTTTCATTTAGCAGACGCTCTTATCCAGAGCGACTTACAGTTAGTGAGTGCATACATTTTTCATACTGGCCCCCCGCGGGAATCGAACCCACAACCCTGGCGTTGCAAGCGCCATGCTCTACCAACTGAGCTACAGAACAGCGCAAGCTGGCTCTAACCAGAATAGAAAGAGGAGTGGGAGGCCCCGGTGCACAACTGTGCAAGAGGACAAATACATTAGATTGTCTAGTTTGAGAAACAGGTGCCTCACAGGTCCTCAACTGGCAGCTTCATTAAATAGTACCCGCAAAACACCAGTCTCAACGTCAACAGTGAAGAGGCGACTCCGGGATGCTGACCTTCTAGGCAGAGTTGCAAAGAAAAAGCCATATCTTAGACTGCCCATCTTAATATTTTATTTTTATTGGCCAGTCTGAGATATGGCTTTTTCTTTGCAACTCTGCCTAGAAGATCAGCATCCCGGAGTCGCCTCTTCACTGTCGACGTTGAGACTGGTGTTTTGCGGGTACTATTTATTTAAGCTGCTAGTAGTACACAGCGTTGTCCGAGATCTTCAGTTTCTTGGCAATTTCTTGCATGGAATAGCCTTCATTTCTCAGAACAAGAATAGACTGACAAGTTTCAGAAGAAAGTTATTTGTTTCTTGCCATTTTGAGCCTTTAATCGAACCCACAATTGCTGATGCTCCAGATACTCAACTAGTCTCAATAAGGCCAGTTTTATTGCTTCTTTAATCAGCACAACAGTTTTTAGCTATGCTAACATAATTGCAAAAGGGTTTTCTAATGATCAATTTGCCTTTTAAATGATAAACTTGGATTAGCAAACACAACGTGCCATTGGAACACAGGACTGATGGTTGCTGATAATGGGCCTCCTTACGCCTATGTAGATATTCCATTAAAAATCAGCCATTTCCAGCTACAATAGCCATTTACAACATACACTGTATTTCTGATCAATTTGATGTTCTTTTAATGGACAAAAAAATTGCTTTTCTTTCAAAAACAAGAATATTTCTAAGTGACCCCAAACTTTTGAACGGTAGTGTACATTTAAAAACATGAACATGTAGTGTGCATAGGTTGCACTTACAGTAAACAGAAAAAGTCAGAGGCACAGATCGGTGCTTTTTGATCCTCTTCTCCCTCCATCCCCTCCCCTCCAGAAAGTAAATAGAAGGTTTATTGCTGCTCCAAATATCTGTTAAAGGACACAGCCTTCTCATTGGAAAACCTAAAACAGTGCAGTCACATGTTTATTGCTCCAGCTACTCCCTTTTCCCATCACGATAAATAATCAAACATGCCATCCAGAACAAACAAAGCCAGGGAGCTGGGAAAAACAGTGGTCATGAAAACCACACTGATACCAAGAAAAGCAAGCGTGTATTCCCACAGTGAGCTGCCAGCCTCCTCACACCTATACAGGAAAACATCTGAGTAAATAACTGGGCTCATTCTTTCCATGTTCCACAGACGATTAATCCCACAATTAAACAAACAGTCGCGGGCACATCCAAGCCCATCTCACACAGCAGAGTTATAGTCCTCAAGTCAATTATTGGATGAGTTAGGTTGATTGCCAGACGCAAATTAAAAGCGGTATGTTGAAGAAGAAAATCGGAAAAGGGGGAGAGGGGGGTGGAGAGAGGAGGTGGTCAGAGTACGTAAGAGGGAAAGTTAAAGAAACTTGTGAAAGAGTAAGAGGAATGTGTGAAAGATGGTATGAAAGTGAAATATCAAAAGGAAGAGGGTATGGTGAAAGAGTTATAGAGAAAGAGAGAGAGTGATAGGAGAAGATGACCAGAGTGATAGGAGTTGATCTGTAGGCCTGTAAACGCTCTATAAAGGAAAGGATGAGAGGGGAGTTCAGCTCAGATGCAGGGGCAAACAGCTGTGTGCTGGTCTGCACCATGTGTGTGTTTCGACCCTCTCAAACATAGGCCTATGGGACGACATCATGAGCACGAATATAACCACCGGCTACAAAGAGGCCACTCTCCTGGCGTTTTACCCTACCACCATTAAAACATGCTCTCTCTCTCTCGCTCTCTCTCTATCCCTGCCTATAGCTTGTGAGGGGAAAACCCCAAGCCCACACATTCATAAACATAGTATACCCTTTTCTTATGACAGTGTGAGATTCACTCCAACACAAACAGAGAAATCTAACGCAATGCTAAGGGACAAACAATAACATACTCTTTATAGCCCTAATTACAAGAACATGATATTTAACCCATTCAGTTACAGTATGACCAAGTTCTTATCTTCCCGCCAAAAGTGGCAGACCTACCTAGCACTTAAAGCATGCAATACAAGATCAATGTAATTCAATAACCTCAAGTTGTAGGTAAGAATAAGTTGATGGTTAAAAGTTATATACACATTGTACTACAGCACTTACGCAAAATGTGCAGCAAGAAGTCAAGTATAAATAGACAATAGAACACAAATGACAGAGCTGTATAATGGAATAAAGGAGAATAGGTTCTTATTCTAAGACACAACGATCTTACCTGGTGAGGCAGCATGGCACAACATAGCACTGAATAGTTTAAGCCAAGCCTACGGATTACTACAGGGGAACATTCAAATTAAATCAAATCAAATTGTATTGGCCACATGCGCCGAATACAACAGGTGCAGACATTACAGTGAAATGCTTACTTACAGCCCTTAACCAACAGTGCATTTATTTTTTAACAAAAAAGTAAGTGTTGAGAAAAAAAGAGCAGAAGTAAAATAAAATAACAGTAGGGAGGGTATATATATACAGGGGGGTACCGGTGCAGAGTCAATGTGCGGGGGCACCGGCTAGTTGAGGTAGTTGAAGTAATATATACATGTGGGTAGAGTTAAAGTGACTATGCATAAATAATTAACAGAGTAGCAGCAGCGTAAAAGGATGGGGTGTGGGGGCAGTGCAAAGAGTCCGGGTAGCCATGATTAGCTGTTCAGGAGTCTTATGGCTTGGGGGTAGAAGCTGTTGAGAAGTCTTTTGGACCTAGACTTGGCACTCCAGTACCGCTTGCCGTGCGGTAGCAGAGAGAACAATCTATGACTAGGGTGGCTGGAGTCTTTGACAATTTTGAGGGCCTTCCTCTGACACCGCCTGGTATAGAGGTCCTGGATGGCAGGAAGCTTGGCCCCAGTGATGTACTGGGCCGTACGCACTACCCTCTGTAGTGCCTTGTGGTCGGTAGCCAAGCAGTTGCCATACCAGGCGGTGATGCAACCAGTCAGGATGCTCTCGATGGTGCAGCTGTAGAATTTTTTGAGGATCTGAGGACCCATGCCAAATCTTTTCAGTCTCCTGAGGGGGAATAGGCTTTGTCGTGCCCTCTTCACGACTGTCTTGGTGTGTTTGGACCATGATAGTTTGTTGGTGATGTGGACACCAAGGAACTTGAAGCTCTCAACCTGTTCCACTACAGCCCCGTCGATGAGAATGGGGGCGTGCTCGGTCCTCTTTTTTTTTCCTGTAGTCCACAATCATCTCCTTTGTCTTGGTCACGTTGAGGGAGAGGTTGTTATCCTGGCACCACACGGCCAGGTCTCTGACCTCCTCCCTATAGGCAGTCTCATCGTTGTCGGTGATCAGGCCTACCACTGTTGTGTCGTCAGCAAACTTAATGATGGTGTTGGAGTCGTGCCTGGCCATGCAGTCATGGGTGAACAGGGAGTACAGGAGGGGACTGAGCACGCACCCCTGAAGGGCCCCCGTGTTGAGGATCAGTGTGGCAGATGTGTTGTTACCTACCCTTACCACCTGGGGGCGGCCCATCAGGAAGTCCAGGTTCCAGTTGCAGAGGGAGGTGTTTAGTCCCAGGATCCTTAGCTTAGTGATGAGCTTTGAGGGCACTATGGTGTTGAATGCTGAGCTGTAGTCAATGAATATCATTCTCACGTAGGTGTTCCTCTTGTCCAGGTGGGAAAGGGCAGTGTGGAGTGCAATAGAGATTGCATCATCTGTGGATCTGTTGGGGCGGTATGCAAATTGGAGTGGGTCTAGGGTTTCTGGGATAATGCTGTTGATGTGAGCCATGACCAGCCTTTCAAAGCACTTCATGGCTACAGACGTCAGTGCTACGGGTCGGTAGTCATTTAGGCAGGTTATCTTAGAGTCCTTGGGCACGGGGACTATGGTGGTCTGCTTGAAACATGTTGGTATTACATACTCAGTCAGGGACATGTTGAAAATGTCAGTGAAGACACTTGCCAGTTGGTCAGCACATGCTCGGAGTACACGTCCTGGTAATCCGTCTGGCCCTGCGGCCTTGTGAATGTTGACCTGCTTGAAAGTCTTACTCACATCGGCTACGGAGAGCGTGATCACATAGTCATCCGGAACAGCTGGTGCTCTCATGCATGCTTCAGTGTTGCTTGCCTCGAAGCGAGCATAGAAGTGGTTTAGCTCGTCTGGAAGTCTTGTGTCACTGGGCAGCTCACGGCTGTGCTTCCCTTTGTAGTCTGTAATAGTTTTCAAGCCCTGCCACATCCGACGAGCGTCAGAGCCAGTGTAGTACGATTCAATCTTAGTCCTGTATTGACTCTTTGCCTGTTTGATGATTCGTCGGAGGGCATAGCGGGATTTCTTATAAGCGTCCGGGTTAGAGTCCCACTCCTTGAAAGCGGCAGCTCTACCCTTTAGCTCAGTGCGGATGTTTCCTGTAATCCATGGCTTCTGGTTGGGGTATGTACGTACGGTCACTGTGGGGACGACATCATCGATGCACTTATTGATGAAGCCAGTGACTGATGTGGTGTACTCCTCAATGCTATCTGAAGAATCCCGGAACATGTTCCAGTCTGTGCTAGCAAAACAGTCCTGTAGCTTAGCATCTGCGTCATCTGACCACTTTTTTATTAACCGAGTCACTGGTGCTTCCTGCTTTAGTTTTTGCTTATAAGCAGGAATCAGGATAGAGTTATGGTCAGATTTGCCAAATGGAGGGCGAGGGAGAGCTTTGTATGCGTCTCTGTGTGTGGAGTAAAGGTGGTCTAGAGTTTTTTTTCCCTCTGGTTGCACATTTAACATGCTGGTAGAAATGAGGTAGAACGGATTTAAGTTTCCCTGCATTAAAGTCCCTGGCCACTAGGAGCGCTGCATCTGGATGAGCGTTTTCCTGTTGACTTATGGCCTTATACAGCTCATTCAGTGCAATCTTAATGCCAGCATTGGTTTGTGGTGGTAAATAGACAGCTATGAAAAATATAGATGAAAACTCTCTTGGTAAATAGTGTGGTCTACAGCTTATCATAAGATACTCTACCTCAGGCGAGCAAAACCTTGAGACTTCCTTAGTATTTGATTTTGTGCACCAGCTGTTGTTTACAAATATACACAGACCGCCACCCCTTGTCTTACCGGAGTCAGCCGTTCTATCCTGCCGATGTAGCGTATAGCCCGCTAGCTGTATGTTATCCATGTCGTCGTTCAGCCACGACTCGGTGAAACATAAGATATTACAGTTTTTAATGTCCCGTTGGTAGGATAACCGTAATCTTAGGTCATCGAATTTGTTCTCCAATGATTGAAGATTGGCTAATAGGATTGATGGGAGCGGCAGTTTACTCGCTCGCCGTCGGATCCTTACAAGGCACCCCAACCTACGTCCACGATATCTCCGTCTCTTCCTCATGCGAATGACAGGGATTTGGGCCTTGTCGGGTGTCTGTAGGATATCCTTCGCGGCCGCCTCGTTGAAGAAAAAATCTTCGTCCAATACGAGGTGAGTAATCGCTGTCCTGATATCCAGAAGCTCTTTTTGGTTATAAGAGACGATGGAAGAAACATTATGTACAAAATAAATTACAAATAACGCGGAAAAACACACATAATAGTACAATTGGTTAGAGGGCTGTAAAACGGCAGCCATCTTCTCCGGCGCTGTTCTGTAGATTTCATGAATAAACAAAAGTACTGTTTAGTTTTCTCTGTAACTTATGACACATGATTTGGTGTAACGTGTCTGGTTTACTAAGAATGGTGTTGGAGCTAAGATACTCGAGTCATTTCTGCTTCCTCTGCTAATGACGCTGACCTGAAATTATCAACGTTGTCGTACAGATTTGAACAACGGTTTTGATTTTTAACATTTGCCTGAAGATGACAGACCGCTACAACATTCACAGCCAGTTGGAGCATCTTCAATCTAAATACATTGGAACAGGCCATGCGGACACCAGCAAGTGGGAATGGTTGGTGAACCAACATCGGGACTCATACTGTTCATATATGGGCCACTTTGACCTGCTGAATTACTTCTCTGTTGCTGAGAACGAGAGCAAAGCCCGTGTGCGCTTCAATCTCATGGAGAAGATGCTGCAGCCCTGTGGCCCACCTTCGGACAAACCTGACAATGCCTAGGCTAAGGACTTCAACTGACAAGATGTGGATTTTATTGTTTGGCTATCCATCATGTTGATAAGAAGTCATGTTTGAGGTTGGAGATGCATGAAATGGAAGAAATGTTGACGAACGATGCATAAGTTTCCCTTTTTCCCCCCACCCATTTGATATTTGTTGTTTGCCTTAAGAATTTGCATAGAAAATAAACATTGAGAAGAAAAAATATAAAATAATAATGACAAAAAATTATAATAATGAAAATAAAAATTTAAATTAAAAATAAAATAGATACTCGAGTCAACAAGACATGATGGGAGTTTTTAGATACTAATGGGTAAAGACATAGAATTCTGGAAATCATTAACATAAAAAAATCTGCCACAACACCTACTGCATCATCAATCAGCATAAATACGGTAACTGTGACACTGCAATGCAACACTGTGTATTGTAAGATCATCCACGTTGATATCACGTTGATCATCAAACAGAAACTAAGGTCATTAAGACTTTCATATTCGATAAAGTGGAAAACTGTCAGAAAATAATCACTTACAGTATTAGTCATACTGTTTGGGCACTGTTTTCCCCAATTACTTTATAAAATAGTTTTAAAAGCGAAAGACACAGGATGAGTCAAAATAATGATATAAAAAGGCCTAGCTGGGGAACGTATGTAGAGTGTTTCGAGGTGAGGCCGGCTAGAGGCTGACGAATGATTTGTTGTTTAACAAGGCGACTGTAGCTGGCTGCCTTGGAGAGGCCTGATGCTGTGCTAAAATAACCCATTGTGAGCTGTCACTGTGATGTTTACACAGCACCCACTCTTCTCTTCACACAAGGCCTCTCTTCTCTCTCTTCTCTCTTCTCTCTTCTCTCTCTCCCCTCTTTCCCTGGAATTCATCTCCTTTTGATCTCACATTCAAAGGTACCGGGGCTTGATAGACGTACAAGCCTAAAAGCAGCTCCAGACGCGATAAACTGCCAGCGGATGACAGGCCGGAGCGTCTAGAGCAGAGAAATGAGGAGAACAGTATGTTATCTGGCCACTACAATTGCACAAATCAAGAGACATATTAGGTGGAACTGATCAGATACTGTTCAAAGACAGATAATTGTAACAGATAACTAGGATGCAAAGGGAACAGGAGCCAGCCTTGCTATAGGGCGAAGCAGCTGTAAAGCTAAGGGGGGAAATACTGTATGTTTTTAGAATTAACTAGGGTTTTACACAGAATTACACTTATCAAAGTTTGACTTATTCTAATGTACAGGACCAGTAGATTGAACAGTGTATATTTCTAACTGGCAAAACATCTCATGTGTAACATGACGCTTGCCAATTGGATTCAGATATTTGTATGTGCAGAACCTGTATATGTACAGGTGCAACTGGAGAAGCTTTGTTGGAATGTGCTGCTATGGTTGTTTGTACTACAGGCTAAGCTGTAGCTGTACAGTATAAGGAACAAAATAAACACACACACACACACACACACACACACACACACACCCTCCAGGATCTGATAAGGAAAACACCCTCCAGGATCTGACAAGGTCTTATCGCCAACAAAGACGATGCAATTTGGTATCCTTGTCATTTGCACATTCTCTTTCAAATGTGTTCAAAGTTCACACCTTCCCCTGTGTTAACGGGTCTGCTTTAATAAACAACGGCTGCCTTATTTCTGCATCTACTTTCACACCATATTAGTGAATAGAGCCTCTGAAAAGGCAGGAGCAGCTCTCATGTCCCAGGGCTATCTAGCAGCGATAAGGGAATGGCTAAGTACTGGATGTCTTTATATGCAGTCTGCACATGTGGATTATTTACAGGCTTTGGGTTTCCTGCTGTTAAAGCCAGCTCTGGGTGCCATACAAATCCCTTCTCAGAGAATTACCACAAGTCTTTGCTTTGATTCAGCCCTAAACTTTTTACTACGTTGCAATGGTACGCACATTTTGGACATGACCAAAGGCACTTCTTTATCTCTCTACATCTGTTGACCTTGAGTAAACAAAAAATACAAACAACTTGAGTCCAACTGTAGAGGAATTCTAATGCACTGGTTATAGAGAGATATGTCTAGTGGCAGGCTAAGTTACTCAGAATGGAGACCAACAACACTCATCCTCCAGTTCAAACTGACAGACAAATCATAGAAAAATGTGAGCCAGGTCAAAGAGAGTGGTTGTGTGAAAAGTGAGAGGGCTCCATTCAGGGTGGCTCCACTGGAAGAGGGGCGGTGAGAAGCGAAAAGTGGGTCTGGTCTAGTGTGTTTGTTCAGGCCCATCAGGAGAGAGCCCTCTTTATTTCCTCTGACTCACCAGTGTCCTCCAACCCCAAAGCCAGGGTAGACCTTGAATGTGAAATGGTTTCAAACAAATTGCCCCTAATTGCTAGAAGACGTGCGCGCAGGTGTAATCGGATCCCTGTGGCCATTGTGGAGACTGGAGAGAGAGAAAAAAGGGTAGAGAGAGGAGTGGAGGAAAGCTGAGAGGAAAAGAGGAGAGCGGGGTCCAGTGTTAGCTGTTTACCCAGTGGCTGGAGTTCATTAGACAGGAGACCAAGGTTCTCAGACGGCCAGCAAAAACACAGCTAATAGGTTAGTTCTTAATGTAGTCCTGCTCAGCAGACACAGACATTTCTCCCCCTTCTCAGGCCTCAGTGGATTTGCCTGGTGATGGCCTAAATGTCAAGGTCATCTGCTTCACTTTCTGAGTGAAAGAGCACACATCTCAACTCACCTGACATTTATGGCCCTGGCTCTACCCCTGCAATGTTTCATCCAAACAAAGGGCCTTTTGCACCTCAGCTGCAGCCCTGTGCAAAAAGCTCCCTTCTCTCTGGATCCTCCTGGTGTGTTCAAAGTACAGTAGGCTAACTCCCTCCTACGGATAGGAACGCTGTTCCTTCCATTTTTGTAAATTACGCAGGCTATTGTAAGACTGGTGGGGAATTTATTGAAACTGGGAGAGTTACTGACACAATTTATTTTAGAATAGTACAAGTAGGATGACGTGGGGTCAGGGGGGCATTGAGTGTGCAAACATATAGTAATGGAATTCACTTACAATAAGTGTCATTTTTATTGAAATGTATATGATTTGGGGGAATTCTTAAACATGTGAGCAGATAAGCAGCGGGAGGAATCGTGTCAATTTATATTAATTGAGTTATATACTTTTTTTTGTACAAAAGCCGTTTATCTGCAATGCAAAGTAGGCAGGGCTGGATTCTCAGTAAGTATATAATTAATGCCATTTCCAAAATGCCTCTCCACATGGAAAACAGGCACCCATGTTCAAACCTCATGCATTACAGGCCCTCTGAAAAACACTCTCTAACCCATGTATAGATTTCCAAACTAATTCATGTAGAATACATAAATAAATCAACGTTTTGTACCCACTTCAAACCATTATATTCCCTTCCTTTGCTGCACTTTTCAACTAATCTATTAATATTTATGACAACACTAAACATTTCAAATTGCCATGTTTAAACAATATAAAGCACAGCATGCAATTATATAAGATGCAAGCTGACTTCAATAAAAATCCAATTTTGTTTTGTTCCCCCCATAACAGGTAATGCAATGGCTTGACAAATGTTTTTAGGGGGAAAATGGAGTGAAAGAAAAACAGGGTAGAAAGTAAAGTTATTAAACATGAGTGTGGATGGAAGAGGGTGCTGTGGAGCGGGACTAATGATGGAGGGCAAGGAGTGAAGGGAGGGAAAGGAGGAGGGAGAGAGAAAGAGGGAGGGTAGAGAGGGGAGGGAGCATGGAGCAGGCGCAGAGCAGGGCAGAGAGTAAACAGCACCCCAACAGGCGGGCCCCGTCTGGGCCCGGGATCTACTCTGAGCCTGGTACAGGCGGACTGGGAGGTCAGCTCAGCTATGCAGGCCTGACAGGTTCCGTTTGCTGTGTGCCGCCCGTTTGTTTGGATTCTCCAGCCTTTCTTAGCTAGCAGCTTCACAACAGATGGCAAAAAGAAGGCCCCTATTCAAAGAGGTCTGGATCAAAAAATACATATAAAGAAAATCACACATACTGTAGACACAACACAACACACACACACACACACACACACACACACACACGCACACACACACACACATTCAAGTGTCATTTAGGATCAAAATAACAGGGCCAAAACCTACACAAAATAAGACGATTGTAAGAAAATATGAACACACTGTCTTCACACAGGCAGGACAAACACACACACAAGCATGCACACACATATGGTTCTTTCTGATTATGGGACAACAACTTCCTATCATGATTCAATAACATAATGCAAATCTCCCCTCCGTGAAGGCATTTCTGTCCCCGCTATTCAGCAGTTATTAAATGAATAGTGTGTTTATTACTGCTTTAGTGTGGTGTAAACTCATAAACACCCTCCCGACTACAAGGGAAGCTGTCAACTAAATATTGTTTCCCTCATGAGTCGCTCTTCCACCTCAATTACGCCTTTCAACTTCCGAGGCACTGTATGATAAAGTGGCCGTAAAAATCATTCACATTAATACACCATTGTGCATCTGCTGCTAAAGGTAATTAAAGAAGTAAATGACTCATAAGAATAGACATATGAGCCGCAAAATGAAAGGCAACTGGGCTGCCTCATGAAAATATGTACCATTAAGATACTGCATTTTCATATTCAGGGTAATCAGCTCCACTAGCCTGATGCTGATTTAATCCACTTCACTAGCGAAGTCTTTCAGAGCGCGTCACTCTCTCTCCCTGCATTCTGCTCCTGCACCGCCCGTGAATGGCACCACTAAAGGGAGGTCACACAGAGGCAAATCAGTTGGGGCGCAGTCAATGCTTTGGTTCCATTTCGATGGCAGAAAGAGAGGAAAAAGAGAGAGAGGAAAAAGAGAGAGAGGGAAAAGAGAGAGGAGGAAAATAGAGAGAGGGAGATTGAGTGAGGAGGAGAAGAAAAAAAGAAAAATAGAAAGAATAGAAAAAAAGAAAGAGCTGTGAACAATGCAAGGCAGATCTCAGTCTATACCCTTCTCTGTCCCGCTGCCTTTACTTTTACCTAGCCAACACCAACGCCTGGGGATGCCCACCACTGCATTCTGCTGTAATTTACGTCAAGTCGATAAAACACAGAAACTGTCCTGGGCATGCAAACTATTTAGACGGGTGCTTGGAAAAACCTCCTTGTTTCGTTTGTTATTGCATTTTTGTCTGCAGAGTTGCATCAGGTAGTGTTTGGGAGAGTCATGCATGGGAAAGGATGATTCTAAAACGCAGCGTGAGGCGGGGATTCTGGGGAGATTTATCCAGCGTTGACGCGTAGTGTTTAGAATGGGAATGCCTCGTTGTTTTTCCTCTCATCCACATTACTCAACTTCATCAATACAGCAGCAAACTCTCAAGTTACTTTCAGCAAAGCCCTAAATCTCTGTTTGAGTTGCACTGAATATAGATGAATACAGGCAGCCTACACATTACACACACAACACCTGCTACAAAGCAGTGCTTCCTTGGTTGCTACTGCATTTTGGTTACACTTAATATTTGTGGTATACTAAACATTAAAACAATTGCTTATATCATAGCTCCACTGATCCCAAGCTACAGATGTAGGATATTAATTTGATCACTCTTTTGTTGCAGATAATGTTCCTGGACCGCATAAATTCACTGAAAACCATAACACACAGTTATATTAACAGTATTACACTTTTCATGTAGCCTACTTTTGGCTAGCTAATAGCCTAACCTCCGTTCAATCAACATTATGGATAAAAGTTCAAATCCTGTTGCTGCAGGATTATTTAGGTCAAATTAAGATCCTACACCTGTATATGTACATCATCTGCCATTGATTTCCCTTGTCTTGACCTGGGACCTAAAGCACGTAACCCCCTGTATGAGGTCTATGAGGTGCCAGTGGAGGAATCCCAGTGTGGTTGGAGTGAGAGTTTCTCTACGGGATAATATTTCTATAAATCACAGTGAGCCCAATTGGCCATGGCTGTGGATTGAGTTGCAGTGGAGAGGCAGCTCCCTGGGAATAGCACTGTCTCTGTTGAAGTCATTCCAAGACGGGTAATATGATCCCAGACAGACAGGAATAAAGGAAGAGGAAAAAAATCAGATTGCTTTGGCCATAAACTATAGTGATCTCCTGGCTGAGTCTGGACAGATCAACAGTCAGCTTGGACTGACATGATGCATAGTAGTGTTCTGATGAAAGGATGCAAAGACAAGAGGGCAGTCATACTCTTTCCATTTAATTGGCTTTAACATGGACACTGGGCATTACTCAAACTCTCACAAGTCACATTGGCGTGGACAAGTGTGAGTGAAGTAACAACAAGTCATAGGAGGTCCTGTAAGTGTAAGTAAGCACAGTAACATAACATCCTGTAGTAATTAGCATGCAAGGTGCAGCACAGCGTGGTGACTCTGAACAGACACCTCCTGAGCTGCAGGCTTCAATAAACGTTGCAGGAGAAGATGATCACGAGGCAAATTAAGTTATCTGCCATGCTTAAAGGGCTTCCATAGTAGTGTCAAGTTAGCTGGATGTCCTTTGGATGGTGGACGATTCTTGATACACACAGGAAAGTGTTGAATGTGAAAAACACAGCAGCATTGCAGTTCTTGACACACTCAAACCGGTGCGCCTGGCAAATACTACCATACACCGTTCAAAGGCACTTAAATCTTTTGTCTTGCTCATTCACCCTCTGAATGGTACACATACTCAATCCATGTCTCAGTTGTCTCAAGGCTTAAAAATCCTTCTTTAAACTATCTCCTCCCCTTCATCTACACTGATTGAAGTGGATTTAACAAGTGACATCAATAAGGGATCATAGCTTTCACCTGGATTCACCTGGTCAGTCTACGTCAAATCAAATCAAATTATATTTGTCACATGCGCCGAATACAACATGTGTAGACCTTACAGTGAAATGCTTACTTACAAGCCCTTAACCAACAATGCAATTGTAAGAAAAATAAGTGTTAAGTAACAAATAGATAAGTAAAAAAAATGAATAAAAAAAATTATAACAATAATTAAAGAGCAGCAGTAAAATAAGTAATGAGTCTATATACAAGGGGTACCGGTACAGAGTCAATGTGCGGGGGCACCGGTTAGTCGAGGTAATTGAGGTAATATGTACATGTAGGTAGAGTTAAAGTGACTATGCATAGATAATAAACAGAGAGTAGCAGCAGCGTAAAAGAGGGGGTTGCAATGCAAATCGTCTAGGTAGCCATGATTAGCTGTTCAGGGGTCTTATGGCTTGGGGGTAGAAGCTGTTAAGAAGCCTTTTGGACCTAGACTTGGCGCTCCGGTACCGCTTGCCATGCGGTAGCAGAGAGAACAGTCTATGACTACGGTGGCTGGAGTCTTTGACAATTTTTAGGGCCTACCTCTGACACCGCCTGGTATAGATGTCCTGGATGGCAGGAAGCTTGGCCCCAGTGATGTACTGGGCCGTATGCACTACCCTCTGTAGTGCCTTGCGGTCGAAGGCTGAGCAGTTGCCATACCAGGCAGTGATGCAACCAGTCAGGATGCTCTCGATGGTGCAGCTGTATAACTTTTTGAGGATCTGAGGACCCATGCCAAATCTTTTCAGTCTCCTGAGGGGTAATAGGCTTTGTCGTGCCCTCTTCACGTCTGTCTTGGTGTGTTTGGACCATGATAGTTTGTTGGTGATGTGGACACCAAGGAACTTGAAGCTCTCAACCTGCTCCACTACAGCCCCGTCGATGAGAATGGGGGCGTGCTCGGTCCTCCATTTCCTGTAGTCCACAATCATCTCATTTGTCTTGATCACGTTGAGGGAGAGGTTGTTATCCTGGCACCACACAGCCAGGTCTCTGACCTCCTCCCTATAGGCTGTCTCATTGTTGTCGGTGATCAGGCCTACCACTGTCGTGTCGTCGGCAAACTTAATGATGGTGTTGGAGTCATGCCTGGCCATGCAGTCATGGGTGAACAGGGAGTACAGGAGGGGACTGAGCACGCACCACTGAGGGGCCCCTGTGTTGAGGATCAGCGTGGCAGATGTGTTGTTACCTACCCTTACCACCTGGGCGCGGCCCGTCAGAAAGTCCAGGATCCAGTTGCAGAGGGAGGCGTTTAGTCCCAGGGTCCTTAGCTTAGTGATGAGCTTTGAGGGCACTATGGTGTTGAACGCTGAGCTGTAGTCAATGAATAGCATTCTCACGTAGTTCCTTTTGTCCAGGTGGGAAAGGGCAGTGTGGAGTGCAATAGAGATTGCATCATCTGTGGATCTGTTGGTGCGGTATGCAAATTGGAGTGGGTCTAGGGTTTCTGGGATAATGGTGTTGATGTGAGCCATGACCAGCCTTTCAGAGCACTTCATGGCTACAGACGTGAGTGATACGGGTCTGTAGTCATTTAGGCAGGTTACGTTAGTGTTCTTGGGCACAGGGACTATGGTGGTCTGCATGAAACATGTTGGTATTACAGACTCAGCCAGGGACAGGTTGAAAATATCAGTGAAGACACTTGCCAGTTGGTCAGCGCATGCTCGGAGTACACGTCCTGGTAATCCGTCTGGCCCTGCGGCCTTGTGAATGTTGACCTGTTTAAAGGTCTTACTCACATCGGCTACGGAGAGCGTGATCACACAGTCATCTGGAACAGCTGATGCTCTCATGCATGCTTCAGTGTTGCTTGCATCGAAGCGAGCATAGAAGTAATTTAGCTCGTCTGGTAGCCTTGTGTCACTGGTTAGCTCGCAGCTGTGCTTCCCTTTGTAGTCTGTAATAGTTTGCAAGCCCTGCCAAATCCGACGAGCGTCGGAGCCGGTGTAGTACGATTCCATCTTAGTCTTGTATTGACGCTTTGCCTGTTTGATGGTACATTGGAGGGCATAGCGTGATTTCTATGGGGGTAGAAGCTGTTAAGAAGCTATTCCGGGTTAGAGTCCCGCTCCTTGAAAGCGGCAGCTCTACCCTTTAGCTCAGTGTGGATGTTGCCTGTAATCCATGGCTTCTGGTTGGGGTATGTACGTATGGTCACTGTAGGGACGACGTCATCGATGCACTTATTGATGAAGCCAGTGACTGATGTGCTGTACTCCTCAATGCCATTGGAAGAATCCCGGAACATATTCCAGTCTGTGCTAGCAAAACAGTCCTGTAGCTTAGCAACTGCGTCATCTGACCACTTCTTTATTGACCGTGTCACTGGTGCTTCCTGCTTTAGTTTTTGCTTGTAAGCAGCAATCAGGAAAAATTATGGTCAGATTTGCCAAATGGAGGGCGAGGGCGAGGGAGAGCTTTGTATGCGTCTCTGTGTGTGGAGTAAAGGTGGTCTAGAGTTTTTTTTCCTCTGGTTGCACATTTAACATGCTGGTAGAAATGAGGTAAAACGGATGTAAGTTTCCCTGCATTAAAGTCCCCAGCGACTAGGAGCGCCGCCTCTGGATGAGTGTTTTCCTGTTTGCTTATGAACTTATACAGCTCATTGCGTGCGGTCTTAGTGCCAGCATCGGTTTGTGTTGGTAAATAGACAGCTACGAAAAATATAGATGAAAACTCTCTTGGCTTATCATGAGATACTCTACCTCAGGCGAGCAAAACCTAGAGACTTCTTTAATATTAGATTTTGTGCACCAGCTGTTGTTTACAAATATACACAGACCGCCAGCTGTATGTCGTCGTTCAGCCACGACTCTGTGAAACATAAGATAATATAGTTTTTAATGTCCCGTTGGTAGGATATTCGTGATCGTAGCTTGTCTATTTTGTTATCCAATGATTGTACGTTGGCTAATAGGACTGATGGTAGAGGCAGATTACCCACTCGCCATCGGATACTTATAAGGCACCACGACCTATGTCCCCGATATCTCCATCTCTTTCTTGTGGTCCTCTGTAGCTCAGCTGGTAGAGCACGGCGCTTGTAACGCCAAGGTAGTGGGTTCGATCCCCGGGACCACCCATACACAAAAATGTATGCACGCATGACTGTAAGTCGCTTTGGATAAAAGCGTCTGCTAAATGGCATATTATTTATTATTATTTCTCCTGCGTATGACGGGGTTTTGGGCCTTATCGGGTATCTGAAGTAAATCCTTCGCGTCCGACTCGTTAAAGAAAAAATCTTGGTCCAGTACGAGGTGAGTTATCGCTGTCCTGATATCCAGAAGCTCTTTTCGGTCATAAGAGACGGTGGCAGAAACATTATGTACAAAATAAGTTACAAATAATGCGCAAAAAACATACACAATAGCACAATTGGTTAGTAGCCCGTAAAACGGCAGCCATCTAATCCGGCGCCATTCCGGCTTTCCATTCTGTCATGAAAGAGGAGGTGTTCCTAATGTTTTGTACACTCAGTGTATGTCCTGATTGAACTTGAATGAATTTGAAATGAATGCAATTAGGTGATGAATCTATCTAGATTCTGATCTAGCATTAGTCAATAATAAATCATTACCATTATTCTATTTTACTTGTTCTGTCCTCCCCTAAAAATGAGAAACATACATATACAGCGTGGTGATAATGAAACAAACCCAAAGTGAAATGCAGGCATAGCTACAAACAGTAATAGCCCAAACAACAAGCACTGCAAGAACCAAGGGCATGTGGGATTTAGAATGGGGGGCCAGGCGGGAAATGACAGACTGCTGTTCACCTCCATTAGCTGCTACAGTATGTGAGAGCGGTGCATCTAGCAGCACACGACCTGTGAAAAATCTTAGATCTCGCTCTGTCTTGGAATGGGATTGCCGCATTAATTATTGGGAACTGTAATCTCTCAAGCAAATCAAATTACTCTCATTAACCGCACAAGAAAACTGCCTCTGTAATAAGTATGAATAAAAAGTATTTATTACCAATAATCACCTCTTTAATGTGAGCCAGCTTACAACAGCTTTTATTTTTGCTGATTAAGTTAAAAAAATTAGAAACAGGAAGGACGTTTGTGCGAGCACACACACACACACACACACACACACACACACACACACACACACACACACACACACACACACACACACACACACACCTCATGGAGTTTATGAGACTGAGTGATACAGTGATTAAAGGGGAGGGTATAGAGATAGAGTGCTTTAGGGCCTTTGACAGGACATGCCTTACCTAGTCATAAACACCTCTTTCTTTAGGTCAGGTGAAGAATCACTCTCAAAAGGGTTCACTAAGAGGTGAATCACTAGAGGATTTACATGTAATGTAGCCCATGTCATCACCCAATCAGTGCCTACACACAAAGCTGTCCATGGCAACTCAGTACAGTCACTGACCGCTACATATTTCAGAACGTTTGTGCGGATTGCCAGACTCAGTGCAGACACTAGCATAACAATGCTATTTCAGAATCATAGACAGCTGCTGACATTTTTTCATCTCAGCTCATTTACATCATTTTGGTTGTCTGAAAGCCCAGTGCGTATAACAGAGTAAAAAAACATGTCTGCATTATGCATTTCTGCAAATTGAGAAAAACAAACTGATACTTGTATACTTTATCACTCCCCAGGGAGTGACTATTTCCTCCAATTCCAGGATATGACATCATTACTTCAAGTAAATGTTGTCAAGTATAATTTCTCTGCTCGTAAACATAGCAGACACAGATATCCTCTCTATTTGAAGGACTGAGTTTTTTCCCCCTGAAAATAGCCAATTAATTACATTATCAAAAAAGGAAATAGAAAGTAAGAAAAAACATAAAAAAGGCTAATAAATATGAATTTCCTCCATTAAATCAATTATAATTGGAGGTCAGCATTTCATTCATTTACAGGTTTAGCATAATGACCTGTTTTTCCCTCATTTACTTCTGTATTCACCTGGGACACTGATGTCCCTGTTATCAAAAGTAACACACCAGTGATTATTCAAATTACATTTATATTCCAGTGGGAACATGCCTATCAAAATAAAATGCAGAGAAGTTAATATACCAAAAAGAAACCCTATAGTATACCATGAAGAATTATGTTAGCACTTATCTAGAACTTTATGTAATATGATACCAGTCCCGTGGATACGACAGTATCTATACTGTACATATGCTCTACAAAAACCAAGATTATAATCTGTGTGTCAATCATTTTGTTAAGGTAGTGCATCAGTATAGCAATGCAGCTAGCAGTGATTGGGGTTTGGCAGCAGGACAAGTTAAGGCAGTGCTGCCCCATGGCTACAGAACTAAAGCTCTCCTATAGCTTCGCAACCTGCCCATCAATGAGGACCCACCCACCCGCCCGCCTGTCTGTGCATGGCGTCTCCTATGAGTCATGCTGGGCTTGTGAGCCAGACAGCAGGGGGGACTTAGGTCGCAGGACTGGAGGGGATGTGGTGAGACCGTGAGGAGTGCCACACAAACCTGTGACCAGTGGCTATGCATCATAGCAAAATAAATGAGCTATTCTGCAAGGGTGTTCGTTTTATAAATTATACTGTTTTACACACATAAACATAGTCAAGTTGGCACCCTCAAATATGTTTCTATATTAATTGCTCATGTAAGTTGCTCTGGATAAGAGAAAAATAATAATAATAATAGATGGAGGTATTTATCGTGTTTAACACATGAAAGCCACCTCAGTAAGACAGACTGCAGAATATCACATAAACACTTTGTAAACATACAGCTGTAAAGATCATTATTTTGATTGCGGGACTCTCGTAAGGCTTTTCTTCCCCTCCCCAACATCTGTTTGAAATATAGGGCAAAACCAGCATTCTGGCTGGAGCTCAGGTGGTTCAAATGGAACACACACACACAAACACACTTCTGTGTATAAACGTTCATTTTTAGTTTACAGTTTCTCTCTGGTTCTGTGGTG
>NC_139999.1:17052779-17107779 GCF_964263955.1 Coregonus lavaretus | reverse complement strand
AGCCAAGCATTTATATGCTGAAGACAAGCTTGAATTAATTATCAGAACTTGAATACAAAAATGAAACTCTTGTCTGTCTACCACAACTACATACCAATTAAAAACAATCCTGGCAGACAGATTCCTCAGACTGACATTTCATATAATTCCTTAAACAGATTTACTGACATGTACGCAAGTTTTTATAAAGGTTACAACATTTGCATTTAGAAATGAGGAAACATAAATATAGTGTTGAGTCTGCAGATAAGAGTTGGTAATTAAGAGTACCTGTGGTGGTGGAAAACATTTGAAGAATAAACCTCGACTAGTTAGCTTTTTTCCCGTTGCCCTACAGTTATTTTACATTATTCAATCCAAAATACCATCTTTCTGATTCTAACTTTCTTTTTGCATGTTAATGTTTAATAAGGGCCCTTGGCTATCTATGGGCACAATTATTAGATACCCGCAGAGAGAAATTGAAAAATTAATCATACTCTCAATTTTGTACTTCTCTGACACATAGGAAATGACTCTAAGAGCGGTGCCTTTTCCCCAGTCATATGCTCAATATGGACACAATCCAATGGTTGCCAGGGAATGTTGCTTATGGAGAAAGGACAATTGCATCAATATAGTCATTAAAATATTATTTACAACATTGGCACGTATCATATGCCATAACAACACAACACAGATTACCCTGTTGCAAGCTGCAATGATTACACAAACGTTTATCCGAAGCCCAACAAAATAAAATTGAGTGTGTTCATAATTTTAAAAAATATGACACAAGTGGCGTAGTGGGGATTGTTATACGGCAGACATTAGGGAAATGACTCTGCCTCTCTCTCACTATGACACACACATTAACACACTCCCAGAAGTATCAGCCACAGTAATGTGTATGCATATTTACACCGGCAACACCTGCACACATACGATTATACTGAACTAAAATATAAACGCAACATGTAAATTGACTGATTTCTTTATATGAACTGTAACTCAGTAAAATCTTTGAAATTGTTGCATATTGCATTTATATTTTTGTTCAGTGTACATAAAACAAGATAGCTTATGCATTGTAAATGTCCACAGAACAACATTATACAGACATAGGCTCTTTAGGTCTTAGATGGCTAACATTTGTTTCTTACACCAATTTTTTGAATGAAAAGAAAAACAGCATAACATTGTTTTGTGTTGTGAATATTGACAGAGTAATCTACTCCACGATCTATTCATGTACTTGTGTGACAAATGTAGAAGTGTAAAATATGTCTATGCTGTGACTGGTGAGAGGCATTTCGTTTACCTGTAGCTGTATGGCAGATGACAGCAGCCTACGTCTCTGGAGCATGGTACTGATGAAGCCTGTCACTTCCCTACTGTATGTCTCCCTCCCAGATGACTCCTGTTGGACATGGACATACCCCACTGCCGTTCCCATGCTCTCCCTCCCCTGAGCAGACAGACAGATGGATGGACAGGCAGGGCCTGCTCTAAACATTTTCCCAGAAGCAACGCTCCCTTTTGTCCAGTGTCTGTATCCTAGCGCATGTCATCCAACTCTAATCAAGCAGAAAATGGTCATAAATATTTCTTTCTGCTAGATGTCACATTCGTATTTCACGCAGGGACATTATATTTTCCCCCTACCTCCGGGGAGTACCTAATGCAAAAAACAGTTACTTATATTCAAGGCTCATGTTCCCTCAGTAAAATGCAAGACATATTCCCAGTTCGGGAGAAAACAGGGGGAGAGAGAGAAAGAAGGGGGAGAAAAAGCCATTTAGGCAGTCTTATTTTCTGTGCCATTTACTGGCTAGTAGTTTCACAGCCATCCCATTACATCATGTCAGAGATAGTAAACAACCAAATAACAACAGCGCAGAGAAGCCCACAGCTAGAGAGCAACACAACACACATCCCTCCCTGCTCTCCAGAGGGGCTCCCGCCCGGCCTCCTCACAGTGGAGAAAACATTTGTTTTTATTGTCCATTTAAATAATATATATCATTTTTTTAAGAGAGAGAGAAAGAGCGAATGAGGATGTATGCGAGTGGTGCTGTGGGTGAGTATTTATGGCAGCCGTCATTCACAGGATGCTGGGTTGCAATCACTTTTATTTATGAAGAGACATCACATCAGAGGCGCAGCATATCATTCTCTAAATGGTATACAACCATTCACACGCAGGTCCCTCGTCATTTTTCTCTCAAATAGCAGCCACGTCACTCCTGAACGCATCGGAGGTCATTATTAATCACTGATACATACATTGATGGGAAGAGAAAAGTCAAATCATCCAATGTGCTCTGAAAGGAGGAAGGATGAGGATCCAAACAGATATACAGTGCATTGGGAAAGTATTCAGACCGCTTGACTTTTTCCACATTTTGATATGTTACGGCCTTATTCTAAAATGGATTAAATTAAACAACTTCCTCATCAATCTACACACAATACCCCATAATGACAAAGCGAAAAAAGGTTTTTAGATTTTTTGGCAAATCTATTACAAATAAAGCACTGAAATACCTTATTTACATAAGTATTCAGACCCTTTGCTATGAGACTCGAAATTGAGCTCAGGTGCATCCTGTTTCCATTGATCATCCTTGAGATGTTTCTGCAACTTCAATGGAGTCCACCTGTGGTAAATTCAATTGATTGGACATGATTTGGAAAGGCACACACCTGTCTATATAAGGTCCCACAGTTGACAGTGCATGTCAGAGCAAAAACCAAGCCATGAGGTCGAAGGAATTGTCCGTAGAGACAGGATTGTGTCGAGGCACAGATCTGGGGAAGGGTACCAAAACATTTCTGCAGCATTGAAGGTCCCCAAGAATACAGTGGCCTCCATCGTTCTTAAATGGAAGACTCTTCTTAGAGCTGGCCGCCCAGCCAAACTGAGCAATCGGGGGAGAAGTGCCTTGGTCAGGGAGGTGACCAACAACCCGATTGGTCATTGACAGAGCTCCAGAGTTCCTCTGTGGAGATGGGAGAACCTTCCAGAAGGACAAGCATCTCTGAAGCACTCCACCAATCAGGCCTTTATGGTAGAGTGGCCAGACGGACGCCACTCCTCAGTAAAAGGCACATGACAGCCCGCTTGGAGTTTGCCGAAAGCAACCTAAAGACTCTCTGACCATATGAAACACGATTCTCTGGTCTGATGAAAATAAGATGTAACTATTTGGCCTGAATGCCAAGCATCACATCTGGAGGAAACCTGGCACCATCCCCACGGTGAAGCATGGTGGTGGCAGCATCATGCTGTGGGGATGTTTTTCAGCATGATGCTGAAGCATGAGTCTAGTCAAGTTTGAGGGAAAGATGAACGGAGCAAAGTACAGAGAGATCCTTGATGAAAACCTGCTCCAGAGCGCTCAGGACCTCAGACTGGGGAGAAGGTTCACCTTCCAACAGGACAACGACCTTAAGCACACAGCTAAGACAACACAGGAGTGGCTTCAGGACAAGTCTCTGAATGTCCTTGAGTGGCCCAGCCAGAGCCCAGACTTGAACCTGATCGAACATCTCTGGGGATACCTGAAAATAGCTGTGCAGCAACGCTCCCCATCCAACCTGACAGAGCTTGAGAGGATCTGCAGAGAAGAATGGGAGAAACTCCCCAAATACTGGTGTGCCAAGCTTATAGCGTCATACCCAAGAAAACTCGAGGCTGTAATCTCTGCCAAAGGTGCTTCAACAAAGTACTGAGTAAAGGGTCTGAATACTTATGTAAATGTGATATTTCACTTTTTTTGTTTTTAATAAATTTGCCAACATTTCTAAAAACCTGTTTTTGCTCTGTCGTTATGGGGTATTGTGTGTAGATTAATGAGGGGGGAAAAACAATTTTTAATCCATTTTAGAATAAGGCTGCAACGTAACAAAATGTGGAAAAAGTCAAGGGGTCTGAATACTTTCCGAATGCACTGTATATTTACCTTTATAGGAGGTCATTTGATTTTAAAGTGAACAAAAATATAATCGCAACATGTAACCTTTTTTTTTTTTTTACTGAGTTACAGTTCATATAAGGAAATCTGTCAATTGAAATAAATTAATTATGCCCTAGTCAATGGTTTTCACATGACTGGGAATATAGATATGCAACTGTTGTTCACAGATACCTTTTTTTTTAAACATAGGGGAATGGATCAGAAAACCAGCCAGTATCTGGTGTGACCACCATTTGCCTCATGCAGTGCGACACATCTCCTTCACATAGAGTTGATCAGGCTGTTGATTGCGGCATGTGGAATGTTGTCCCACTCCTCTTCAATGGCTGTGCAAAGTTGCTGGATATTTAGCGGGAACTGGAACACGATGTCGTACACATTGATCCAGAGCATCCCAAACATGCTCAATGGGTAACATGTCTGGTGAGTATGCAGGCCATGGAAGAACTGGGACATTTTCAGCTTCCAGGAATTGTGTACAGATCCTTGTGACATGGGGCCATGCATTATCATGCTGAAACATGAGGTGATGGCGGCGGATGAATGGCACGACAATGGGCCTGAGGACCTCTTCACGGGATCTCTGTGCATTCAAATTGCCATCGATAAAATGCAATTGAGTTTGTTGTCCGTAGCTTATGCCTGCCCATACCATAACCCCACCGCCACCATGGGGCACTCTATTCACAACGTTGACATCAGCAAACCGTTCGCCCACACAACGCCTGAGCTTCCCTGAGACAATTTCTGACAGTTTGTGCAGAAATTCTTCGGTTGTGCAAACGCACAGTTTCATCAGCTGTCCAGGTGGCTGGTCTAAGACGATCCCGCAGGTGAAGAAGACGGATGTGGAAATCCTGGGCTGGCGTGACTACACATGGTCTGCGGTTGTGAGGCTGTTTGGACATACTGCCAAATTCTCTAAAACAGCTCTGGTGGGCATTCCTGCAGTCAGCATGCCAATTGAACACTCCCTCAAAATTTGGGACATCTGTGGCATTGTGTTATGTGACAAAACTGCACATTTTAGTGGCCTTTTATTGTCCCCAGCACAAGGTGCACCTGTGTAATGATCATGCTGTTTATTCAGCTTCTTGATATGCCACACCTGTCAGGTGGATGGATTATCTTGGCAAAGGAGAAATGCTCACTAACAGGGATGTAAACAAAGTTGTGCACCACATTTGAGAGAAATATGTTTTTGTGCGTATGGAACATTTCTGGAATCTTTTATTTCATCTCATGGAACATGGCACCAACACATTTACATGTTGCGTTTCAAAAAAAAATTCAGTATTGATTTCAGATTTCAGTTATTTGTCATATTTGTCCTTTCATGATAACAAAGGGAAAAAATTGTTCAAGAAAAAATTGTTGTTAATAATGTCTCATTGTCTATTCCACTACTCATAACCTGCCGCCATGCAAACCCTTAGAAATGTGGTCTTCCTACCACCACTAACGGCCTCTATGTTAGAGATCCTAACGACCTGCGTGTAGAGACCAAGGCCAGTACATCACGTATCTCCACTACAGCACTGCATAGCGACTTAATGATGCTGACATGTGTGAGCTACTCTTTTTATGGCCTATCCTACAGATGCCATTTCCCAGCTAGTTAGTACACCATAAGCATTAGGATCATAGCTAGCGCTGCTGGGGAGACCACGTTAGTGGTGTAACAGGTTTAAACATTTACCAAAACCTCTGCACACACAACGTTACCAACCAAAAGTCACAAATCCTCTGTGCTCACTGCTCTATTCTTTGACAGCGAGAACTGATGTGTAGAGACCAGGGAAATAAGAAGTGTGGGGGAGAAAATAGAAAAAACCTCTGGTTCTTTCTCAAACATCTTCATCACCGTTTGCAGTGGCAGACTTCCCATTAGGCCTCACATCATCAAGAGGCCTCGTGAGCTGGGCATCATTTAAAAAATATATACTAGTAATCTTTTTGTTATTTATACACTACCGTTCAAAAATTTGGGGTCACTTAGAAATGTCTTTGTTTTCCATGAAAACATACATGAAAAGAGTTTGCGGTTATGGAACCCCTACCTGTCCCAGACCTGCTGTTTTCAACTCTTAATGATCGGCTATGAAAAGCCAACTGAGATTTATTCCTGATTATTATTTGACCATGCTTGTCACTTATGAACATTTTTGAACATCTTGGCATGGTTCTGTTATATCCTCCACCCGGCACAGCCAGAAGAGGACTGGCCACCCCTCATAGCCTGGTTCCTCTCTAGGTTTCTTCCTAGGTTTTGGCCTTTCTAGGGAGTTTTTCCTAGCCACCGTGCTTCTACACCTGCATTACTAGCTGTTTGGGGTTTTAGGCTGGGTTTCTGTACAGCACTTCGAGATATTAGCTGATGTACGAAGGGCTATATAAAATAAAATTGATTGATTGATTGAATAGGAAATATAGCAAAATGCATAGGAAATGTAGTCATTGACAAGGTTAGAAATAATGATTTTTAATTGAAATAATAATTGTGTCCTTCAAACTTTGCTTTCGTCAAATAATCCTCCATTCGCAGCAATTACAGCCTTGCAGACCTTTGGCATTCTAGTTGTCAATTTGTTGAGGTAATCTGAAGAGATTTCACCCCATGCTTCCTGAAGCACCTCCCACAAGTTGGATTGGCTTGATGGGCACTTCCTATGTACCATACGGTCAAGCTGCTCCCACAACAGCTCAATAGGGTTGAGATGCGGTGACTGTGCTGGCCACTCCATTATAGATAGAATACCAGCTGACTGCTTAATCCCTAAATAGTTATTGCATAGTTTGGAGCTGTGCTTTGGGTCATTGTCCTGTTGTAGGAGGAAATTGGCTCCAATCAAGTGCCATCCACAGGGTACGGCATGGCGTTGCAAAATGGAGTGATAGCCTTCCTTCCTCAAGATCCCTTTTACCCTGAACAAATCTCCCACTTTACCACCACCAAAGCACCCCCAGACCATCACATTGTCTCCACCATGCTTGACAGATGGCATCAAGCACTGCTCAAGCATCTTTTCATTTGGTCTGCGTCTCACAAATGTTCTTCTTTGTGATCCGAACACCTCAAACTTCGATTCGTCTGTCCATAACACTTTTTTCCAATATTCCTCTGTCCAGTGTCTTATTTTGCCAATTATTTTGCCAATCTTAATATTTTCTTTATATTGGCCAGTCTGAGATACAGTGGGGGAAAAAAGTATTTAGTCAGCCACCAATTGTGCAAGTTCTGCCACTTAAAAAGATGAGAGAGGCCTGTAATTTTCATCATAGGTACATGTCAACTATGACAGACAAAATGAGATTTTTTTTCTCCAGAAAATCACATTGTAGGATTTTTTATGAATTTATTTGCAAATTATGGTGGAAAATAAGTATTTGGTCAACAACAAAAGTTTCTCAATACTTTGTTATATACCCTTTGATGGCAATGACACAGGTCAAACGTTTTCTGTAAGTCTTCACAAGGTTTTCACACACTGTTGCTGGTATTTTGGCCCATTCCTCCATGCAGATCTCCTCTAGAGCAGTGATGTTTTGGGGCTGTCGCTGGGCAACACAGACTTTCAACTCCCTCCAAAGATTTTCTATGGGGTTGAGATCTGGAGACTGGCTAGGCCACTCCAGGACCTTGAAATGCTTCTTACGAAGCCACTCCTTCGTTGCCCGGGCGGTGTGTTTGGGATCATTGTCATGCTGAAAGACCCAGCCACGTTTCATCTTCAATGCCCTTGCTGATGGAAGGAGGTTTTCACTCAAAATCTCACGATACATGGCCCCATTCATTCTTTCCTTTACACGGATCAGTCGTCCTGGTCCCTTTGCAGAAAAACAGCCCCAAAGCATGATGTTTCCACCCCCATGCTTCACAGTAGGTATGGTGTTCTTTGGATGCAACTCAGCATTCTTTGTCCTCCAAACACGACGAGTTGAGTTTTTACCAAAAAGTTATATTTTGGTTTCATCTGACCATATGACATTCTCCCAATCCTCTTCTGGATCATACAAATGCACTCTAGCAAACTTCAGACGGGCCTGGACATGTACTGGCTTAAGCAGGGGGACACGTCTGGCACTGCAGGATTTGAGTCCCTGGCGGTGTAGTGTGTTACTGATGGTAGGCTTTGTTACTTTGGTCCCAGCTCTCTGCAGCTCATTCACTAGGTCCCCCCGTGTGGTTCTGGGATTTTTGCTCACCGTTCTTGTGATCATTTTGACCCCACGGGGTGATCGAGGGAGATTATCAGTGGTCTTGTATGTCTTCCATTTCCTAATAATTGCTCCCACAGTTGATTTCTTCAAACCAAGCTTCTTACCTATTGCAGATTCAGTCTTCCCAGCCTGGTGCAGGTCTACAATTTTGTTTCTGGTGTCCTTTGACAGCTCTTTGGTCTTGGCCATAGTGGAGTTTGGAGTGTGACTGTTTGAGGTTGTGGACAGGTGTCTTTTATACTGATAACAAGTTCAAACAGGTGCCATTAATACAGGTAACGAGTGGAGGACAGAGGAGCCTCTTAAAGAAGAAGTTACAGGTCTGTGAGAGCCAGAAATCTTGCTTGTTTGTAGGTGACCAAATACTTATTTTCCACCATCATTTGCAAATAAATTCAAAAAAAATCCTACAATGTGATTTTCTGGAGAAAAAAAATCTCAATTTGTCTGTCATAGTTGACGTGTACCTATGTTGAAAATTACAGGCCTCTCTCATCTTTTTAAGTGGGAGAACTTGCACAATTGATAGCTGACTAAATACTTTTTTTCCCCACAGTATATATATATATACAGTTGAAGTCGGATGTTTACATACACATTTACATTTACGTCATTTAGCAGACGCCCTTATCCAGAGCGACTTACAGTTAGTGCATACATTATTCTTTTTTATTTTCATACTGGCCCCCCGTGGGAATCAAACCCACAACCCTGGCGTTGCAAACACCATGCTCTACCAACTGAGCTACCTCCCTGCCGGCCATTCCCTCCCCTACCCTGGACGACGCTGGGCCAATTGTGCGCCGCCCCATTGGTCTCCCGGTTGCGGCCGGCTACAGCAGAGCCTGGATTCGAACCAGGATCTCTAGTGGCACAGCTAGCACTGCGATGCAGTGCCTTAGACCACTGCGCCACTTGGGAAATGGAACCTTAGCCAAATACATTTAAACTCAGTTTTTCAAAATTCCTGACATTTAATCCTAGTACAAATTCCCTGTTTTAGGTAAGTTAGGATCACCGCTTTATTTTAAGAATGTGAAATGTCAGAATAATAGTAGAGAGAATTATTTATTTCAGCTTTTATTTCTTTCATCATATTCCCAGTGGGTCAGAAGTTTACATACACTCAATTTGTATTTGGTAGCATTGCCTTTAAATTGTTTAACTTGGGTCAAACGTTTCGGGTAGCCTTCCACAAGCTTCCCACAATAAGTTGGGTGAATTTTGGCCCATTCCTCCTGACAGAGCTGGTGTAACTGAGTGAGGTTTGTAGGCCTCCTTGCTCGCACACGCTTTTTCAGTTCTGCCCACAAACTTTCTATAGGATTTAAGTCATGGCTTTGTGATGGCCACAACAATATCTTGACTTTGTTGTCCTTAAGCCATTTTGCCACAACTTTGGAAGTATGCTTGGGGTCATTGTCCATTTGGAAGACCCATTTGTGACCAAGCTTTAACTTCCTGACTGATGTCTTGAGATGTTGCTTCAATATATCCACATAATTTCCCTTCCTCATGATGCCATCTATTTTGTGAAGTGCACCAGTCCTTCCTGCAGCAAAGCACCCCCACAGCATGATGCTGCCACCCCCGTGCTTCACATTTACATTACATTTACATTTACATTTACTTCACGGTTGGGATGGTGTTCTTCGGCTTGCAAGGCACCCCCTTTTTCCTCCAAACATAAAGATGGTCATTATGGCCAAACAGTTCTATTTTTGTTTCATCAGACCAGAGGACATTTCTCCAAAAAGTACGATCTTTGTCCCCATGTACAGTTGCATACCGTAGTCTGGCTTTTTTATGGCGGTTTTGGAGCAGTGGCTTCTTCCTTGCTGAGCGGCCTTTCAGGTTAGGTCGATATAGGACTCATTTTACTGTGGATGTAGATACTTTTGTACCTGTTTCCTCCAGCATCTTCACAAGGTCCTTTGCTGTTGTTCTGACATTTATTTGCACTTTTCGCACCAAAGTACGTTCATCTCTAGGAGACAGAACGCGTCTCCTGCTGAGCGGTATGACGGCTGTGTGGTCCCATGGTGTTTATACTTGTGTACTATTGTTTGTACAGATGAACGTGGTACCTTCAGGCGTTTGGAAATTTCTCCCAATGATGAACCAGACTTGTGGAGGTCTACAATTTTCTTTCTGAGGTCATGGCTGATTTCTTTGGATTTTCCCATGATGTAAAGCGAAGAGGCACTGAGTTTGAAGGTAGGCCTTGAAATACATCCACAGGTACACCTCCAATTGACTCAAATGATGTCAATTAGCCTATCAGAAGCTTCTAAAGCCATGACATCATTTTCTGGAATTTTCCAAGCTGTTTAAAGGCACAGTCAACTTAGTGTATGTAAACTTCTGATCCACTGGAATTGTGATACAGGGAATTAAAAGTGAAATAATCTGTCTGTAAACAATTGTTGGAAAAATGACTTATGTCATGCACAAAGTACAGTGGGGAGAACAAGTATTTGATACACTGCCGATTTTGCAGGTTTACCTACTTATAAAGCATGTAGAGGTCTGTAATTTGTATCATAGGTACACTTCAACTGTGAGAGACGGAATCTAAAACAAAAATCCAGAAAATCACATTGTATGATTTTTAAGTAATTAATTTGCATTTTATTGCATGACATAAGTATTTGATACATCAGAAAAGCAGAACTTAATATTTGGTACAGAAACCTTTGTTTGCAATTACAGAGATCATACATTTCCTGTAGGTCTTGACCAGGTTTGCACACACTGCAGCAGGGATTTTGGCCCACTCCTCCATATAGACCTTCTCCAGATCCTTCAGGTTTCGGGGCTGTCGCTGGGCAATACGGACTTTCAGCTTCCTCCAAAGATTTTCTATTGGGTTCAGGTCTGGAGACTGGCTAGGCCACTCCAGGACCTTGAGATGCTTCTTATGAAGCCCTGGCTGTGTGTTTCGGGTCATTGCCATGCTGGAAGATCCAGCCACGACCCATCTTCAATGCTCTTACTGAGGGAAGGAGGTTGTTGGCCAAGATCTCGCGATACATGGCCCCATCCATCCTCCCCTCAATACAGTGCAGTCGTCCTGTCCCCTTTGCAGAAAAGCATCCCCAAAGAATGATGTTTCCACCTCCATACTTCACGGTTGGGATGGTGTTCTTGGGGTTGTACTCATCCTTCTTCTTCCTCCAAACACGGCGAGTGGAGTTTAGACCAAAAAGCTATATTTTTGTATCATCGGACCACATGACCTTCTCCCATTCCTCCTCTGGATCATCCAGATGGTCATTGGCAAACTTCAGACGGGCCTGGACATGTGCTGGCTTGAGCAGGGGGACCTTGCGTGCGCTGCAGGATTTTAATCCATGACGGCGTAGTGTGTTACTACTGTGAGAGACGGAATCTAAAACAAAAATCCAGAAAATCAAATTGTATGATTTGTAAGTAATTCATTTGCATTTTATTGCATGACATAAGTATTTGATCACCTACCAACCAGTAAGAATTCCGGCTCTCACAGACCTGCTAGTTTCTCTTTAAGAACCCCTCCTGTTCTCCACTCATTACCTGTATTAACTGCACCTGTTTGAACTCATTACCTGTATAAAAGACACCTGTCCACACACTCAATCAAACAGACTCCAACCTCTCCACAATGGCCAAGACCAGAGAGCTGTGTAAGGACATCAGGGATAAAATTGTAGACCTGCACAAGGCTGGGATGGGCTACAGGACAATAGGCAAGCAGCTTGGTGAGAAGGCAACAACTGTTGGCACAATTATTAGAAAATGGAAGAAGTTCAAGATGACGGTCAATCAACCTCGGTCTGGGGCTCCATGCAAGATCTCACCTCGTGGGGCATCAATGATCATGAGGAAGGTGAGGGATCAGCCCAGAACTACACGGCAGGACCTGGTCAATGACCTGAAGAGAGCTGGGACCACAGTCTCAAAGAAAACCATTAGTAACACACTACGCCGTCATGGATTAAAATCCTGCAGCGCACGCAAGGTCCCCCTGCTCAAGCCAGCGCATGTCCAGGCCCATCTGAAGTTTGCCAATGACCATCTGGATGATCCAGAGGAGGAATGGGAGAAAGTCAAGTGGTCTGATGAGACAAAAATAGAGCTTTTTGGTCTAAACTCCACTCGCCGTGTTTGGAGGAAGAAGGAGGATGAGTACAACCCCAAGAACACCATTCCAACCGTGAAGCATGGAGGTGGAAACATCATTCTTTGGGGATGCTTTTCTGCAAAGGGGACAGGACGACTGCACTGTATTGAGGGGAGGATGGATGGGGCCATGTATCACGAGATCTTGGCCAACAACCTCCTTCCCTCAGTAAGAGCATTGAAGATGGGTCGTGGCTGGGTCTTCCAGCATGACAACGACCCGAAACACACAGCCAGGACAACTAAGGAGTGGCTCCGTAAGAAGCATCTCAAGGTCCTGGAGTGGCCTAGCCAGTCTCCAGACCTGAACCCAATAGAAAATCTTTGGAGGGAGCTGAAAGTCCGTATTGCCCAGCGACAGCCCCGAAACCTGAAGGATCTGGAGAAGGTCTGTATGGAGGAGTGGGCCAAAATCCCTGCTGCAGTGTGTGCAAACCTGGTCAAGACCTACAGGAAACATATGATCTCTGTAATTGCAAACAAAAGTTTCTTTTCTGATGTATCAAATACTTATGTCATGCAATAAAATGCAAATGAATTACTTAAAAATCATACAATGTGATTTTCTGGATTTTTGTTTTAGATTCCGTCTCTCACAGTTGAAGTGTACCTATGATAAAAAATTACAGACCTCTACATGCTTTGTAAGTAGGAAAACCTGCAAAATCGGCAGTGTATCAAATACTTGTTCTCCCCACTGTACATATATACATATACATTTCCTTTAAAAATATATATATATTTCCATTTATTACTTTCCAACCCCATCACCCCTTTCTAAACTAGTGAACAACAATGCTTAGGCCTCTACTTCCAGCTTATACATACTATATACATTTTATGGACACAGTCAATTTTACAATAATTATATTTTGTTTGTTTTAACTCCTGAACTTCATCTACCCTCAACCTGTGTCTGTTACTTGAACTCTGTGAAGCATTTATTTGGGCTGCAATTTCTGAGGCTGGTAACTCTAATGAACTTATCCTCTGCAGCAGAGGTAACTCTGGGACTTCCATTCCTGTGGCAGTCCTCATGAGAGCCAGTTTCATCATAGCGCTTGATGGTTTTTGCGACTGCACTTGAAGAAACGTTCAAAGTTCTTGAAATTTTCTGTATTGACTGACCTTCATGTCTTAAATTAATGATGGACTGTCGTTTGTCTTTGCTTATTTGAGCTGTTCTTGCCATAATATGGACTTGGTCTTTTACCAATATGGCTATCTTCTGTATACCCCCCTACCTTGTCACAACACAACTGATTGGCTCAAACACAATAAGAAGGAAAGAAATTCCACAAATTAACTTTTAACAAGGCACACCTGTTAATTGAAATGCATTCCAGGTGACTACCTCATGAAGCTGGTTGAGAGAATGCCAAGAGTGTGCAAAGCTTTTATCAAGGCAAATGGTGGCTATTTTATGCATGCTAACGTTTATGTATGTGGACACATGCAGTTGCAAAGTTTGTACTGCCTGTGTAGGCATGCAGTATGTACGTTAGTGTTTAGCAGCCAAACATACACATGCTTTGACTTACATATGCATACATAGACAGCAAACATGCTATACAGTCACACTTATGCACACTTGTGGTCCTCTGTAGCTCAATTGGTAGAGCATGGCGCTTGTAACGCCAGGGTAGTGGGTTCGATCCACGGGACCACCCATACGTAAAAATGTATGCACACATGACTGTAAGTCGCTTTGGATAAAAGCGTCTGCTAAATGGCATATTATTATTATTTTTATTTGAATAATCTCAAATATAAAATATATTTTGATTTGATTAACACTTTTTTGGTTACTACATGATTCTATGTGTTATTTCATAGTTTCTTCTTTTTTTTTTTTTTTTGCAGACGCTCTTATCCAGAGCGACTTACAGGAGCAATTAGGGTTAAGTGCCTTGCTCAACGGCACATCCAGATTTTTCACCTAGTCGGCTCGGGGATTAGAACCAGCGACCTTTCAGTTACTAGCACAACGCTCTTAACCACTAAGCTACCTGCCCCCTGTTTTGATGTCTTTACTATTATTCTACAATGTAAAAAATTGTAAAAATAAAGAAAAACCCTTGAATGAGTAGGTGTGTCCAAACTTTTGACTGGTAGTGTATATTTTTCTCATAATAGTAGAAACAAGTGTCATTAATCACCCACGGACTGGTTCATAATAATGGACTATTCCACCCTTACAGAGTTCCCGTGCATTGTTTCACGTGATATGATTGCAAACATGATTTTCACTGAAATGAAGCTGCAGCAATGAGGCGCTTTCAGAGCTGGTAAGAGAAAAAAAAAAGAAAGAAAGAAGATTTAATTTTAACAGAAAAAATCAATCTTAAAGCATTTCCTTAGTAAAAAGACAGGTGCTGCTGATAATAATGCCTTTGTCGTTGAGGCAGAGGACATGTACAGTATGTGTAGCCCATGTATCTGATGCTGTCTGGCTAAAAAGAGTATGGCATGCTTGTGTTCATGGCACATACATTTTTACAGTGAAATGACATGTCTTTACTATAAAACCCATAAAAAATACATTGTACACACATGGGGGGGGGGGGGGGGGGGGGTTAAGACTGGCCTCTGCCTCAGGCCTCCAAATCACTAAGTCTGCCCGTGACCGTTTGGTACCATCAGGCAGCAAACCCGTTTAGAGGCATTTTGAGGCCTTTAAGAAACAGGCGGCAGGCACATTCTTCACAAGTTGCTCTGGGGAGCAATATCACAGGCCTGCGTGTTGCTAACAGATGCCTGGCAGGAGTAAACAGGCCTTTTGCTGCCATCACTTTCCCCCCCTCCTCCAGCTCTTCCCTCTCTGTCACCCAGCCTGCCCAGTTTCAGATCTGGGGTCTGATGGCGTGAATGAACATTGGCGTCTGTTATCCACAGCGTGGCCTGTAGATTATTAATAAAATATAAAAAGCCAGTTTCACTACACCACTTTTGCATTAGCAGGCTACTACCTCCATTGGTAATCCCTCACCACACCCCCAATACACACATTCACACATACACACACACACACACACACACATACACACCCTCTGTATCTGTGTACTGTTGTGGCCTCTGGAGCCCAAATAGATGCCTTAATCTGAGGCGAATGCAGCTACAAGGATTAGGGCTTTATTGAAACAAATAAGTGTTTTAATGGGAGAGTCCCAGTTTTAATTTCAATAGCTCATTTAACCCTTATCTGCCAAATTCCTTTGGGCCCATTCTATGTTAATTGATCTACATTGTACTTGCGTTGGGGGTGTTAACAAGCACAGCCTATGAATATTAATTACCCAGAAGTTTTCTGTGTAGGAAATACTTTCTTGATACATATTAATTATTTAACTTTATCCCTAATAAATTGGGTCAAATTGGCCATCCTAAATGACTAGTTTCTCCTAAGAAGGCATTGTTATTCAACTAGATGTAAACATTCCATTCCACTGAATAGTTTTTTTTGTTTAAACAGTGTTTTGACAATGGCTATTAAAACCAGCCATGTTTGGGCTTGTACTTTCCCAACCCAAGCCTTCTGAGACCCTGTTAAAATGGTTGCTTATTTACAACACTAAACACACAATCTGCTCAACAAGAACAGACCAATACCAGTGTGTGTGTATGTGTCCGCGCGTGTGTGCGTGTGTGTGTGTTGGTGCGTGCACATGCATGTGTGTGTGTGTGCGAGCGAGCGTGTGTCTTAACGGGGGGATTTAGGGGTGGGTTTGTGGGTATTACTTTAAATAAAACATCAGCGATGCATTTAGTCAAAACCCTAGCGACAGTTCAGCCCTCCCAATAAGCCATCTAATAATGAACCAACACAGACGTGTTTCCCTGTCTGCCTCTCCACACTAGCTGCTCCAGACACCTGCTCAGAAGTTTACAGTTCCCCTCTTCAGCACTAACGCACAGACACAGCCATCATCCGACCGCCCCACAATGAGAGCCACTTCATGATTCCTAATGATACCAGCACACAGGCCCATCATTTACATAGGAAGCAGTGGCCACACTGACCCAACATTACACACTAGATGCATATAGTGGAGTGGGTCAAGAGCACCATTGAGAACATCTTGATTGGCAGCATCACTGCTTGGTATGGCAACTGCTTGGCATCTTACCGCAAGGCACTACAGAGGGTAGTCCGTATGGCCCAGTACATCACTGGGGCCAAGCTCCCTACCATCCAGGACCTCTATACCTCTGCTACCGCACGGCAAGCAGTACCGATGGACCAAGTCTGGAACCAACAGGACCCTGAACAGCTTCTACCCCCAAGCCATAAGACTGCCAAATACACTGCATGACCAAAGGTATGTGGACACCTGCTCGTCGAATATCTCATTCCAAAATCATGGGCATTAATATGGAGTTGGTCCCCCCCTTTGCTGCTATAACAGCCTCCACTCTTCTGGGAAGGCTTTCCACTAGATGTTGGAACATTGCTGCGGGGACTTGCTTCCATTCAGCCACAAGAGCATTAGTGAGGTCAGGCACTGATGTTGGGCGTTTAGGCCTGGCTCACAGTCGGCGTTCCAATTCATCCTAAAGGTGTTCGATGGGGTTGAGGTCAGGGCTCTGTGCAGGCTAGTCAAGTTCTTCCACACCGATCTCGACAAACCATTTCTATATGGACCTCGCTTTGTGCACGGGGGCATTGTCATGCTGACACAGGAAAGGGCCTTCCCCCAACTGTTGCCACAAAATTGGAAGCACAGAATCGTCTAGAATGTCATTGTATGCTGTAGCGTTAAGATTTCCCTAGAACAAAGGAGCCTGAACCATGAAAAACAGCCTCAGACCATTATTCCTCCTCCACCAAACTTTACAGTTGGCACTATGCATTGGGGCAGGTAGCGTTCCCCTGGCATCCGCCAAACTCAGATTAGTTCCGTCGGACACCCTGATGGTGAAGCGTGATTCACCACTCCGGAGAACGCGTTTCCACTGCTCCAGAGTCCAATGGCGGCGAGCTTTACACCACTCCAGCCAAAGCTTGGCATTGCGCATGGTGATCCTAGGCTTGTGTGCGGCTGCTCGGCCATGGAAACCCATTTCATGAAGCTCCCGACTAACAGTTTTGTTGCTTCCAGAGGCAGTTTGGAACTCGGTAGTGAGTGTTGCAACTGAGGACAGACGATTTTTACGCACTACGTGCTTTAGCACTCGGCGGTCCCGTTCTGTGAGCTTGTGTGGCCTACCACTTCGCGGCTGAGCCGTTGTTGCTCCTAGACGTTTCCACTTCACCGTTACCTCATCCTGATAAATACGGGATGCAGAACAATACACCTTTCCACTACATTACACCCCACCCTGACCGTTTGTCCTGAAATCCATTATCCCCGTGTTTCATGTGGCCAGGGTTAGCTACAGTATAGTATGGAGTGACTTACCTTGCAGCGCTGCAGGCTTGTTGGGGCATGGGGGAAGTGAAGAGTCTCTCTGATTACCTCATTGTCAAACAACTCCTAAGATCCCCCCCGCTTGCCCAAATGAACCAGCCCCGGGGAGGGAGTGTAAACAGGATGTCAACCCATGGATCAGTCAACAATTTTAAACTCGGGGGCTTGGTATGGTATGCAAACATGTGACCTGTGCTACATCTCTCTCTGCTGCTGCTCACCTCACAGGCTGAAAGGAGGTACACTTATTAACAAAATTGATGATTTCATGAGCTGGCCATTTTGGAACTTAGCCATAGAGAGGGGTAATGCTAATGTGTTTACCTCCAAAATTCAGCAAGACATGACAAAAGGCTTCAGAAGTCATACAGGGATAGACTAAACAGATCTCTCTTTCCCTGGGAGAGAAATATATTGCATGTAACAATTAACTAGACTCAAAAAGCAATATGGTTCAATTGCGGAAGGCTTAGGAATCGACAAAAACAGTGATGAAGTTTTCTTGTGACACATGGCGTGTTTTTTTCTAATTATCTTTTCCCTTTTCTACATACAAGCACATTACTGTTCAATTTTCACCTCCATCAGTATGATTATTAATCAGATCACACATCAATTGCCAGAACCACCAAAGAAATTCAGCCTGTAATAAAACTGTCATCTGCTCCACTATAAAGACAGATGCTGTGAGTTGTGTGATAACATTATTAAACTGTTCTGGGAGGGATTCCATACAATTATTCAAATTGGAAGAGCACTATCGTTTTACCAACAAAGCAATTTAGGGCAATATGCAGTGTCATAACACTGATGTTATCTGTTCCCCCAGATTTCCAATAAGTTGGAGCCCCTACCGTCCCCAGCCCGATCTGACAATATGTACAGTTTACAAGCAGATACCTGAGAGCACTGAGAGATGGAGGAAAGACAATCCACAGCGTTACACCGGTGGCTGTGAGTGACACAGAAACAGAGCAGTGTGTATCCTTTTAACATGATCCTCTCTGAGATGAGGAGGTTGTGTGTGTGTGTGTGTGTGTGTGTGTGTGTGTGCGTGCGTGTGTGTGTGGCATGCATATGTGTCACTGACTGCAACACTCAGGAAGGAAACACACAATGAGAGGATAATGCACCATAGCCCTTGGACACCAACCACACAGAGAAACCAGCCCTTTATCACAACTATTGGTTATGCAGTACTGAGCAGATATACTGCTGTGAGAAAACAAAAAGATGCTGAATTCAATTTAATTCACATGTGTGGCGATAAGGAGTGTTTTCTCCTTGTAATAAACGGGGGTGTATTTCAACTGAGTAAGTTGCTGGCTGTTCTGTTCCACTGAGCTCCACAGTCGAGTGGATGCAATCAGCAGCCAGCGGTCCAGCAGCATGAGAGCTGCTCTGAGCTCACCTCTGACCTGATGCTGCTAACCTCTCTGATCTAAATGCCAGTGAGTCTGACCACTAGTCTCCTCTACTGACCAGGACACAGGCCTGCTGTACTGTGCTGTACTGGGCATGTTTGTCTACTCTACAGTACAGGGTTGGCAACATAGGAGAAAGTCATGTGAGTCTTCTTATCACTTAGCACTTCCTCCTCCGGTGAGTAGAGTTCAGTGATGACAGACAGACAACCAAGGTTGAGCTGAGATGTGTGTGTGTGTGTGTGTGTGTGTGTGTATTTCTCTCTCTTCCACCATGTCGAGAGGGACTTTGTTAGAGTTTACATTATGCAAACAGTTAACCTGTGTCTGCTGCTCCATGTGTTGCTCTCCATACAGTACTGATGGCCTTGTTCCATCAGAGAAGAGAAATTGCAGAAAATAAAGTTGGTTTGCCTTATCTTGTGATTTGTAACAAAGCTTTAGAGCACTTGTCTGACAAAGAAGCCTGGATCGATAATTATGCTACAAAAGAAAAGCAATGATTCGTCCAGCTGTTGTTCTTTTTCTGATGATATTGTTGGAGTGTACACTGAGTGGACAAAACATTATGACCACCTGCTCTTTCCATGACATAGACTGACCAGGTCAATCAAGGTGAAAGCTATGAGTTATTGACACTTGATGTCACTTGTTAAATCCACTTCAATCAGTGTAGATGAAGGGGAGGAGACAGGTTAAAGAAGGATTTTTAAGCATTGAGACAATTGAGGCATGGATTGTGTATGTGTGCCATTCAGAGGGTGAATGGGCAAGACAAAACATTTACAGTAAGTGCCTTTGAACAGGGTATGGTAGTAGGTGCCAGGCGCACTGGTTTGTGTCAAGAACTGCAACGCTGCTGGGTTTTTCACGCTCAACAGTTTCCCGTGTGTATCAAGAATGGTCCACCTCCCAAAGGACATCCAGCCAACTTGACACAACTGTGGGAAGCATTGGAGTCAACATGGGTCAGCATCCCTATGGAACACTTTCGACACCTTGTAGAGTCCATGCACCGACGAATCGAGACTGTTCTGAGGGCAAAAAGGGGGTGCAACTCAATATTCGGAATTTGTTCTTAATGTTTTGTACACTCAGTGTATTTTGCATCACTGAGGAACGATGATATTTGACTTCATTAAAAGGACACCTCTAAGAGACAGGAAATTAATATTTAATACTCCACAGTTATATCAGCTGAAACCAATTTCTAGCAGAGAAACATGCGCAAGATTACAAAGGCACTGCCTAAATCGACCATAAATCACAATCAACAACAGTACATGTAGTAACTTGAATGTGCTGGAGTCAACAGCAGCCTACAGTATCTAACTGTTCAATCACATCATCACTATGACTGCCTGCTTGTTGATGTGGTTGGCTGCATCTGGTCTAATCTGTGACTGCTCCTTTGGACATCAGAACATCCTCTTGCAAAATCAATAACAACAAAACAAATGGAAAACCCACACATGTTTAGCTATTGCATAAACACAGCCCTTTTTTAAATATATATTTTTCTTTATCATGTCTATAATCTTCACTTCCTCATGAAAGGGACTTGCTGAAAACCACAACTTCTGCTCTACCAGCAAGAAAGTTTAGAGACAACATTAAAGAAAGGAGTCATATTCAGAAAATATAGGGTGAAAACCTTCTGTTTGGTTGACACAACAATACACTATATTTATCCAGCAAATGGGGACATTTGTGTTCAAACATAAAATGTGTATACAGTGAATGGCCAATAATGGGAAACCACTTCGATTGTAGATTTAGATAAGCCAGGAGAGCACCTTGTTTCTGCCGAGGTATTACAGCCCACTATTTCACTTACTAATAGAGATGTTTAAACCAAGTTTATGGTCCATCTCCCCCAAATGTGACTGGTCCACAAGATAAATTCCCCTGTCAGAATCAAGATGATCAAACAGATTACAATTATTGTATCCCCTATCTTTATTAATGAGCACTGTCTTTCACAGTTATGTTCCCTAATAAGAATAAATTATATACCACCACCAGGTTTGTTGTTCACCTTGACTCAGGGGACTCTAATGTATTTGCACTTTGAGTCAGAAAAAAATCTAGATTGATTTCTGCATCACCAAAAGGGAAATGGTGTCTTGGATGTTTCTCAGAGAACAAAGGACACAGAAGACCACATATCTGTCAAGTTACCCCCTATATTAGCACAACCAGCAAATAAAACTTAAAAGACAGACTGCAAAATGCCACGAAGGTAAAAGTTATCAAGTAATTGAGTGAAGATCTTAATGCCCATGGGACAATTAACATGGTTCATATTGCATGAATGAAAATCCTGGGTTAGCCTAATGGGAGAATATAAAGACAGGTGCATTCCCCCAGAACCCTCCACTGGTAAGTACCCTATCAAAGGAGAACGTCAGGAGTGGAGAATGAGACATCTCGTCCTTCATCCCGAACCATGCTCCATTTATCACACAGAACAATTCATCCATCTGCCGCTCTCTCTCTCCATCTCCATCATAAACCGTATGGTATGCCACAGAAATTAACCATGGGCTTTGTTTGTTCAAAGGGACAAACATTTACGATTTATTGAAATGAACAGGAAAAGATTATACAGGACTAAATTCACGAGTAATGTTTTTATTTCTAAATGATTTTCCTAAATGACTGATCTGAGAGAATCATTATCCCATCCATATGACCAGAGAAAACAGAGACCAGTGCCGGACGGTTGGCTCTTTTCTCGGTTCAAGGATTCTTTTCTCTCTCTCTCTCCTTGGTGTCAAGTGCGCATCCGTGCCACATTTCCCTGCTCTCCCTTTCCTCTGCCTCACATTCATCAAAGTTGTAACCCCTGTTGTCTTTGCACAGCGAATCAGAATGCGCTTCTGGCAAAGAATGAAGGAAAAGTCAACAGGAATTAAGTTTCAGTGCAACTGTTTACTCAACTGTGGCCTGCAGTTATTGAAATTGTATCCACGGTTTTGTGCGACTACTGCAGTAATGAATTCAGTGTGGCTGTGATTTTCTCACTGACGACATGCTAATGTTGAGCTGGAAAAAATCAGGGAGATGGCTAGAGCAGCAGCGATGGAGGGGAGATAGGAGGGAAGGACAGAGCCATGTGGAGTAGTGGGCCTACAGGCCTAACACTGGGACACACAAGTAGAGTACAGTTGCAGACACATCTTTATTTGTCTACTTGTGTTTTTGTCGTTGGAAGCATGCCTTTGCGGGTGTTAATGTTACTGGCTTGCAACAAATATGTGATTTCTTGGGCTATTACTCAAAACGTGCTGTACGTGGTCACAAGCTAACTTTCCTGATAAGTGCTTCAAATGAATAAGACTGTTATTTTCGTTGCGACAAAATGTTTCAGCATTGTTCTTTACTGCGTACAGATGTTGATAGATATGCTGTGACAACAGACAGCAACAAAAGAGGCTGTGCATCATGACTAAACTGCTCCTGACAACAACCCGTCATTCTTCAATGCCAAGACAGCATGAGACACGGTGATCTTTTCAATGCTGTTTCCTTAAACACGCTGTCGTGTGGCACACATAACACTGACACCAACAGAAAGAGCTTGTCTGTTTGCCTCAAGTCTCAGATGGTGAAAATGTTTTGGGCTTCACTAATAATAAATCTACCGCCATTCTCTTGGCCTCATTGGTCGGACACAGAGGAGTGTGGCATTAGTTGTGTGTGTGAGGCGTGTTTACAACGAGCTAAGGGAAAATACTGTCAGCCCATTGGACAGCACAGCACTCCAACTGTCCGAGAATCATGTGGCACCTATACACTTAAAATATGTTGACCTACCTCGATAAATATTTCACCAAAATGCAGATGCTGCATGCTACAATAAACACGTCCGCATCCAAATACACAATCACTGGGAGCACTACACCCTCCTTAAACATTCAAAACGCCCTCCAATATACATAAATAGTAATAATAATGTGTGTACTTGATGTACTTTGGGGCAGGATTAAATATTAACAGGCACTTTAGAGGGGGATAGGGACTGCTGTTGACATGGGAATAATCCACTAATTTTGGCATTATTTTCATTAGACCACTGTTGATACAGTCCCAAAAGGTTTTGCATGCCAGCAATCAAGTTGTCAAGATATAGGACTTTCAAAAAGCAAACTGTAACTTGCCACATCATCATGATGATGCAAACTTGATTGCTGACATGCAAAACATTTTAGGCCTGTATCAACAGTGGACTAATGAAACAAATACCAAAATATATTTTTTGAGTGGATTATTCCTTTAATAAAGACAGGTGTGAAGAGAGGAACCTAGTTTACCTGCTGCTGCTGGAGATGGATCAGGTCAGCTGCCGTGACGTCCACTGACGTGGCGCTCTTGGGCCTTGTGTCCCTGGCTCCGCCCTCCACGCTTGCTGCTCCGTTCTGACTGGCTGGACCGTTGCTTGTCGCCTCTGTACCAGATTCTTGCATCATGACTTAAAAACCTGAGGGCGCAGGGAGTGGGAGAAACAGCTGTTAAAACAAGGCAGAGCACAGGGGATAGAGTACGTTTTAACCTGGGCCAAACTGTAAACACGTGTAATTTCCTTCCCACACAAGTTCACTTTTATAACAGGTTTTCCTATTGGTTCATGCCTGCCTGTTTCTTGTTTGTTTGCTTGCTTGCACTGTATTCATAGACTCTCTTTCCACTGGGTGATGAACTAGTCTTTTGCTTTGTCTTTCCGGACCAGATACTTTGCAGATGACATGTCCATACTGGGCTGGAGGAAGGAGCACGGCTCAGGTTCTGTTAGTGTTCTGCTTCACGGCTGTGTGGAAGGCAGGGGGTAGAAACTGAGAGAAACCCAACCTCAGTGAGGCAAAGCAGTGGAGCCCAAGAAAACACTCACCCTCACAAACAAAACATTTTCTATGGAAATTAATATATTTACTTGCATGGTCCCAGAAGAACCACGCAGAATGGCTTTTTAATGGGAAACAGGGCCAACGGGTGGACCTGCCTGCCTGCCAAAGGATCTCCATGAGAAACATCCATTTTAAAACACTCAAAACAAATGAGTCTATACCAAAAACTTTTTCTGTTATTACTTCATTTTAAAGGAGAATGTGCTGTATACAAATGGTTACATATGCTCTATAATTGCATGTATTTCTATAATCCAATTAAAATAAAATAAATATTCAGCCATACATTTTTTAATTTTCAAGTCCTTATTGTTTCTGATTTGGATGATTCACAAGCCAGACATACATCCCCCCACCCCCCAGCCCGACTCCCTCCCCTCACTCCTGGGATGAGTATGAACCGAACGACACTGATGCTTATCTGGGGCTGCATTCCTGAAATCAGTGGTGAGATTTACATATTTTGTGTTGGTCACAAGCCTCACTGGTGCGGTGGTCGGGGCGTCTAGTCGCCCAATACCAGAGCAGTTAATGAAGCTGACAATGTCAGGCAGAAGTAAATTAACTTGGCTGATTAATTATTTATACAAAGTAGAATAAATGCCCTTAAAACACTGGGCCTCGTCATGAAAGATGGTGGAAATGGGACTAAATGCAGATTTATAATGTTGCGTTTAAGGCATTATAGGGAGGTCATTACATGTTAATGTGTGCTCAACAGAGGGGCTGAGTCTCCTGAGATGCCAATCTAAACAAGGCACAGCCGGCTCACAGCAGAAGAGCCACCATGGGGACTCACTCTGTCTGACAGACATCAAATGGAGCTTGACAGGTTGTCATGTTCACATTTATTATCAGAAAATAAAATAAGCAAGATAACAATAGAATAGTATAGGTCAGAGATCATCAACTAGATTAAGCCGCGGCCAATTTTTTCTTGAGCGGATGGTCGGGGGCCGAAACATAATTACAAATCATTTGTAATTTGCAAGAAGTCCAAACAGCTATAATATTTGACTAAAACATAATCATTTCAAACCTTGCTTATATTTGTTTCCGATCACATATATCTCTTTATTATGCATGGTAATACATGGGGACAGATTTCCAAAATTAAAATCACTTGGAGCTGATTTACTGGTATTTCTACAGTCTTTTATGTCCAACAATGAACATTTGACAAAAAAATATAATATATATTTTATTTTATTGCTTAGACAAATGGGGTGGGGGCAAATAAAATCACCCACGGCCCGCCAGTTGGGGAACCCTGGTATTGGTCATTAGAACAATAAATAACAATATTACAGGCCTAACTATTTTTAGTGGTAAAATAAATAATAATTTCAGCGCTATCATCATCATCAGTAGTTGTAGGCTACACGTAGTAAAATCAGTAGCTACCACTACTGGTGTAGCTCAGTTGGTAGAGCATGGCGCTTGCAACGCCAGGGTTGTGGGTTCGTTTCCCACGGGGGGCCAGTATGAAAAATGTATGCACTCACTAATTGTAAGTCGCTCTGGATAAGAGCATCTGCTAAATGACTAAAATGTATAATAATAATCCCCATAGTACACTATAATTTTAATCTTTACAAGGAAGAATGTCTCTGCTCTTCTTGTAGGCAGAACATCCCAGTGAGTCCTCATCAGATAATGTAGTCTGTATTGGTTCAGTTGAATGTCAACCGCCCCCTCACCTCAACTGTTGTGTATGCTATTTCCCCCATGGCTGACTAGGCTCTTTCGGAGCTTCAGTCTACCTTTATTGCCCTGCAGAGGGCCTTTGTTGGACTGAAGTTAGTGCTTAATGCAGGTAAAATCAAATACATTTTGTTTTCCAATTCACTTAGAAATGTATCGAATGATTTATGCTACGTACACTGAACAAAAATATAAACGCAACATGCAACAATTTCAAAGATTTTACTGAGTTACAGTTCATATAAGGAAATCAGTCAATTTAAATAAATTCATTAGGCCCTAATCTATGGATTTCACATGACTGGGAATACAGATATACAACTGTTGGTCACAGATACCTTTAAAAAAAGGTTGGGGCGTGGACCCGAAAACCAGTCAGTATCTGGTGTGATCACCATTTGCCTCATGCAGCGTGACACATCTCCTTTACATTGAGTTGATCAGGCTGTTGACTGTGGCCTGTGTAATGTTGTCCCACTCCTCTTCAATGGCTGTGCGAAGTTGCTGGATGTTGGTGGGAACTGGAACATGCTGTCGTACACGTCGATCCAGAGCATCCCAAACATGCTCAATGGGTGACATGTCTGGTGAGTATGCAGGCCATTGAAGAACTGGGACATTTCAGCTTCAGGAATTGTGTACAGATCCTTGCGACATGGGGCCATGCATTATCATGCTGAAACATGAGGTGATGGCGGCGGATGAATGGCACGACAATGGGCCTCAGGATCTCGTCACGGTATCTCTGTGCATTTAAATTGCAATCGATAAAATGCAATTGTGTTCGTTGTCCGTAGCTTATGCCTGCCCATACCATAATTCCACCGCCACCATGGGTCACCCTGTTCACAACATTGACATCAGCAAACCACTCGCCCACACGACGCAATACACGCTGTCTGCCATCTGCCTGGTACAGTTGAAACCGGGATTAATTTGTGAACAGCACACTTCTCCAGCATGCCAGTGGCCATCGATGGTGAGCATTTTCCCACTGAAGTCGGTTATGACGCCGAACTGCAGTCAGGTCCAGACCCTGGTGAGGACGACGAGCACACAGATGAGCTTTCCTGAGACCGTTTCTGACAGTTTATGCAAATATTCTTCAATTGTGCAAACTCAGTTTCATCAGCTGTCCGGGTTAAATTCTCTGGCAACAGCTCTGGTGGACATTCCTGCAGTCCGCATGCCAATTGCACGCGCTCTCAAAACTTGAGATATCTGTGGCATTGTGTTGTGTGACAAAACTGCACATTTTAGAGTGGCCTTTTATTGTCCCCAGCAAAAGGTGCACCTGTGTAATGATCAAGCTGTTTAATCAGCTTCTTGATATTTACATTTACATTTAAGTCATTTAGCAGATGCTCTTATCCAGAGTGACTTACAAATTGGTGCATTCAATTTATGATAGCCAGTGGGACAACCACCACTGGGGGAGGGGGGGTCTATTCCAGGTATTCCTTAAAGAGGTAGGGTTTCAAGTGTCTCTGGAAGGTGGTCAGTGACTCCGCTGTCCTGGCGTCGTGGGGGAGCTTGTTCCACCATTGGGGTGCCAGAGCAGCGAATAGCTTTGACTGGGCTGATATGATACACCTGTTAAATGAATGGATTATATTGGCAAATAAAAAATGCTTATTAAAAGGAATGTAAACAAGTTTGTGCACAAAATTTGATAGAAATAAGCTTTTTGTCCGTATGGAACATTTCTGGAATAGTTTATTTCAGCACATGAAACATGTGACCAACACTATACATGTTACGTTTATATTTTTGTTCAGTATACTTTGGATGTGTTCCCGCATATAAATATCTGGGCATCTGGATTGATGATAGGCTTTCATTAAAAACTACATGTTGATGAGTTAGTTAAGAAGTTAATCATGTACAGTGGGGAAAAAAAGTATTTAGTCAGCCACCAATTGTGCAAGTTCTCCCACTTAAAAAGATGAGAGAGGCCTGTAATTTTCATCATAGGTACACGTCAACTATGACAGACAAATTGAGGAAAAAAATTCCAGAAAATCACATTGTAGGATTTTTAATGAATTTATTTGCAAATGATGGTGGAAAATAAGTATTTGGTCACCTACAAACAAGCAAGATTTCTGGCTCTCACAGACCTGTAACTTCTTCTTTAAGAGGCTCCTCTGTCCTCCACTCGTTACCTGTATTAATGGCACCTGTTTGAACTTGTTATCAGTATAAAAGACACCTGTCCACAACCTCAAACAGTCACACTCCAAACTCCACTATGGCAAAGACCAAAGAGCTGTCAAAGGACACCAGAAACAAAATTGTAGACCTGCACCAGGCTGGGAAGACTGAATCTGCAATAGGTAAGCAGCTTGGTTTGAAGAAATCAACTGTGGGAGCAATTATTAGGAAATGGAAGACATACAAGACCACTGATAATCTCCCTCGATCACCCCGTGGGGTCAAAATGATCACAAGAACGGTGAGCAAAAATCCCAGAACCACACGGGGGGACCTAGTGAATGAGCTGCAGAGAGCTGGGACCAAAGTAACAAAACCTACCATCAATAACACACTACGCCGCCAGGGACTCAAATCCTGCAGTGCCAGACGTGTCCCCCTGCTTAAGCCAGTACATGTCCAGGCCCGTCTGAAGTTTGCTAGAGTGCATTTGGATGATCCAGAAGAGGATTGGGAGAATGTAATATGGTCAGATGAAACCAAAATATAACTTTTTGGTAAAAACTCAACTCGTCGTGTTTGGAGGACAAAGAATGCTGAGTTGCATCCAAAGAACACCATACCTACTGTGAAGCATGGGGGTGGAAACATCATGCTTTGGGGCTGTTTTTCTGCAAAGGGACCAGGACGACTGATCCGTGTAAAGGAAAGAATGAATGGGGCCATGTATCGTGAGATTTTGAGTGAAAACCTCCTTCCATTAGCAAGGGCATTGAAGATGAAACGTGGCTGGGTCTTTCAGCATGACAATGATCCCAAACACACCGCCCGGGCAACGAAGGAGTGGCTTCGTAAGAAGCATTTCAAGGTCCTGGAGTGGCCTAGCCAGTCTCCAGATCTCAACCCCATAGAAAATCTTTGGAGGGAGTTGAAAGTACGTGTTGCCCAGCGACAGCCCCAAAACATCACTGCTCTAGAGGAGATCTGCATGGAGGAATGGGCCAAAATACCAGCAACAGTGTGTGAAAACCTTGTGAAGACTTACAGAAAACGTTTGACCTGTGTCATTGCCAACAAAGGGTATATAACAAAGTATTGAGAAACTTTTGTTATTGACCAAATACTTATTTTCCACCATAATTTGCAAATAAATTCATAAAAAATCCTACAATGTGATTTTCTGGAGAAAAAAAATCTCATTTTGTCTGTCATAGTTGACGTGTACCTATGATGAAAATTACAGGCATCTCTCATCTTTTTAAGTGGGAGAACTTGCACAATTGGTGGCTGACTAAAAACATTTTTTCCCCACTGTAGCTGTAGCTCAATTGGTAGAGCATGGCGCTTGTAACGCCAGGGTAATGGGTTCGATCCCCGGGACCACCCATACGTAAAAATGTATGCACACATGACTGTAAATCGCTTTGGATTAAAGCGTCTGCTAAATGGCATTTTATTATTATAAATGGACTTATTTTACAGGAATAGGTCATGCCTTAAGTTAAATAGCAGAAAACAAACTTTTTTGTCTACATTGATTCCGATTTTACAATATGGCGATATCATTTATATGAATGCAGCTTTATTGAAGCCACTGGAGGCTGTATAGCATTAGGCTTCATTACAGGCGATAGGTTCAGCACACATCACTGTACTTTGTATGAGAAAGTAGGCTGGCCCTCTTTGAAGTCTCGCAGATCTATGCATTACACTCTTTTTTTTCTATAAAGGCCTCTTGTGTAAAGTACCACCGTACCTCACTTCTCTGGTAACTTAAAGAAATACAAGCTATCAGACACGATCTCAGGAATGGTTAACTCTAGAGGTCCCTTCGATCTCGACAGTTAGGTAAATCTCCCTTTAGCTGTTTTGCACCTTGCTTGTAGAATGGTCTACAGAATTCACTGAAATTGAATGGTGCATCTAAAGCGGTTCAGACGGCTATGTGAGGACCATTTTAAGGAAGAATGTGTTTGTTTTTTATGATTCTATGATTGATCTTGTAATTAATTATATTTTACTGTTATGTTTTTTTTGCTTGCATATATCTTGTATGTAAGTAACTAGGCCTCTGCTTTATTTTTTTACTTTCCCCAGGGCAATGCTGCAAATGAGAATGTATTCTCAGTCAACTCACCTGGTTAAATAAAGAATAAATACATCTCATTCTGAGCCCCTGCCTCTCTGTCTGCAGGCATATGGGCTGTTGGGCCCAGGCTATGGACTGTGTTCTCTGGGTTCTGGGCTCTGGGCTCTGGCCTCTGGCCTCAAGCCTCCAGCTCAGCCCACTCTCTTTCCCTCTCTCCAGACAGATGTTGACCCGGCTGACTCCTTCAGTCTGGCACAGACTCCCTCCATAATGGGATTTTGTAAACAAGGAGTGAGCAAGAGGAATACTGTGGGATGGAAGAGAGAGAGTCAGCCACAACTACATCTACAGACCCCGGCTGCTCAGCTCAGCTCAGCTCAGCTCGGCTCAACTCATACAAACTCCCCTTCCTTCTGAGACACCAATTAGAAACACATTCTCAGGCCAAATGAAATGTGATTTGAAATAAACCACATGCTGATGCTATTCACCCACACTTATTTTTCAAATAAAATAAATTTTTCCACACATAAAAAAAATGGACTGAGTCTGTTTTTTTCTCTCCAAAGCTACATAAAAGGGGAAAGTAATGGATATTATGCATGCACTGTCATTCCATGCAACATTTTCGTAATTATAACGGAAAGGCGTACATTTCCAAATGCAAGGCATCTCCAAAAGTAATCAAGAGAATGAGCCGCGGGGCTATTTTAATGTATGCAAAACTTGTGACCCACAATGAAGGAGAGTAAGGCTAAAATGAATGCAAAGTAATGCGCACATGCTTGGAACCGGCACTGATGAGGGACGGCTAAAATTAACACCCAATTAATTTTCGAATTGACAAACAAATGAAACCCATAAATCTACTTTCTAATTAATTTTACCGCAGAATAATTCAAAGCTGCAATATTGCGAGCAAAAAAAATAAGAGAAATAAAGAAAATGGAAAATGTGCATTATCCATCATGAATATCATCCAGATAGGAAAGAGCCTTATTGGAGAGTTATCTAGTGATAACAATGTTAATCTGAGCTGCACTGAGGCAGAGACACAGCAACTTCATGTAGGCTATCAGGCACAGGCAACTAGTCTATCACGTGACAGGGCCCCTAGTTAATTTATCTACTAATTTATGTTCAGTTTGCTCAGGGGATACTCTTATCTGTGATGATGACTCAAATAGCTTGTTTCTTTTATCCATTTATACAGCAATACATATTCAGGGGGAATTATCTGTCAAGTGTCTCGCTAAAGGTACTATACTTAGCAGGGCTGGAACATACGCATTCATGCAAGCACCCACGAATACACAAACACACACACACGCACACGCACAAGCACACACACACACACACACAGACACACACAAATAAACACACACATATTCAAACAGAAATGAGGGGGCAGTTCATGAGAAACAGGCCTGCTTGTTTATGAGGCATGTCAGCCCTAAATAATGAACATTCCAGAAGATTAGAATGAGGTAACAGAGGTCCACAAAACAGATGCTTTGCTTCTCTGTTGATCCTCAGAGGTCTGTTCTTCTAAAGGGGGTGGTGGTGGGGGGATGTCTGGTTGCAAAACACAACAAGTGTTTGGAACAAACAGTGGATCATAAAAAAGGTCAGAGTTTCTGTTTGGTGATGGTTTTGTTCCTCTAATATGGGGAGTACAGTCCAAACACAGTCACATGCAACTCCCACCTGACCAGACAGGTTCAGGGCATGGCAGGGCACCAAGGACTAATCAAGCCTATCGTTCCACTCAATCTAATTCTAAAAGCCTGTCCCTTGTCATGGCAGCCTGGAATTCAAGAGCTCAACAATTCAGTCAACAATCCAAGGTAGGGTCGTCCTGCACAGCTGTGGTGTGACCCTTTCCCATGTTTTGTTTTTCTCTAATGCTCATGACAGTAAACCCTCCATGGCCACCTGTTCCGGTCTGCATAGTTATCACATAGCTCCTGTTTACACAAGCACACAGCACAAGTACACAACACAAGCACAACATTGTTGGGGAGGAGATAAAGACAGACAAAGGAGATGACAATTGGAGAGGTTCACTCTAACGCTGCCTGTTTAGGTTAGGCTTGGTTGCTAGACTAGAGAACATAAATAGCTTGTACCAAGGTGGTGCGACACCATAACACCTCCCCTGGATGGGGTTTACAAGGTTTGGAGAGTTTCGTGTTCAGCTTTATTTTGGCTCGCTGTTCTGAGGATAAGTCTGAAGACAAACATGAGAGGGAATCTTTTTTTTTCACCGTGTTTACAAATAGCTGAACGAACATTTGTTCAATGATCCACAGTCAATCCTGTCATAGTACAAAATAAACCATTCAAAGAACTGAACCCCTCTACTGGCCTGTGCAGAACAGAACAGAATTGGACTGGGCCCTTGAACCCTCCCACAGTCACAGCAGAGCCAGCGGCCCTCCCTCCCTCCCTCATCTCCTTGGTCTTTACCTTAATGTAGCCTAGACCTCCATAATCCAGAACCACACGCGTCCCTCAGAAGTGGCTGCCACAATATCTGGGCTCGCTTGGCACTCAACGAAGAATCCCTCGCCCTTCTCTTCTCCGAGAAGGTAAACCGACAGCATGGATGACATTCCGCCAACGGAGACTTCACAGTGAGACCAAACAAGCACTAATCTCACCAGCCACTTCAACCAAAAGTCACAGATAAGCAAAGCATATCTCAAGACTACAGTGACAACATTGTAGGAAAAGGGCTCTCCCTCCTCACCCCTTTTTCACAGACACACAGTTCCTTCCAGACCTTGTAGGGGTTAACCAACCACTCACTCACACCTACAAACAAAGCGGCTATTTGTTTATTAACTGATTTCTGCCATGGCTACAGTAAACAGGGTGAGCGGTGGTTTGTGTTTATGAACAAACATCTCCTTGCAGGACCAATTTAACATTAACCAGGTGGAATAATCAACAGATTTCATAGGTGACACTCATGGCAGACCTAATGTAAACAGGCTCTGGGAGGAGAAAGGGGCAAAGCTTAGGGAATCAAGGTCGATGCAAATGCAGAGCCAGCTAGAAACTGAAGACAAACAAACAGTCATTCTCCTGACATTTGAAGAAGCATTAAGGTGGTGTGTTACAGCTGCTAGCCACCATGAATGTGAACGAAGAGGGGGTGGACGGGGGTGGGGAGGGTGCGGTGGGCTGGTAAAGAGGGTCTCCTCAGGTTAGAGGGAAAACACGGTGGTAGAGACACAACACTTTTACAACAGACAAAATATAGAGTGTCTTCAACAACACCACAGCAAGGAACTTGTAAAACATGTTAAACATTTACCTGCTTCAATTATTCAGTAACTAGGGCTTGGCAACAACAAAGGATGTCCGAGAGCTCCTGAAGCTGTTCCTAAAAACATCAGGACAGGTCGATGGAAAAACAAGCAATGTTGTTTTCATCCAACAAACAGAGAAATAATTTAACTGCAGGTGCCCTGTTATTTACCCAGATAACACTGGAATGAATAGTCTGGGTATACAATTAATACTGTATCTATTTCTATATCATTACAAATAATATTGGCTTGAATTTGATTCTAACACACACAGTGTGTGATCTGTGTTACTCCATTTACATTAGAGCAAATAATACACTATTCAGAAACAGCTAACGATTACAACAAGCATGAAAGAAAAATTGGTGTGGGGAATTTCAAGCTGCACGTCACCTTGTGCATGAATTATTCATGCATACAGGTTGCCATCTGCTCATCTGAATCCAGTCAGTGAGGCCTAGCTACCCTGACTGTTTGGTTTTCCGTCTCCTCTCCTCTCCCAAATAACCCTCATACTCATTTCAGTTAGGCCCCAAACCCATTTACCCAAATATAGTGAGGGCAAAGGAACAACAGCTAAGAGCCCAAACACATATTTATGACACACTGTGAAGAATATAATGGGATCCTCAAGTGTGAAATCCAGATTCAAATGTAGTACTACACCATGTACAGAGAAAAGTTATTGACATCCACTGATGCTGAGGATGATGATTCATATGAATATGAACCTATTATCACGCTACAAGCTCATTTGAATGAACAATAAGGATGGAAGCAGAAGGCAGACTCTCCAGTAGGGAGGCTAAGTAGATATACAATTTCCTAAAATACACAAAACAGTTTGTCTCCTTGGCATGAAGCTGTCCCATATACACCTAACGTACAGGCCTGCTGAGCAGAGAAAATGACGGAATGTGCAAAAGTAAGGCAGGGCACTGTATTTTTAGTACAACAATGGCCGATTGAGACTAAGTAAATAGTAAAGTCTAATGAGTTTAAAGCCGCTTGTACATAATATAATATAATATGCCATTTAGCAGACGCTTTTATCCAAAGCGACTTACAGTCATGTGTGCATACATTTTTACGTATGGGTGGTCCCGGGGATCGAACCCACTACCCTGGCGTTACAAGCGCCATGCTCTATCAATTGAGCTACATGAATGGAATAGTAATGGTGAGATGTGGAATTGGAGCTGTTTCAGGAGTGGTTTACCACACATTCCTCAGTGACTCTCCTTCATTTGACTTTGATAATCTCACTCACATGAGGCTCACACCGATTAACACTACAGCGAAAGGACAGACATCGAGAGACGTGGGCCTCTTTTCTGACCAGATCCGATGCATGGGAAAAGCAGGCCTCGCTACCCTCAAGCTCATCTTACCAATTAGACCTGTCAAACGCACGCCGAAAGAAAAACACAGACTTCAATCTCTCCGCATCCAATGGGATCTGGAAAAGCGCATATTGTTTTAACATGACTTTAAAATGTGTCATATATTTTTACTAGAATTCATGCAAGGCCCGTTCCCAGGAGGGTGGAAATGTGGACTTCCGAGGAGGAAATATGTCAGATGCATTTTCCTGGGGAAAGGAAGGTTAGCTTATCTAATTAACACTGTGTGCCTAAACCATACAAGGGCCATATTGTTAGAAACAATGATCTTGGGGGGTAAACTTACCCAGTTGCACACTGCTGGTGTACATTGACAACTCTTGAGTCTGTGTCTTTCTACAGTTAGGCCTACAGTGCATTCGGAAAGTATTCAGACCCCTGCACATTGTTACGTTACAGCCTTATTCTAAAATTGATTAAATAAATAAAAATCCTCATCAATCTACACACAATAACCATAAAACAGGTTTTTAGAAATGTTTGCAAATGCATTCAACATAAAAAACAGAAATACCTTCTTTACTTAAGTATTCAGACCATTTGCTATGAGACTCGAAATTGAGCCCAGGTGCATCCTGTTTCCATTGATCATCATTGAGATGTTTCTAAAACTTGATTGGAGTCCACCTGTGGTAAATTCAATTGATTGGACATGATGTGGAACGGCACCCACCTGTCTATGTGACCTTATATAGACAGGTGTGTGCCTTTACACATCATGTCCAATCAATTGAATTTACCACAGTTGACAGTGCATGTCAGAGCAAAAACCAAGCCATGAGGTCGAAGGAATTGTCCGTAGAGCTCCGAGACAGGACTGTGACAAGGCACAGATCTGGGGAAGGGTACCAAAAAATGTCGCAAGCATTGAAGGTCCCCAAGAACACAGTGGCCTCCATCATTCTTAAATGGAAGAAGTTTGGAACCACCAAGACTTTTCCTAAAGCTAACCGCCCGGCCAAACTGAGCAATCGGGGGAGAAGGGCCTTGGTCAGGGAGGTGACCAGGAACCCGATGGTCACTCTGACAGAGCTCCAGAGTTCCTCTGTGGAGATGGGAGAACCTTCCAGAAGGATAACCATCTCTGCCGCACTCCACCAATCAGGCCTTTACGGTAGAGTGGCCAGACAGAAGCCACTGCTCAGTAAAAGGCACATGACAGGCCGCTTGGAGTTTGCCAAAAGGCACCTAAAGGACTCTCAGACCATGAGAAACAAGATTCTCTGGTCTGATGAAACCAAGATTGAACTCTTTGGCCTGAATGCCAAGCGTCACGTCTGGAGGAATCCAGGCACCGCTCATCACCTGGCCAATACCATCCCTAAGGTGAAGCATGGTGGTGGCATGTTTTTCAGCAGCAGGGACTGGGAGACTAGTCAGGATCGAGGGAAAGATGAACGGAGCAAAGTACAGAGAGATCCTTGATGAAAACCTGCTCCAGAGCGCTCAGGACCTCAGACTGGGGCAAAGGTTCACCTTCCAACAGGACAACAACCTTAAGCACACAGCCAAGACAATGCAGGAGTGTCTTCGGGACAAGTCTCTGAATGTCCTTGAGTGGCCCAGCCAGAGCCCGGACTTGAACCCGATCAAACATCTCGGGAGAGACCTGAAAATAGCTGTGCAGCGACACTCCCCATCCAACCTGACAAAGCTTGAGAGGATCTGCAGAGAAGAATGGGAGAAACTCCCCAAATACAGGTGTGCCACGCTTGTAGCGTCATACCAAATAAGACTTGAGGCTGTAATCACTGCCAAAGGTGCTTCAACAAAGTACTGAGTAAAGGGTCTGAATACTTATGTAAATGTAACATTTCTGTTTTTTAATACATTAGCAAAAAATTATAAAAACCTGTTTTTGCTTTGTCATTATGGGGTATTGTGTGTAGATTGATGAGGGGGGGGGGGGGAACGATTGAATCAAATTTAGAATAAGGCTGTAACATTTTTAAAAATGTGGAAAAAGTCAAGGGGTCTGAATACTTTCCCAATGCACTGTATGTCATAGTGGAGAAGATTGGGTACTGTCTATTAGCCCACTACTCAATAGCATGGTCGTCATCAACAGCAGGAAATACACGGGATCAGTCTCAGCACTGCTAGTCTAACCACATACACTGAGCTGTGTTCAATATTCAAACTGTGTTACATGTGTCAGTGTCGGGCACAATACACTACAAGTGCTTGTTTCCCAGTGTTCGGAGTTAGTTACACAGAGATATAGTTAAGCTATTGATTGCCAGCCACAATCGTTAACTTTTATACACAAATAATGGCTAGTTATCTTGTGTGACGAGAGAAACGTAATATTTAACTATTGCTCAACATTTATGAGGTATTCTAAGCAACACATACAGTTGAAGTCGGAAGTTTACATACACCTTAGCCAAATACATTTAAACTCAGTTTTTCACAATTCCTGACATTTAATCCTAGTAAAAATTCCCTGTCTTAGGTCAGTTAGGATCACCACTTTATTTTAAGAATGTGAAATCAGAATAATAGTAGAGAGAATGATTTATTTCAGCTTTTATTTCTTTCATCACATTCCCAGTGGGTCAGAAGTTTACATACACTCAATTAGTATTTGGTAGCATTGCCTTTAAATTGTTTAACTTGGGTCAAACGTTTCATGTAGCCTTCCACAAGCTTCCCACAATAGGTTGGATGAATTTTGGCCCATTCCTCCTGACAGAGCTGGTGTAACTGAGTCAGGTTTGTAGGCCTCCTTGCTCGCACACGCTTTTTCAGTTCTGCCCACACATTTTCGATTGAGGTCAGTGCTTTGTGATGGCCACTCCAATACCTTGACTTTGTTGTCCTTAAGCCATTTTGCCACAACATTGGAAGTATGCTTGGGGTCATTGTCCATTTGGAAGACCCATTTGCGACCAAGCTTTAACTTCCTGACTAATGTCTTGAGATGTTGCTTCAATATATCCACATCATTTTCCTTCCTCATGATGCCACCTATTTTGTGAAGTGCACCAGTCCCTCCTGCAGCAAAGCACCCCCACAGCATGATACTGCCTCCCCGTGCTTCACGGTTGGGATGGTGTTCTTCGGCTTGCAAGCCCCCTTTTTTACTCCAAACATAACGATGGTCATTATGGCCAAACAGTTCTATTTTTGTTTAATCAGACCAGAGGACATTTCTCCAAAAAGTATGATCTTTGTCCCAATGTGCAGTTGCAAACCGTAGTCTGTCTTTTTTTATGGCGGTTTTGGAGCAGTGGCTTCTTCCTTGATGAGCGGCCTTTCAGGTTATGTCGATATAGGACTCGTTTTACTGTGGATATAGATAATGTTGTACCTGTTTCCTCCAGCATCTTTACAAGGTCCTTTGCTGTTGTTCTGGGATTGATTTGCACTTTTCGCACCAAAGTACGTTCACTGAGCCACCGGTCTGAGCGCACCACCTCGGCAAACACAGGAATGGAAACCCAACGCACCCTAATCACCTCCAGCGCACCTGCACCTCATGATCTCATCACCACCACTATATAGCCCTGGACTGTTCATTAATTGTTGTGTGTAATTATTTTTTATTTTTTTTGTGTGTAATTGTTAGCGTCGTGTCGTTTACGCGCTCTTTGTTATTCTCTTTCTCATTGTTAAGTAAACCTTTACCTTGTTAATTCCTGTGTATGCGTCCTGCCTCTTTGTATCCTCAGTACTCGTCATAGAATTACACACCACTCACGAAAATGGATGCAGCAGGTAATCCTCCTGGAGTTTCCCAGCAGCTTGCCCAGTTGAACGCCGCCATGCAGGAAGTGCTCCAAACTCTGCATAATCTGCCCAGCGCTCCGGTTCCTCCTCAGGGAGCGACGAGTGCACCCAATCCACCTGTTCCCGTGCTATCACCCACGTCTGAGGGAACCCTCGCCCTATCGGAGCGCTATGACGGTAAACCTACTAAATGTAGTGGCTTCCTGCTACAGGTTTCCAGTGATTTCGCTACTTAAATGAAAGGCGCTGGATTGGGCCACGGCAGTCTGAGAAGGAGGTGAGGCCGTGACGCTTCCCTACTCCACCATCCTCGTTCGGTTCAGGGCGGTGTTTGATCATCCCATGGAGGGAAAGGACGGGGGTGAGCGTCTCCTCCAGCTACAACAGGGAGAGGGGCCCACGTCCGAGTACGCTCTGAGATTTCGCACGGTGGTGGCGTCTTCCGGCTGGAATGAAGAGAGGCTTACGGGAGGACATCAAGATGGAACTCGCATGTCGGGACGACGAGATGGACCTTGATACCCTCATCGCCATGTCCATCCGTCTTGACGACATGTTGAGAGGCAGACGGCATTCCCAACACCTCCCGGTGCCTCAACGCTCACCCCATCTGAGCTATGGAAGCCGCCCTGCCTCTGAGTCCTCACCCATGGAGGTGGGCAGCACCCCCTACACCACCACGGACCACAGATCTCCTGGCGGCTCCCAATCTAGGCGGTATGACTCCCGTAGCCGCTCCGTGAGTGTTATGTCATCTCCAATCACAAAACCATTGTTTTTAGTTCCCATAACGGTGACTGGTTATTCCTTCTCTTCCATTTCCACTGCAATGATTGATTGCGGATCAGCGGGGAACCTTATAGATAGGGAGCTGGTCTCTGAATGGGGGTTGCCCACCGTGCCACTGCCTTCTCTGCTACACGTCACCTCGCTGGACAATAAACCACTTGGATCAGGCACCATTACGCACGTCACTCTCCCCATCACCATCACCATTCCCACACTACCGGAGCACCAAGAGGATCTGTCATTCCACATCATCATGTCACCCCTTCACCGGATCGTCTTGGGATTGCCCTGGCTCAGACTACACAACCCTGCCATCAATTGGATCACCAAGAGGATCACAGCCTGGTCCACATCATGCCGGAAGACCTGCTTGCCGGTGGTTTGTTGTTCCACGTCAGTGGAGAGTCCGGAGTCCGCCTCCCAGCACAACATTCCACGTGAGTACACAGATCTCTCCGATGTCTTCTCTTCATTAAAGGCTACGTGTCTCCCTCCTCACAGGCCCTGGGACTGTGCCATTGACCTGCTGGAGGGACAACACCCCCGAAGAGTCGTATTTATCCCCTTTCCATGGCGGAGACTGAGGCCATGGAGAAGTATGTGGCGGAGACCCTGAAACAGAGGTTCATCAGATGCTTTACCTCTCCTGCCTCCGCCAGCTTCTTCTTCGTGGCCAAAAAAGAAGGAGGACTGAGGCCGTACATTGACTACAGGGGGCTGAACGCAGTCACCACCAAGTACCGGTACCCCCTCCCTCTGGTTCCGTCGGCCATCGAGCAGCTACGACCCGGTACTTTACCAAGTTGGACATGAGGAGTGCCAACAACCTGATCCGAATCCGGGAAGGAGACGAGTGGAAGACGGCATTCAGCACTACCTCAGGCCAATATGAATACTGCGTCATACCCTACGGCCTCGCCGACGCACCTTCTGTGTTCCAGTCCTTCGTCAATGACGTGTGGGGACGTGTTCCGAAACATGCTGAGTAGACAGGTGGTGGTGTACATCGACGATATCCTGATCTACTCGGCTACGTTCGAGGAGCACGTCAGGGACGTCAGAGCTGTCCTACTCCGCCTCCGGGAACACAGCCTGTTGGTGAAGGGGGAGAAATGCAAATTCCACCAACAGGCCATCTCCTTCATGGGATACAGGATCAGTCCTCAGGGGGTGTTCTTGGAAAGAGCGAAGACGGATCCCGTCAGGTCATGGCCAGTCCCCACCACCACCAAGGGCCTACAAAGCATCCTGGTCCTTCAGCTCCATAGCCGCCCCACTCACCTCTCTCCTTAAGGGTGGGCCTGAGAAGATGGCCTGGTACCCTGAGGCTGACGCTGCCTTCAAGAGGCTGAAGGAGAGGTTCACCACAGCGCCCATCCTAAAACACCCAGATCCATCTTGTCCTTTCATCTTGGAGGTGGACGCATCGGAGGAAGGCGTGGGTGCGGTCTTCTCCCAGCGGCACAGTAAGCCAGAGAAAATGTATCCCTGTGCACTTTTCTCTAAAATGCTTACCCCCACAGAGAGGAACTATGGAGTTGGAGACAGGGAGCTGTTGGCGGTGGTCCTCGCTCTGGAGGAATGGAGACACTGGCTGGAGGGCGCCACGAAGTCCTGACCACCGGAATTTGGAGCACATACGGATGAACTCTCGTCAAGCCAGGTGGGCCCAATTTCTTACTCACTTTAAATTCATTCTGTCCTACCGCCCAGGATCCCAGAATGTGAAAGCCGACGCACTCTCCAGGATGCACCATACCGGAGAGAGGAAGGATCTGGGGGGGTCCTATCCTGCCCCTGTCTCTCATCGTTGCACCTGTCGTTTGGGATGTGGACTAAGTCATCCGCCTGGCGGCTCAGGAGGACCCAGCGCCTGCCAACGCCCCTCCAGGGGCGCGTGTATGTACCCACCAGTGTCCGTGACCGCCTGCTGATCTGGGCGCTCACCACCCTTACGGTGGCCCACCTTGGCTTCTGATGTCTCTCGCTATGTCAAATCCTGTTCCGTATGTGCCCAAACGAAGACAACTCGGAACGCCCCGGCAGGCAAACTAGTTCCTCTACCAGTGCCTCAGCGACCTTGGTCACACCTGTCCATAGACTTTGTCACCGACCTCCCACGTTCTGACGGCTTCACCACAGTCTTGGTGGTCGTAGAGCGGTTCTCAAAATCATGACGTTTTTTGCCGCTAACTGGTATTCCTTCTGCTCTCCAGGTCGCTGAGGTCCTGTTCCAACAGGTGTTCCGGCACTATGGACTTCCGGAGGACATCGTCTCAGACCGTGTCCCCCAATTCACCTCCCGAGTGTGGAAAGCTTTCCTGGAGAAGATCGGGGCCACGGCCAGCCTCACTTCCGGGTATAAGCCTCAGTCAAATGGGCAGGTGGAGCGCGTGAACCAGGAGCTGGGAAGGTTTCTTCGTTGCCACTGTCAGGACCGGCAGGGTGAGTGGGCAAGGTTTCTTCCCTGGGCAGAATATGCCTAGAACTGCCTTGTTCACTCCTCCACGGGGCTCACTCCCTTCCAATGCGTCCTGGGGAACCAGCTGGCCCTGGCCCCTTGGACACCCAGCCAGACCGATGCGCCCGCTTTCGACGAGTGGTTCCGCAGGGCCGGACAAGTCTGGGACGCCGCCCATGTCCGTCTCCAGAGGGCCATTCGTCGGCAGAAGGACCAAGCTGACCGCCACCGCGTCATACCCTACGGCTCCCGTATTCCAGCCTGGTGATCACGTCTGGCTGTCCACTCGAAACCTCCCTCTCGCCTGCCCTGCAAGAAACTTAGCCCCTGGTTTGTGGGGCCGTTTAAGGTCCTCCGGCGGATTATTAAGGTGTCGTACCGGCTGCTCCTTCCCCCTCACTACTGTGCTCACCTACTTTTCATGTGTCTCTCCTCAAGCCGGTGGTTCCTGGTCCTCTGGCGGATGCCGTCCCCCAGGGTACGCCCCCTCCGCCCCTGGACATTGACGGGAGTCCGGTGTATGCTGTGAGGAATCTGCTGGACTCCAGGTTCCGTGGGGGACGGCTCCGTTACCTGGTGGACTGGGAGGGGTATGGCCCTGAGGAGAGGAGCTGGGTTCCGGCTGGGGATATTCAAGACCCCAACCTAATTTTGGACTTCCACCGTCACCACCCTGACCGGCCCGCTCCTCGTCCTCGGGGTCGTCCTCCTGGCTGGCAACGTCCTGCGCCGGGAGCCGTACTGTCACATCTCCTCCCATTGCACCCCTCCGGCGCTCTGATTCGCCGGTCTACTGAGTCACCGGTCTGAGCGCACCACCTCGGCAAACACAGGAATGGAAACCCAACGCACCCTAATCACCTCCAGCGCACCTGCACCTCATCATCTCATCACCACCACTATATAGCCCTGGACTGTTCGTTCATTGTTGTGTGTAATTGTTAGCGTTGTGTCGTTTACTCGCTCTTTGTTATTCTCTTTCTCATTGTTAAGTAAACCTTTACCTTAATTCCTGCGTCTGCGTCCTGCCTCTTCGTATCCTCAGTACTCGTCACATTGAGTTGGAAGATTATACAGAAAGTAATGTGTTGGACCAGTTTAACTGAGGCAGAGCGGTCATTTAGGCTCAGAGCAATCTTCCCTCAACATTTTTTGGGCACTGAGCAAATTTCAGGTCTTTTGAGCCAAAAACTTTAATTTTGCAAGCATTCTGTGCAACTTACGGTGCGCATTAACAGTGAACACTGAGGCTGTACCCACTTTAAGTTACAATTTCAGACAGTGGCCAATAGGCTATTGTGGCTATTTGAACATAATGTAGGCCTGTCAGAGTGGCCTTTCAACTAAACCAATGGAGCAAATGCCATGACATTTCCACATTGATATAGCTGTTGACTTCTATGATATCGCCTAAAATAGCCAATATGTGGTGTTCAATGTAGGCCTACATTCCATGAGACCTTTTGAAAACATTATGCATGGCTTGACATTAACCATTTTAGGACATATTGTCACGCCCTGGCTCTGGGGACTCTTAAATGTTGAGCCAGGGTGTGGATTTTTCTATATTTAGTTTTCTATGTTTTTTGTTCTAGATCGTTTAGATCTATGTTGGCCAGGGTGGTTCCCAATCAGACGCAGCTGTAGCTCGTTGTCTCTGATTGTGGACCATACTTAGGCAGCCTGTTGGCACCAGTTAGTTTGTGGGATGTTGTTCCGTAAAGGTTTGTGTTGTTGTAACCTCAGGACTTCACGTATCGTTCGTTTTGTTGTTTTGTTCGTGTGTTGTGTACTAAATAAAATGTACGCTTATCACGCTGCGCCTTGGTTCCATGAGTCATCAGTCAACGTGCGTGACAGAAGATCCCAACCAGAAAAGGACCAAGCAGCGTGTCCAGGAACAGACAGCCTGGACTTGGGAGGAGATCCTGGACGGGAAGGGATCCTGGACTTGGGAAGAGATTCAGGCCGGAATGGATCGCCGTCCTTGGGAGGAGACTGTGGAAGCGCGCTACAGAGAGGAGCAGCGGCATCGCAGAGGGTATCGGCCGAGGAGGAAGCCCGAGAGACAGCCCCAATATATATTTTTTTGGGGGGGCTAAAAGGGTGGTTGGCGGAGCCTAGAGTTAGAGCAGAGCCAACTCCCCGTACTCAGGCTAGGAAGCGTGAGACTGGGCAGGCTCCGTGTTATGCGGAGCCACGTACTGTGCCGCGAGTATTCCGGCACAGTCCTGTACGTCCTGTGCTAGCACCACGCACGTGTCGTGCAAAGATGGGCATGCAGCCAGGACGGGGTGTGCCGGCTCAACGCTTGTGGCCTCCAGTACGCCTCCTCGGTCCCGTATATCCTGCGCCAGTGCCACGTGCTGTAGCGCCAGTACGAGTGAACAGCCCTGTACGTCCTGTGCTGATGCCTCACACATATTGTGTGGAAATAGGCATTAAGCCAGGACGGGTTGTGTCAGCTCTCCGCTCCAGACCTCCAGTCCGCCTCCACAGTCCGGCCCGGCCCGTTCCGGCTCCCCGCACCAAGCCAGTGGTGCGTGTTCCCAGTCCAGCCCGGCCTGTTCCTTCTCCCCGCACCAAGCCAGTGGTGCGTGTTCCCAGTCCAGCCGGGCCTGTTCCTGTTCCTCGCACCAAGCCAGTGGTGCGCGTCGCCAGTTCGGCTCGGCCCGTTCCGGCTCCCCGCACCAAGCCAGTGGTGCGTGTTCCCAGTCCAGCCCGGCCTGTTCCTTCTCCCCGCACCAAGCCAGTGGTGCGTGTTCCCAGTCCAGCCCGGCCTGTTCCCGCTCCCCGCACCAAGCCAGTGGTGCGTGTTCCCAGTCCAGCCCGGCCTGTTCCTGTCCCTCGCACCAAGCCAGTGGTGCGCGTCGCCAGCCCTGTCCGGCCTGTTCCTGTCCCTCGCACCAAGCCAGTGGTGCGCGTCGCCAGCCCGGTCCGGCCTGTTCCTGTCCCTCGCACCAAGCCAGTGGTGCGCGTCGCCAGCCCGGTCCGGCCTGTTCCTGCTCCCCGCACCAAACCAGTGGTGCGCGTCACCAGCCCGGTCCGGCCTGTTCCTGCTCCCCGCACCAAGCCAGTGGTGTGCGTCGCTAGCCCGGTCCGGCCTGTTCCTGCTCCCCGCACCAAGCCTGTGGTGCGCGTCGTCAGCCCGGTCCGGCCCGTTCCTGCTCCCCGCACCAAGCCAGTGGTGCACGTCGTCAGCCCGGTCCGGCCCGTTCCTGCTCCCCGCGCCAAGCCAGTGGTGCGTGTGTCCAGTCCGGCACGGCCCGTGCCTGTTCCACCGGTGCCTGGTCCGGCACCGGTCAGCTGCTCCACTCCGGAGTCAGAGCAATCCGCTCCACCGGGGTCCGGTCCAACTCCAGTCAGCGGATCCACTCTGGAGCCAGAACAATCCGCTCCACCGGTGTCCAGTCCAGCTCCGGCCAGCGGCTCCAATCCGGAGCCGGTAAGGTTTGGTCCACCGTCGTCGGGTCCAGCTCCAGTCAGCGGGACCAGACCAGGGGCGCAACGGGGAGGTGGAGAAAAGGTGGTGGTCACGCCCGGAGCCAGATCCGCCTCCGAGGCGGAATGCCCACCCGGCCCCTACCCTCTTGTGTTTGTGTGGCGTGGTCGCAGTCCGCGCCTTTGGGGGGGGGGGGGGGGGGGGGGGGGGTACTGTCACGCCCTGGCTCTGGGGACTCTTAAATGTTGAGCCAGGGTGTGGATTTTTCTATGTTCAGTTTTCTATGTTTTTTGTTCTAGATCGTTTAGATCTATGTTGGCCAGGGTGGTTCCCAATCAGAGGCAGCTGTAGCTCGTTGTCTCTGATTGGGGACCATACTTAGGCAGCCTGTTGGCACCAGTTAGTTTGTGGGATCTTTTTCCGTAAAGGTTTGTGTTGTTGTAACCTCAGGACTTCACGTATCGTTAGTTTTGTTGTTTTGTTCGTGTGTTGTGTACTAAATAAAATGTACGCTTATCACGCTGCGCCTTGGTTCCACGAGTCATCAGTCAACGTGCGTGACACATATGTTTTACTTGTCAGAAAGCTCAAATCACTTTATAAAAATAAGAAATTATCTAACACAATTGGCCAAATAGGTGACTGACTATTGTGTTGTGTTATATGTTGCAAGAAACCACTTTACTAAATCAAATTAATTGTTATCATTATTATTACCATACAGAGAATCATACAAATATGTATGCTACCGTCTGCCTATTGGCTTATTTGTATATTCAAGCGTGTCTATAAAAAAATTGGACACTGCCACTTTAAGTACAAAAAAAAAGCTCTTTACCTAACTTGCTTTTCAAAGACAGTAGCTACGTTCCATCCAATTGGCGCCAAATTTTCATACAAACACTAAAAAATCTGCATAAAGACAATGTGCGCATTTTCCCTCCAGTGGTGCGTTTCCACCAAACTGACTTGTTGCGGAGAAAAATCAGTGTGTGATGACGTAGTGCACACAAAATGTATTTTTATGCTTACGTTTTCATATACTGAATATTCAATGTGTTTCCATCGCATTTTCAACTCTACTGATAGTTTTGTCACAAAAACGTTTGCGTTAAATAGCAAATGTGCCTACTCTGGTCTTGGCACATGCACTCTAGCCAACAGCTCGCAGATACTGTAAGGTAGGCTGTGCGGGTAGGCTAGTCTACATGATGAGATTATTATGGATAAGAGCGAGAATATTTGTATTTGTCAAACGGTAGTCAAGCATCAATCATCATGTCACCAGAACAAGACCCTTGATATTTATTGGAAAGGAGCATCAAGTTCATAGTGTGCACTTTCAACACCCTGTGAAGTTAATCTGTAGCCTAATAAATTGCATGGTTTACCACCATATCATCGTGTGACACCAAGTTTGCTTCGATATGATGGTTATTATATCAGTATTTGCGCATAAAGGCGTTTCCACTGACCATTTCACACATAATTTTACCGACACAAAAAGATCCCACCATGTCGAATGAACAAATTATCTGTCGACAATTTATTAAATTGTACCGAAACATCCTGTTTCCATCACAGCTGTCGTGATTTTTTTTATACGGTATGACTTTACTCGCATGAAAATTGTGGATGGAAACATGGTTAGTTACAGTGAGGGAAAAAAGTATTTGATCCCCTGCTGATTTTGTACGTTTGCCCACTGACAAAGAAATGATCAGTCTATAATTTTAATGGTAGGTTTATTTAAACAGTGAGAGACAGAATAACAACAACAAAAATCCAGAAAAACACATGTCAAAAATGTTATAAATTGATTTGCATTTTAATGAGGGAAATAAGTATTTGACCCCCTCTCAATCAGAAAGATTTCTGGCTCCCAGGTGTCTTTTATACAGGTAACGAGCTGAGATTAGGAGATACTCTTAAAGGGAGTGCTCCTAATCTCAGTTTGTTACCTGTATAAAAGACACCTGTCCACAGAATCAATCAATCAATCAATCAATCAATCAGATTCCAAACTCTCCACCATGGCCAAGACCAAAGAGCTCTCCAAGGATGTCAGGGACAAGATTGTAGACCTACACAAGGCTGGAATGGGCTACAAGACCATCGCCAAGCAGCTTGGTGAGAAGGTGACAACAGTTGGTGCGATTATTCGCAAATGGAAGAAACACAAAAGTGCTGTCAATCTCCCTCAGCCTGGGGCTCCATGCAAGATCTCACCTCGTGGAGTTGCAATGATCATGAGAACGGTGAGGAATCAGCCCAGAACTACACGGGAAGATCTTGTCAATGATCTCAAGGCAGCTGGGACCATAGTCACCAAGAAAACATTTGGTAACACACTACGCAGTGAAGGACTGAAATCCTGCAGCGCCCTCAAGGTCCCCCTGCTCAAGAAAGCACATATACAGGGCCGTCTGAAGTTTGCCAATGAACATCTGAATGATTCAGAGGAGAACTGGGTGAAAGTGTTGTGGTCAGATGAGACCAAAATCGAGCTTTTTGGCATCAACTCAACTCGCCATGTTTGGAGGAGGAGGAATGCTGCCTATGACCCCAAAAACACCATCCCCACCATCAAACATGGAGGTGGAAACATTATGCTTTTTCTGCTAAGGGGACGGGACAACTTCACCGCATCAAAGGGACGATGGACGGGGCCATGTACCGTCAAATCTTGGGTGAGAACCTCCTTCCCTCGGCCAGGGCATTGAAAATGGGTCGTGGATGGGTATTCCAGCATGACAATGACCCAAAACACACGGCCAAGGCAACAAAGGAGTGGCTCAAGAAGAAGCACATTAAGGTCCTGGAGTGGCCTAGCCAGTCTCCAGACCTTAATCCCATAGAAATTATGTTGAGGGAGCTGACGGTTAGAGTTGCCAAACGTCAGCCTCGAAACCTTAATGACTTGGAGAAGATCTGCAAAGAGGAGTGGAACAAAATCCCTCCTGAGATGTGTGCAAACCTGGTGGCCAACTACAAGAAACGTCTGACCTCTGTGATTGCCAACAAGGGTTTTGCCACCAAGTACTAAGTCATGTTTTGCAGAGGGGTCAAATACTTATTTCCCTCATTAAAATGCAAATCAATGTATAACATTTTTGTCTGTCTCTCACTGTTCAAATAAACCTACCATTAAAATTATAGACTGATCATGTCTTTGTCAGTGGGCAAACATACAAAATCAGCAGGGGATCAAATACTTTTTTCCCTCACTGTATGTACAAGTTTTGTGCTCTTGAAGGAAGCAATCACTCCCCCATTGCTGACCAATATTAGCTATAAACGGGCTAGTAACTCACTAACTAACTAACTAAAAAATGTGCACATGCAGTTACATGGCTCTGCTCTGTGATCTCAAATGTGCACCTAGGCTACTCTCTGAAAATTGTATCTGTTTAAAGCCAGGAAATACCTTTTTGTGAAGTTCAATCTCGTGCGTCTCTGGGCGGGCTGGCAATTCTTCTGCGTGGGACTGCTCCAGGAGCCGCGCACCCATACAGCTTAGAGGGAACATTGAGCCAGAGTACAACAGATTGCAACTTTGAACTTTTTACAAATAATTAATCTCAATGCCCTCCAATGAGCCAAGATGCCGCTACTAAATTCTATGAGATGAGGTGAAAATCAATGCAATTGTGTGGAAAAATGCTGAGAAGATGTGTTTTCTTGACGTTGAACTACACAACATCCAAGCAAGCACATTTCTTAATGGCCTCTTCCAACTCATTGGATAAGTTATGAGTGGCCATTAACCAATCAGGACAAAGGACCAAATACATTTTTGGCATCCCATTCATTGCTTTTGGCATGGGAGTGGACAGACCTCTGACCCCTGACTCCTCCCACTGCTTCCTCAGGTGCCATGTCTCTTAGACGTTACCGTGCTGGGTTGTGCCTAACAAGCATGTCATTCTTTTTCTTCCAGAGAGAGTACACCGGGTTAAAAATGAGGGGTACGTGCCTTCCATTCAGCAGTTAAATTGAAGGAAAAGGGCGCCAGGCTAAATACCAAAAGACCTTGTATGATTCTCAGCGCTTTAATGGAATCAGGCTTTAACAACTATTTTTCGTTAAATACAGCCCATGTCAGGAGGATGCATCCCACTCATAAAGCAGCGAAATGACAATGTACAGTGGCACTAATACAAGGACATAGTTCATCATGACATTCTCTGCAATTCCCAACTGATTAGGGTCCTTATGTTGGAGGTCTGATTTATGTTACCATTTCCTCTCACCGATCAATGAATCTTAATGAATTGGTAAATAAGGGTGAAGATTACACTCTGTGACACTGCAACATTCCTCACCCTCAATGCTAGAGATTTATTTAGCCGATTAGAAAGTAACAGAGAAATTTGGCTGGCAGAAAAATAATATTCTTCATGGTAAAAAATTGAAAAGCATTCTCGCTGAAGGGCAATTGTATTGTTAGTGTTAACTCCATAAAATATTTACTCCCCGCTTCAAAATACAAAGGAGCTGCTGTGTTGGATATGGACATGTTGCTTTCAGGGAAAGACAAAAGGAAAGTTTTCTAAATGTGAGGGAGGCTTTTTTTATTTATTTTTTATTTCACCTTTATTTATCCAGGTAAGCCAGTTGACAAGAAGTTATCATTTACAACTGCGACCTGGCCAAGATAAAGCAAAGCAGTGCGATAAAAACAACAACAACACAGAGTTACATATGGGATAAACAAAACGTACAGTCAATAACACAATAGAAAATATATATACAGTGTGTGCAAATGTAGTAAGTTATGGAGGTAAGGCAATAAATAGGCCATAGTGCAAAATAGTTACAATTTCGTATTAACACTGGAATGATAGATGTGCAAATAGAGATACTGGGTTGCAAAATTAGCAAAATAAATAACAATATGGGGATGAGGTAGTTGGGTGGGCTAATTTCAGAATGTCTGTGTACAGGTGCAGTGATCGGTAAGCTGCTCTGACAACTGACGCTTAAAGTTAGTGAGGGAGATAAGAGTCTCCAGCTTCAGAGATTTTTGCAGTTCGTTCCAGTCATTGGCAGCAGAGAACTGGAAGGAATGGCGGCCAAAGGAGGTGTTGGCTTTGGGGATGACCAGTGAGATATACCTGCTGGAGCGCAGACTACGGGTGGGTGTTGCTATGGTGACCAGTGAGCTAAGATAAGATGGGGATTTGCCTAGCAGTGATTTATAGATGACCTGGAGCCAGTGGGTTTGGCGACGAATATGTAGTGAGGGCCAGCCAACAAGAGCGTACTGGTCACAATGGTGGTGTCACGATCGTCATACGAAGCAGACCAAGGCGCAGCGTGAAATGCGTACATCTTTTATTTCAGTACATTCAAATACACAAAACAACAAAACGAAACGTGAAGTCCTCGGTCATACACACAAACCAACACGGATCATAGACTCTACACAACGAAACTAACACCCTGGCTCAACATACAAGAGTCCCCAGAGCCAGGGCGTGACAGTACCCCCCCCCAAAGGCGCGGATCCGGCTCCGGGCGTGACCACAACCCTCTAACAACCCCCCCGTAGCGCCCCTGGTCTGGTCTGGCCCCGCTGGCTGGAGCTGGACTGGACATTGGTGGAGCGGATTGCTTAGGCTCCGGTGTGGAGCAGCTGACCGGTACCTGACCAGGCTTGGTGCGGGGAGCAGGAACAGGCCGGACCGGACTGACGACGCGCACCATTGGCTTGGTGCGGGGAGCAGGAATGGGCCGGACCGGGCTGGCGACGCGCACCATAGGCTTGGTGCGAGGGGCAGGAACAGGCCGGACCGGGCTGTGGAGACGGACTGGAGGTCTGGAGCGAAGAGCTGACACAACCCGTCCTGGCTGAATGCCTATTTTTACACACTCTGTGTGAGGCATCAGCACAGGACGTACAGGGCTGTGTACTCGCACTGGCACTACAGCACGTGACACTGGCGCAGGATATCCGGGACCGAGGAGGGGTACTGGAGGCCACGAGCGTTGAGCCGGCACACTCCGTCCTGGCTGCATGCCCACCTTAGCACGACACGTGCGTGGTGCTCGCACAGGACGTACCGGACTGTGCCGGACCACTCGCGGCACAGTACGCAGCTCCGCATACCTCGGAACCTGCCCAGTCTCACGCTGCCTAGTACGGGGAGTTGGCTCTGCTCTACCTCTAGGCTCCGCCAACCTCCCTTCCAGCCCCCCAAACCCGGTGGCCTCCTCTCCTAATCCCCAAACTCGCCCTGTAGCTGCCTCCAGCAGCCCCGTCGTCCATGCCGTGTGCCCCCCCCTAAAAATGTTCATGGTGTTGCCTCTTGCGTGTCCGACGTCGGCCCGGTTGGCGCCGCTGCTCCTCTCTATGGCGCGCCTCCACCGTCTCCTCCCACGGACGGCGATCCATACCGGCCTGGATTTCCTCCCAAGTCCAGGACCCCTGCCCGTCCAAGATCTCCTCCCAAGTCCAGGCTGTCTGCTCCTGGGCACGCTGCTTGGTCCTGTTTTGGTGGGATATTCTGTCACGATCGTCATACGAAGCAGACCAAGGCGCAGCGTGAAATGCGTACATCTTTTATTTCAGTACTTTCAAATACACAAAACAACAAAACGAAACGTGAAGTCCTCGGTCATACACACAAACCAACACGGAACATAGACTCTACACAACGAAACTAACACCCTGGCTCAAAATACAAGAGTCCCCAGAGCCAGGGCGTGACAGGTGGGTAGTATATGGGGCTTTGGTGACAAAACAGATGGCACTGTGATAGACTACATCCAATTTGCTGAGTAGGGTGTGGAGGCTATTTTGTAAATGACATCGTCGAAGTCAAGGATCGGTAGGATAGTCAGTTTTATGAGGGCATGTTTGGCAGCATGAGTGAAGGAGGCTTTGTTGCGAAATAGGAAGCTGATTCTAGATCAATCTTTTGATTGGAGTTGCTTAATGTGAGTCTGGAAGGAGAGTTACAGTCCTAACCAGACACCTGGGTATTTGTAGTTGTCCACATACTCTAGGTCAGACCCGCCGAGAGTAGTGATTCTAGTCGGGTGGGCGGGTGCAAGCAGTGTTCGGTTGAAGAGCATGCATTAGTGTTACTAGTGTTTAAGAGCAGTTGGAGGGCTACGGAAGGAGTGTTGTATGGCGTTTGAAGCTCGTTTGGAGGTTTGTTAACACAGTGTCCAATGAGGGCCAGATGTATACAAAATGGTGTCGTCCGCATAGAGGTGGATCCGAGCCTCATCAGCAGCAAGAGCGTCTTAATTGATATACACAGAGAATAGAGTCGGCCCGAGAATTGAACCCTGTGGCACCCCCATAGAGACGGCCAGAGGTCCAGACAACAGGCCCCTCCGATTTGACACATTGAACTCTATCTGAGAAGTAGTTGGTTCTGAGAAGTAGTTGGTTCTGGGTTCTGGGGATCTCAGACGTTACGAAAGAGAGGTTGAACAGGCTCTCTTGTCTCATAGACTACACGTAACGTAGTACATGTAAATCCGGGACACTCAAATTAGTATGATACGTTCCGTTTGGTATGGTTACACAAGACAGAAGGTTAGTTAAGGCCAAAACTAAAGAAGGGTGGATGGGTGTGCATATAACGCGAACGTCTAGCAACCCAAAGGTTGCGTGTTAGAATCTCATCACGGACAACTTCATCATTTTAGCTAATTAGGAACTTTTCAACTACTTACTACTTTTTAGCTAATTTGCAACTACTTAGCATGTTAGCTAACCCTTCCCCTAACCTTAACCCGTTTAACCTAACTCCTAACCCTAACCTTAACTTTCACCTTAACCCTAACCCCTAGCTAGCCACCTAGCTCAGGTTAGCGTTAGCCACCTAGCTAACGTTAGCCACAACAAATTGGAATTCATAACATATCATACGAAAAGGATGAATGGACATCCACAAATTAATACAAACCATATGAAACGCAACATATCATACAAAATGGAGGGAGAAAGATGTACATTTGTTATGTTACGTCTACCCCTGAGTCCAGATTGAGCACAGGCATTCTTCTCTGAAATGAGCCAAAGTCCTTGACATTGACAATCCCCTGGCTGATCTGTTTGATCAGCATAAATACACTCTGTGTGACAAACATGTTTACACTCACAGAGCAAACAGCACACAATGTCACCATTAGCTGCTGCTTCTCTAATGAAGATACCAAACCGCTATCAACAATTAGCTATGTAGTTATTCTGTGAAAACTTTCTCCATTGATATTTACATTTTAGATTTTTGTCATTTAGCAGACTTACAGTTAGTGAGTGCATACATTTTTTCATACTGGCCCCCCGTGGGAAACGAACCCACAACCCTGGCGTTGCAAGCGCCATGCTCTACCAACTGAGCTACACGGGGCCAGTATCTTTAATAATAATAAGGTATTTTCCAAGTATTTTCCCTTCAGGGAAATATTTGCATGCCCCTTTTATATGGACATGAATAACATATACTGTGCACCTGACACCATTTTCCATGAATGCATGATTATACCATTATCTAAATGATCATTCTGTACGATAAAGATAAAGTGCAGTTTGACTACATAGACAGAAAAACATGTAGTTCCTATTCATCTGTTCATTCATCTTTTTTTTCAAAGGAAGAATATCAAAATACAATTAACCTTTGAAGAGATCTATTATCAACACGTTACTGAAAAGCCAACCAATATGACTGTAGATTAGGCTCAGATGATTCTTGGGACATCATTATAGCTTTACAGTTTGTAATGTTTTTATTGGGGGTGGGGATTAAAACATGCTAAAATGATGAACATGGGGTATGAGGGTCACAAATATATTTGTGTAGGACTACAAAGAGTGAAAAGCACCTCTACTTATTAATCCCAATTTTTTAAAGGAACACTTAAAGCTGGTAATGAGCTCTTTTATGTATTATATATTGTGACTGGATTTAGTTGAGGAAGCGTCTCCACATCAAACAGGCTGGTCTGCTATTAAGCACAGGGCTGTGAGATGATCCTGCTGCTGCTATGAAAAGGAGTGGAAAATTAAAGCTGAAGCAGAGCAGGAAAGGGCTTAATTTACTGGCATGTACAGTATGCAAATGAGATTACTCTCAGCTTAACTGCATCATTTATGTCCATAATAACAGCATCATCATTACGGGCTCAAATTAAATTACACCACAATTAGCATATCAAAGTGATTGGGAAAAGTTGAAAACAAATACCCAATTGTGTTAATGAACATCTGTAATCACTGTGTAGACTCTCAATGAAAACATCCAAAACAAATATGTGTTTTGGAGAAGGGGAAGAAGATCCCTCCCAGGTGACAGGTCTGTGTGTTGGGTGGGGAGGGTCTTACCTGGTTGGCTCCACACACTTAGGTTACATTTGCCAAACCCTGTGTGATCAAAGACGCATTTCCCACACTTGCCACTCATCAATAAAATACTTATCACTTCATGGCTGATTTCAGAGAATGGGCTGCAGCTAAAGGCATAGAGAAAACTCTTCTATTTTCAAAAACACCTTCACTATCACTGTGAGTCACACATACACACACACACACACACACACACACACACACACACAGGTTTAACCATTGCCTCTCCTGCTTTCTCTCTGATAAACATTGTGAATATTAACACCCCAATCCCCCAGCCCAAGCCCCAACTGAGTGATGCCTAGCACTTCCTCAGGCCTCCAACACAAATCATGCACATCTTATTTATGTGTCCATGTCTGGAGGCAAAAGTCAGTCTGCATGTCATATTTCTCCTGTTTGATCCACCGCTTTTATACTTTCACGTCCCCACATTATTGATTTAATTCAGAATTTATGGCG
>NC_139999.1:16796516-17052579 GCF_964263955.1 Coregonus lavaretus | reverse complement strand
AGTTACAATGTTTACACATCGTTGGCTGTAAATATGTTTACAAGAAAACATGCTGCCATGCTCAAAAACGGACCTTGAAGAACATCCTCATAAAGTTCATTAACGTCGGATAGGGCAGGCTTCCTCTTCCCAAAAATAAAAATGTTTTATAAACATCCATATTGTGAACTAGAATACATCAAATACATTAAAAAAATCTACAAGAAAGTACATTTTAGCTAGGTGTGTAATTATTCATAAATAAATCACTACCTAACAGGGAAAACATATTTTATGGCATATAATGTAGTTGCAACAATGTGTCAGTTACAACAATGTGATGTTAAACAAAAATCAAATCACACATTACTAATTACTTAATCACACACACGCTAATTACTTTACCCAGAAGTGGCACCACAGGTCTCAGAGTGGTGGGGCCATTTTTTTTCTCCTGATGGTTAACTCCAGGTAAAAGTCCGGAACCTAGTTGTAGCAGGGACTTTAAAGGGATACTTCGGGATTTTGGCAATGAGGCCCTTTATCTACTTCCCCAGATTCAGATGAACTTGTGGATTCCATTTTTATGTCTCTGTGTCCAGTATGAAGGAAGTTAGAGGTAGTTTGGCAAGCCAATGCTAACTAGCGTTAGCATACTAGCAGATACCATAGACTTCCAGTCATTGCGCTAACACTAGTTAGCAATTGCGCTAGCGCTAGTTAGCAACTTCCTTCAAACTGCACGCAGAGACTTAAAAATGGTATCCACAAGTTCATCTGACTCTGGGGAATTGCCAAAATCCCGAAGTATCCCTTTAAGGGTTGCCCTATTGCCTGGGGTAAGTGAACTGAGCAGTCGGGCAAGTTGAGCCTGCTCGTAAGTTGCACCAGGTGATTTATTTTACTAAAAACAACAAAACTGTAAGGAATTCCAGTAGGCCTTGCCTAAAACGTATCTTTCTGGTTCATCCCCATTGTTTAAGTGAAAGACCGAAAATGTATGGCATTTAAAGCAGCCGGGCAAGATGAGCCTGTTCTGTTGTTGTCCCATTAGGCAGAGGATTTTTTAAAACTAAAATCAACCTAACTGCAAAGGATTCCAGTAGCCTAACATACTGTACACTGAGGCATCGCGTTATCCTATTTCTCTCAGGCGTGAGCTGAATGTAAAAATCTTGAAAATAGAACCAGAGCGTAATTTTAAGCTTGAGCAGTGCAAGCCTAACAAGTTATGGCATTTCTAAGTATAAATAACTATATTCCCATTTTCGGGCAAGTGACCATAATCTTCGGGCAACCAAAGAATACTGCTGACTTGGCCAATGGGAAAGTGCCTTTCATACCTTAAAGTCAATCACTGTGTAGGGTATGACATAGTGATTAATCAGAGTTTTTCTAATCAGGACACATACTGCAGTTTTAAACTCCTGGAAAAACTCCTGGCCCTATAGGGAGGATGAAAACCCTGTCAAACTGCAGCAACCTTATACTTGTTCATATAAATTCTATTTTAAAACTAGACTAGACTAACAGCAGGTTTTCCACTACATAGACACATAGATAACTGTGATTAGACAATATAACTAACAGGGGTGAGCTTGCTTTATGCAGGGTTGTATCATGTAGGCCTAAATTAAAAAGTGACCTGTGCATTAACACATTTAAGCCTATGTAATCACTATTTGTTGAAAAAAAATGGACTACGTAGCCTAGCCAACTGAAGTTTGAATATAAACCAAATTTGATCACATTCACCAAAATATTGGCTTAGGCTATAAATACGTAATGTTCCTGCTTCGTTTCCCCAGGCCAGATGGAAAGGGCAAATAGGTAGGCTACAGTTGATCAGACTGATACAGCATGTCAGATCGCTAATGTTTAGGTGTAGGCTGCCACAACATTTCTCTAAACTTAGAGTTTTTGTTTGTGTCTGTCGAGAGTGAGTGAGTTCTTTTCCCGTTTGCTAAAATAATACAGAAGGAAAGTGGAGAGCGTGCTCTGCTTTCTATAGACGTGTGCCATGCCCGATCCGTGCGACCTGTGATTTCTGTGAAACTGATTGGTCAAGACACACACAACCTGCAGGACTTTGATAACATGGACATAGGCTGTTAAGGGACAGTTCGACATTTAATGCATCCCCCTCCCCAACATTAAATATATTGTCACACGACCTTCCCTTTGTACTGTAAAGAAAGGTGTGCACCCTCCCTCCTCATAAAATCTACTAAAAATAATGTTTAAGAACACAAATAACAATAACTGTAGCGACCCTGTGTTTACAAACGTGGATATCGACTTTGCCACTTCAGAATGCTTTTGTGGCATAGTCGACGACACGCAGGGCTACGGGCCAGAAGGTTGAGGGTCGCCGACCACCACGGACGAGTTCACTCTCCCTGCCTGTTTTATTAGACGTACACTACAATCAGATCCGGCTGCAGACAATGATCAGCTAGGTGGAAATCAAATTTTCTAAATGTTTATGCTATATTTATAATTATAGAAAATATACGCAATAAATGTTCAACCTACACGTTTCTGTGCCAATGCACCACAACCAATAAGCAAAGCATACCAACTTTGGGTGCTTCAACTTCATGGTTTACGTTTTCAACACCACAATCTGCACAGTTTTGATGCTGGAATTATATTTTGGATGAACGTGCGCAGGTAGCCTACAGTAGCCTTCACAAGCATATTCAAACATTGTGACTGGTTGTGTTTATGCCACACATAAAAGGTCATACATTTTAAAAGTTAAATTATAAATATTTAGGATATATTGAAGAGTTAAGTTCTAGGTGCGCAAGGAATAGTCGCTCGGATTGGAGATGAGGCAGAGCACACATTAAGCTTTCCTTAATAACTGGGCCTGCTGGGAGCACATGTGGCTACATTATTATAGGACGACTTGAGAGAATGATGATCTGCAACAGACAGCGCATCTCAGTATCAGAACATAAAATACAGTGGGGAGAACAAGTATTTGATACACTGCCGATTTTGCAGGTTTTCCTACTTACAAAGCATGTAGAGGTCTGTACTTTTTATCATAGGTACACTTCAACTGTAAGAGACGGAATCTAAAACAAAAATCCAGAAAATCACATTGTATGATTTTTAAGTAATTAATTTGCATTTTATTGCATGACATAAGTATTTGATACATCATAAAAGCAGAACTTAATATTTGGTACAGAAACTTTTGTTTGCAATTACAGAGATCATACGTTTCCTGTAGGTCTTGACCAGATTTGCACACACTGCAGCAGGGATTTTGGCCCACTCCTCCATACAGACCTTCTCCAGATCCTTCAGGTTTCGGGGCTGTCGCTGGGCAATACGGACTTTCAGCTCCCTCCAAAGATTTTCTATTGGGTTCAGGTCTGGAGACTGGCTAGGCCACTCCAGGACTTTGAGATGCTTCTTACGGAGCCACTCCTTAGTTGCCCTGGCTGTGTGTTTCGGGACGTTGTCATGCTGGAAGACCCAGCCACGACCCATCTTCAATGCTCTTACTGAAGGAAGGAGGTTGTTGGCCAAGATCTCGCGATACATGGCCCGATCCATCCTCCCCTCAATACGGTGCAGTCGTCCTGTCCCCTTTGCAGAAAAGCATCCCCAAAGAATGATGTTTCCACCTCCATGCTTCACGGTTGGGATGGTGTTCTTGGGGTTGTACTCATCCTTCTTCTTCCTCCAAACACGGCGAGTGGAGTTTAGACCAAAAAGCTCTATTTTTGTCACATCAGACCACATGACCTTCTCCCATTCCTCCTCTGGATCATCCAGATGGTAATTGGCAAACTTCAGACGGGACATGCGGCTTGAGCAGGGGGACCTTGCGTGCGCTGCAGGATTTTAATCCATGACGGCGTAGTGTGTTACTAATGGTTTTCTTTGAGACTGTGGTCCCAGCTCTCTTCAGGTCATTGACCAGGTCCTGCCGTGTAGTTCTGGGCTGATCCCTCACCTTCCTCATGATCACTTATGCCCCACGAGGTGTGATCTTGCATGGAGCCCCAGACCGAGGGTGATTGACCGTCATCTTGAACTTCTTCCATTTTCTAATAATTGCGCCAACAGTTGTTGCCTTCTCACCAAGCTGCTTGCCTATTGTCCTGTAGCCCATTCCAGCCTTGTGCAGGTCTACAATTTTATCCCTGATGTCCTTACACAGCTCTCTGGTCTTGGCCATTGTGGAGAGGTTGGAGTCTGTTTGATTGAGTGTGTGGACAGGTGTCTTTTATACAGGTAACGAGTTCAAACAGGTGCAGTTAATACAGGTAATGAGTGGAGAACAGGAGGGCTTCTTAAAGAAAAACTAACAGGTCTGTGAGAGACGGAATTCTTACTGGTTGGTAGGTGATCAAATACTTATGTCATGCAATAAAATGCAAATTAATTACTTAAAAATCATACAATGTGATTATCTGGATTTTTGTTTTAGATTCCGTCTCTCACAGTTGAAGTGTACCTATGATAAAAATTACAGACCTCTACATGCTTTGTAAGTAGGAAAACCTGCAAAATCGGCAGTGTATCAAATACTTGTTCTCCCCACTGTACATCCAGACTGGCTTGCTACTGTGCCTTTCTAGACCTTATAAACTGTTGAGAGTAGACCCACAACTGATCTAAATGGAATTAATGGAATTAAATATTCAAATCACAGGGCTTTTGTGCCATTACTCAAATTACATTTTCACTGCAGTTTACAGCCTAGAGTAGAATGTTGTACTTGAAAACAATAATGCAATTATTCATTGCAATGTGGTGTTGTAGGCTAGTCTAGGTAGGATAATTGTATTGTCCTTAAACAAGATCAATAGCTTTTGAGCTGCGTGTCTCATTTCTTCACTGTTCTTTCATCCACAATGACAATCCTGGCCTCTACGCTTATATTGAAAATTGGTGCCACTTTGAATAATTTTGTGTGGTATGATTGCTAGTTAGCATATTGCAGATCTGGACAAATGATCCACCTACCACTATTGTCAATATGAATGGTGGATAGAGGGCAGGACAGACAGTTAGACTGGTAGAATATATTGACCTGTGGTATAGTTTGTTCGAGGAAAAGCGCAGTGCATAAGGGACGTCCCAAAACACCTTGATATAGGGGAGGCGCATCCAAGCAGGATGGAAGAAATTATATAGTAAAACCTGCAAAAGGGTGAATGTAAACCAGGGGGAAAAAACACACTACCCTCCCCTGTGCCCAATAAAAAGCCAAAATAAATAGTTAGTTTTAGACAACTATATAACTCTCACAATACTGGACCAATCACACTCACTAACACTGAACAATCAAAGATATACACATGCTGTGAGGTGAAAAGAATGGAGGTAGTAACACAGCTTGTTACCACAACAGACAATGAGGGTAAACCCAAGTTAACAACCCACTACTTTAATAATTGAGACCAGGTGGTTATGGTTTACATCTTAAAATAACATTGTTTCATTTCATTTAGAAAACTCTGTTTAAATCATGTGCAGACATAGCAACTTTCAAACAAGTTAGGCTATATAATGATTCTGAAATTACCAAGTGCCGCTTGCTTACAACCCCCAAAATGTACAGACTCCAAATACTTTAATGTATTTTAAAGGCCCACTCCACTTTGGTCTTCCTAAACGTAAGGAACAAGATAGTAAAAAGAGAGAAATGCATGCATTTAAATGTCAATGTTAAGAATATATCACAACATCTGTTTGATCACGGCTCAAGTATTTTTCCAAGGGTTCTTACGCTCTATCCCTGTGTAAATCATGGAAGCTGACCTTCAACATTCCACATATCATCAACAGGCACAGATAATGCTGGGCAAATATCATAAAACGTGAGTATTTTAGGATTGAGGTGAGGCTGCCAACATCTTCAACCAACCAGGGAAAAGAAAGCCATGCATCTGAAAGCATATGCTGGTTTAACCTACCACCTAACCCACCAATGGAATACGGTAATTCCTACCTACAGGGTAAATGTCTGGGAAGACGGCATAGAACAAATGAAAGGATTCTCAATGTCCTCTAGGGGAGCTGAGAGACAGGTATCAGTCAAAGCCTATTTTGACAGAACCATTGACACTTAAACACATTCAACACAGCTCACAGCCAAGTCTATCTATCTTCAGTCCAAAGACAAGAAAAAACACTCCATATGCGGAGTGAGGTGATCTCATCATAGTGGAGAATAAGAAGGCTGGGGCAGGGGCTGGGGTTAGGGCAGATGCTGAGGCAGGGGTTGGGGCAGAGGCAGGTGTTGGGCAGTGGTTGGGGTAGGGGCTGGGGCTGGGGAAGGGGGCTGGGGTTGGGGCAGGGGCTGGGGCAGGAGTTGGGGCTTGGGCAGGACCTACAACTGAATTGGCATCTGCTCTGCTCTGCAGCAGAGACAACAGACACTCTAAACACATCACTCTTATCCCCCCTGATAAATAACTAAACAAGGCAAACAGAGACAGATCAGTCAAGCTCCAAACAGCTAACACAGAGACAGGGAAAGAGATGGATAGAAAGATAGACAGAGACATAAAGAGAGAGAGAGAGAGAGAGAGAGAGAGAGAGAGAGAGAGAGAGAGAGAGAGAGAGAGAGAGAGAGAGAGAGAGAGAGAGAGAGAGAGAGAGAGAGAGAGAGAGAGAGAGAGAGAGAGAGAGAGAGAGAGAGAGAGAGAGAGAGAGTAGGGGAGGCAGGCTGGCGGTGGTATAGTGCGAGGGCACAGCGATGGGTAACAGGGGAGAGTGGATAAATATCACAGAGTAGCCTGAGCCAAGCACCATGGAAGGATGAGTATTGTAAGGCTGTGAAAGCTGGGCCTTTTTGCAGAGCTGTGACATTTGTTTCTTATTGTCTAAGTGGCAGTTAAAAGTGTCTCCCTGCGAGGGCCCCTCGGCTCTGTGCTGGGCTGCTTTAACAGGGAGGTAACCATATTAGGGCGTGTATGGTAAAGTAAACAATAACATAGTTGCAAAGAGATGGACATTTTTCAGCTAATGGTGTTTGTCATTCCTGTTTTCAGGGCTCTGTATGGCCCTGTACTTTTTCTCCTAGACCAGGGAGACTTTGTTTATGAAAACAACGTAGGAGCCAAGACTGAAACCGGTGCAAATCCCAGTAAATAAATATATGTTTAAAAATGCCTCAGCCTTTCTTGTTGGATTGCATTAAATAAACTCCCATCTTGAATGAAAAAGCTTTCCAGTCCCTCTCAAAAACGTTTTTCCGCTTCATGTGCATCTTTTAACTGTCTAATTTTAATTCAACATTTTAAATATTTGAACATTCTAATTTATTTGATGATCCAACAAGGGGAAGAAGAGGAAAACCTAATTGGCAACAATGTATAACGTGAATTAGAGCAGTTTGGCGAACTTGCAGTTGAATAAAATCAAAAAGGGATATTATTTGATATGTCTGGGTTGGAGGTTTCCATTTCTCACTAATCAAAACGGCATGTAGTGCTATTTGAATGTAATGTAACACTCATTCTACTTTCTGTTTCAGTGGTCACTTGTTCTCCTCTCCTTTTACTCCGTGTCATGGCTCTGGTCATCGCTCTATCTTCTCGGGATTAAAGAGAAGGCATGGCCACAATCTGGAAAACAATAACCATACTGAAGCCCATGTTTTCTCAATCCATTCATGGTAGCCCATTGCTACCTCAACAAGGGCCAAGTTACTAAAGTGTTTGGTTGTAGCCAACACCCAAGCCCAGCCAACCCAAGTCTTGCGTCCCAGACATCCCAGGCTTTCTAAGACATTGCGGCTGTTGAAAGGGTCTAGAAAATCCTAGTCTAACAGTTCACCGAGCCCTAGCAACCAAAATGTAACATATAACTGCAACGCCATAAATTCAGTGCAACAAAAACATAACTTCTTCCATATACTCTGCATGTCAACTTTCTTTGTTTAGTTCTCTCCCTCTAGCAGCCTTCCCAGTCCCCCTCTTAATCTCACACCAAAAATGCAAGCAGTTTATTTACACAATGCGAAAACCATTCCATTAAGTAGCCACACCAGGTGCTTTATCCGTAAAAGAGATTTGTTTTCTCAAATAAACGGAGAGCCGAAGGACTGCCAAAGTGATCTTGACCATCAAGTCAATTCAGCAATGTCAAAAACTTCCAAATAAGAACCAATACTTTTGAAATGTACCTTCCCTACATATTTAATATTCCATTTAAAGCTAGGCCTAATTACAAAGCCCAGAAATACAGCGCATTCGGAAATTATTCAGACCCCTTGACTTTTTCCATATTTTGTTACTTTACAGCCTTATTCTACAATGGATTAAATTCATGTTTTTCCTCATCAATCTACACACAATACCCCATAATGACAAATATTTGGAAAGGCACATACCTGTCTATATAAAGTCCCAGAGTTGACAGTGCATGTCAGAGCAAAAACCAAGCCATGAGGTCGAAGGAATTGTCCGTAAAGCTCTGAGACAGGATTGGGTCGAGGCACAGATCTGGGGAAGTGTACCAAAACATTTCTGCAGCATTGAAGGTCCCCAAATACACAGTGGCCTCCATCATTCTTAAACGGAAGAAGTTTGGAACCACCAAGACTCTTCCTAGAGCTGGCCGCCTGGCCAAACTGAGCAATTGGGGGAGAAGGGCCTTGGTCAGGGAGGTGACCAAGAACCCAATGGTCACTCTGACAGCGCTCCAGAGTTCCTCTGTGGAGATGGGAGAACCTTCCATAAGCACAAACATCTCTGCAGCACTCCACCAATCAGGCCTTTATGGTAGAGTTGCCAGATGGAAGCCACTCCTCAGTAAAAGGCACATTTGGAGTTTGCCAAAGCCCGCTTGGAGTTTGCCAAAAATTTTCATACAATGAGAAACAAGATTCTCTGGTCTGATGAAACCAAGATTGAACTCTCTGGCCTGAATGACAAGCGTCACGTCTGGAGGAAACCTGGCACCATCCCTACGGTGAAGCATGGTGGTGGCAGCATCATCCTGTAGGGATGTTTTTCAGCGGCAGGGACTGGGAGACTAGTCAGGATTGAGGGAAAGATGAACGGAGCAAAGTACAGAGAGATCCTTGATGAAAACCTACTCCAGAGCGCTCAGGACCTCAGACTGGAGCAAAGGGTCACCTTCCAACAGGAACATGACCCTAAGCACACAGCCAAGACAACGCAGCAGTGGCTTCGGGACAAGTCTCTGAATGTCCTTGAGTGGCCCAGCCAGAGCCCGGACTTGAACCCGATCTAACATCTCTGGAGAGACCTGAAAATAGCTGTGCAGCGACGCTTCCCATCCAATCTGACAGAGCTTGAGAGGATCTGCAGAGAAGAATGGGAGAAACTCCCCAAATACAGGTGTGCCAAGCTTTTAGCGTCATACCCAAGAAGACTCAAGGCTGTAATTGCTGCCAAAAGTGCTTCAACAAAGTACTGAGTAAAGAGTCTGAATACTTACGTAAATGTGCTATTTCAGTTTTATATTGTTTATAAATTGTTTATAAATTGTTTTTGCTTCGTCATTATGGGTTATTGTGTGTAGATTGACGAGGGGAAAAAAACGATTTAATCAATTATAGAATAAGGCTGTAACGTAACAAAATTGTCCATAGTATGCATAGAACACCTGAGAAAAGATTAATTCAATTATTTGTAACTGGGAACAAGCAGCAGATAGGACTTTTTTCTTGCACCTATAATCAGACCTCTCAATGGTTTTGTCTATATATGAGGGTACACCGGTTCTCTAATATAGTCATATCAATATGGAAGTTGCTGGTCTTGACCCTCTCAAAAGGTTATAGGTAGTAATTTTGCTGATTAATTCAATTTCACATTTTGAGGCGGAAAGAGCAGGCCAAAGTCAAAGCCTCACAAAAGCCTTCTGGAGATTTGACACATTCTCTCACTTTTGTGATTTTCTTTTCATGTCTCTGTAAGACAACTCATCTGCGGGTGGAATTTGCTTACTGCTGTCGCCTCAGTCAATCTCACACAAAGACTCTGTCATGTTACACGTCTGCACCTGGTAGCAGCCTGACATCATCAAAGGCCTTCACTCTCCCAGACAGTGCTGAATTTATACATCCATCAATATGTTCCAAACCACAAAAAATAAAAAATGTCTGTGTGATGCTGATAGAAAAATAGATTGAAACTTGCCAAACACACTTTCCCCCCAAAAGGTATTTTAAGTAGCTTCAAGATAACACATCTGTGATAACACTATCAGTACAATTCTTTCTACTTTACAAGAGAAGATAATTCACATGAAAGTGCAGGAGATGACAAGAGAAAATAATGTTGCTCTATTCTCTGTGACATACTTTATTCTGAATACAGCATACATTTACCTATGCAACCTGTTTAGCCAGACAATAAAGAGCCTAGATACAGTATCTCCCAAAACCCGTTCTGATAGGACCTGATGTGCTGTGACTGGGGATCGAGAGAAGACAGTGTTTAGTAGGTGCTGACATATCCTGTGATCTAGATAAACTGGAACAAATAAAACCCAGTGTTGCTTTTTATGTTGGTCTCCATTGAAATGTCTTTGTACCCATAATTTTCCGACAGCTAGACTAGGGAAGCCGCCTCGCAGCTATTTTGCCTGTCACTGTTTTTAACTACTGCAGCCAAGCACTGAGAGTAGATTACTGTAGTTAGAGAAAATGAAAAACACAGTGACAAACCTGCTAGTGGCAGAAACGTTTAACGTTCTTGTTAGCAATCACCCCCATGTGGCACTTTAGCAACAGCAAGTTGTTTATTATGTTCAGAGCTCAGCAAAAGTGATTAAAGAAACTCTTTAAGAATCCAAGTGTTATAAATGCATGGAAACACAGCCAGCTGTAAATGCCACCGAATTAGAAGCTTACCAACCCTAATACTAATATGGCAATTTTCAGCTTGATGCTGATATAAAGAAATTACTTTTTAAAGTAAGCAATAAATGCAGTCAAGAGAACTATGATGTGAGCTTTCTTCTTCCCAAAATAAATCTATACGCAACCTTTCTTTGGCCGGACTCATTAATTCACTTTTTATCCTTAATAAAAAGCTGCAGATTAGCAAAGTAACTTGAACAGCTTAACCAAAGTAATCTTGTCTGTGATCTTCAGAGACATTCAAATTCACAGCAGCGTAGTGAGTAATACGAGCAACCAACTGTTGGCATGATATGTTCTTCCTTTTGTTTGAATATGAAATTCAAATGAAGTTCAAACGGAGACAAGAGCATTTAAAATGAATCTAAATAGAAACACACACTGATGTTCTGAGGGAGAACTTCTTCCTGGAATGGGCCTTCGTCTGTTGACTTGATCTTCACCAACATATGAGGAAATAGGCAGAGAAACTAAGACCTGTATGGAGCATGATCTGAACCTACATATGTAGGATCTTAATTTGACCTATATTGTCACAGCAACAGGATTTTAATGTTTAGTCCATAATATTGCTTGTTCGGTGGTTAGGCTATTAGCTGGCCAAAAGTAGGCTACATGAAAAGTGCAATACTGTTAATACTGTATAACCGTGTGTTAGTGTGGGTTTTCAGTGAGTTTATGTAAATCACGAAGCTCATCTGCATTTCCTGCAAATTCTCAGCAACAAAAGAGTGATCAAATTAAGATCCTACAGCTGTAGCATCATTCAGCACGATGATAATTGAACTATCTGGCCAAGAGCCATCCTTACTGAAATCCAACCCTTTGTCAGGCTGCTTTAATTCATAATCCCTAAACAAATAAAGAAAAGATGAGCATGTGCAAACATACATGAGCACTAACAAACACATACACAAACAATGTACAATCACACAATGCATACCGTTTCTCGAAATAACAAGAGCGTCTCTTCCGTTTTCAACCCCATTGCACTTCACAACGGCTTTAAAGACTGAAGCATGGTAATCCTATAAGCTGCCACAGGGATTTCTGCATTAGCAATGCAATCAGAATCGCATTGGAAAGTTGTGTCAATAATTAGGCTGATTTTGGCACATTAACATTAATTACACAATAATTTGAAAGATTTCAGTCCTGATCTTACATATGGAGAAAACAGGTGTGCTGTGGGCCTGGAGAGGACCTGCTTCAGAAGACTATGCAGAAAATGCACTCAGTTTAGATTTTTACCCTTCGGTCCACTGTTGCATTTTTTACCAAATGGAGAAGTGATTGGCTGAATTCAAACAGAGACGAGTATACGGCTGTTTAGCACGTTGGGATGATAGAGCAAGCAGGACAAACACAACACTCACTTCCTGCTCTGATAGTGAGAAACGCACAATCTTATTCAAATACTTAAATCCACACAAATTAAAGAGTTATGACATATGGAGCCCCTCTGAACTAAACACCTGACCGTTGGTGAACCTATTCTGTTGTCTCTCAATTTCCACAAATACAAAAAGCCTTCAAGCTCATATTCTTAAATTTGTCACACACTGTAGGACAGTTAAGATCACTCAATTCTATGTAGTGTTGGCCTATAGTGGTTAGTCACAACATAATAATATCGAGGTAGTTTGGCATCTCCCTGTTAAGAGTCTATGGGTGTAGACCTGCAGGGGTTTGTGCCCCTGCCTTTAGCTGTGAGCTGAGGGGCTGGGATGTTAAAGCCCATCACTGTCTACAAGGCTGTGAGAGACAGAACACAGACACACTGCTCCTCTGAAGCCTAGAGCTCCTGGCGTGTTAACACCCCCACCTCTCCCCACTGGATCACTCCAGTCTGCCTGCTTACATCCTGGGGCCCCAGCACATTGAGATATGTAGAGGGGTGTGAGGAGCACACACACACACAAACACACATACACAAGCACACATAAAGAAACACACTGATCCACCAAGAGCTGGATATTCCATCCATGAAAGGTCGCCTGGCCAAATAATCAGTAGATATGTAACCATGTATTAATCTACGGTTTCTCATGAGGAACTTTGACACTATATCATGACAAAGGCACAGTGTTGAGGGGAAATGAGGGGGAGAAGAGAAAATCCATGCCAATAACTCTTTTAGGTAAAATGCCCCTTTGGGAGTCCATAAACCTTAACTACTACATGTACCTACCTGTACTTGCACGCTAAAATATGATCTCTCTACAGGCAGAAGTCCACTACACACTACAGACCTCTTCTGCTTCCAGAACAAACTGTGCTGTATAACATCAACTACAATAAGTCATACATAGCTTCATCATGCAGTAGCATGATCATGATGAGATATTTCAACACTTACAGTCTCCGTGTACATTTTCAAGTGTTTGACAGTGAACCTTCAGAGCAAAGTCTTTGTTTCTACAAACATACAACCAAGGCAACCAGACTGCATCAGGTTATTTATTAAGCCAATCCGATACAACATTCACCCTCACACTGAGATTGGAGTCTAATGAATAATCGTGTGTTTACCTTCTACAAGGACTTGCTCGTTTAAAGCAATCTTCCGTTCCAGCGTAGTGACTTCAGCCTCCTTGCCCTACAGACAGAGGACGGGAATTAGAGGTTGTTATTGAATAATCACTGCCACTAACTACAGCATTTGCCATCAGCAATCACCAAAACAGAATCGCTGAAAGAAAAACAGACAAAATCAATGTTTATTAATCCTGCTTGCAGTATGAGCCCGCTCAACAGGATTGATCACAATTACACAAATAATGGGTATGGGTAACACACTTCTTCCTGGGTAATTATTAAGAAGTAGTCGATTTTTGTATTTCCTTCCTGATGTTTTTGTTTGTCTTTCCTTTTAATGGTGTCAGCAATCTCTCTTTGGACTGATTCTCAAGCATTGACATATACTAGTGCATGTACATAGCTATCCTAGCCTCATTGTCTAACGCATCTGTACATTTACATCTGGTTGATAAGCACAGTCATTCACTATACTATAGCCGTTGAGGATGATAAGACTAACAATGAAGTTGTTAAATGAAAATGACAGTTTATTTGCAAAACTTTATTTTTTATTTTTTATTCCTTGCACCAGATGCCGCTATCATAAAAATGTCAAAGACGACTCCACCTGGTGGAAGAGCAAACCTGTCTTTCCCTCACTGGAAATTCTAGAGGATTCAGGAGCACACTAACTGTTCAGCATGCACTGTGTGCACTGTAAAATGAGCACTCAACCCCACAAAAAAAGAAATCAAATCTTATTTTTATGGTAAACTGAAAAGTGACTATGGGGCAATATCTCAGAAGCATTTGAATAAAAGCATTAAAGCATATCCAAATATGAAAAAATACCAACTCTTTCACACTGTTCTTTTGTGCAGTTTACATTTGGCAGTCAAAGCTGTGGCCAGGCATTTTTGGAGCTCCAAAGTGTTTATCTAAAGCAGACTGTGCCTAGATAAAACACGAGCCTGAACCTTGCCCAGTTACAGCATTAATTATCTGGTAAATGCCCTTGTTGAAAACACTAGTCAACATTAAACTCACTTTGAACTCGACAAGGGTCGAAAATCATACAAAATGGACTGTTCCTACACCACTCTCCTATTATTCTGATTCATTAGACTTCAATTAACATATCATCAATGACATCGTAAATCAATAGCGAGTGGTGACAAATGACAGATATTTTCAGTTTCAAACTACTAAACATCATTAATCCCTATCACCTGAAAAGGCCCAGGGAACTAAATGAGTTTACCCAATGCATAACATCCATTTAGATAAATGTTCCATGACTTTAATTATGGAAAATGTGTATTGGAGAGAAAAAATAAACAACAAAACTATGATAGCAGCTGTGATTGTGCTTTTTTTTCTTTCTCTGTGCAATATAATGCACATCTTGTAATACCTAAATAGATAATTGTGTCAATTTAAAACTGCACATGGCTGTAATAGTAGTGTTTAGAGCGGTGGGGGTGCGGAGAGCCCAGGGTGTGGATGACCAAGAGCATGCTGCTCTGCCCAGTTGGGTTCGTAGAGTACATCACACACTCTCACATTGACATTTGAGGGAACAGAATAACTCCTGGTTGAGATGATTACCCACCCAGGTGGTTTATGTGCACGCTCAGTGAGAGGGCTCGGTTTAGAACATGAATCAAAACGCAACAATTTCCTAAGACAAAAGAGAGTCGAGGAGCATCTTACAATGCTTGCTGCCAAAGCATTGAAGAGATAGCTAGGTATATTGTGTGAGGAGGAAAAACAGAAGGCCAACAAAAGTGTTCATTATGGGAGTTACAGTATTAGCCCTATCATATCCGTTGGAAAGACACAGAGAGATAAAGACACAGAAAGACTGAGATGATTCAAAAGCATCTTCCAATTCTGTTCCTTTTATTTATTTTTATTTAACCTTTATTTAACCAGGTAAGCCAGTTGAGAACAAGTTCTCATTTACAACTGCGACCTGGCCAAGATAAAGCAAAGCAGTGCGATAAAAACAACAACAACACAGAGTTACACATGGGATAAACAAAACGTACAGTCAATAACACAATAGAAAATCTATATACAGTGTGTGCAAATGTAGTAAGTTATGGAGGTAAGGTAATAAATAGGCCATAGTGCAAAATAATTACAATTTAGTATTAACACTGGAGTGATAGATGTGCAGAAGATGATGTGCAAATAGAGATACTAGGGTGCAAATGAGCAAAATGTATAACAATGTAAATAACAATATGGGGATGAGGTAGTTGGGTGGGCTAATTACAGGTAGGCTGTGTACAGGTGCAGTGACCGGTAAGCTGCTCTGACAACTGATGCTTAAAGTTAGTGAGGGAGATAAGTGTCTCCAGCTTCAGAGATTTTTGCAGTTCGTTCCAGTCATTTGCAGCAGAGAACTGGAAGGAATGGCGGCCAAAGGAGGTGTTGGCTTTGGGGATGACCAGTGAGATATACCTGCTGGAACGCATACTACGGGTGGGTGTTGCTATGGTGACCAATGAGCTAAGATAATGCGGGGATTTGCCTAGAAGTGATTTATAGATGACCTGGAGCCAGTGGGTTTGGTGACGAATATGGAGTGAGGGCCAGCCAACGAGAGCGTACAGGTCACAATGGTGGGTAGTATATGGGGCTTTGGTGACGAAATGGATGGCACTGTGATAGACTACATCCAATTTGAAACTATTTTGCAAATTACATCGCCGAAGTCAAGGATCGGTAGGATAGTCAGTTTTACGAGGGCATGTTTGGCAGCATGAGTGAAGGAGGCTTTGTTGCGAAATAGGAAGCCAATTCTAGATTTAACTTTGAATTGGAGATGCTTAATGTGAGTCTGGAAGAGTTTACGGTCTAACCAGACACCTAGGTATTTGTAGTTGTCCACATATTCTAAGTCAGACCCGCCGAGAGTAGTGATTCTAGTCGGGCGGGCACAAGCAGCGTTTGATTGAAGAGCATGCATTTAGTTTTACTAGCGTTTAAGAGTGTCCTACATTGTATGTTGTGTTAAATAAGAGTTGGCTGTACCAAAAAATAAGAATCATCATCATCATCATCTATCTGGACATAATGGTTGTCTCTGTGATGTAATAATAAATACACTGTATTATTGTTGTCTCTATGATGTAATAATAAATACACTGTATTATTGTTGTCTCTGTGATGTAAAAATAAATACACTGTATTATTGTTGTCTCTGTGATGTAATAATAAATACACTGTATTATTGTTGTCTCTGTGATGTAAAAATAAATACACTGTATTATTGTTGTCTCTATGATGTAATAATAAATACACTGTATTATTGTTGTCTCTGTGATGTAATAATAAATACACTGTATTATTGTTGTCTCTATGATGTAATAATAAATACACTGTATTATTGTTGTCTCTGTGATGTAAAAATAAATACACTGTATTATTGTTGTCTCTGTGATGTAATAATAAATTCACTGTATTATTGTTGTCTCTGTGATGTAAAAATAAATACACTGTATTATTGTTGTCTCTGTGATGTAAAAATAAAATACGCTGTATTTCATGACAAATGCAAAACATTCATCAGTATTGTGGGTTTTTTTTTTATTCTTGGTTGGGACTATTTGAGAGGTATGACTGTATGTACAGTGCATTCGGAAAGTATTCAGACCCCTTGACTTTTTCCACATTTTGTTATGTTACAGCCTTATTATAAAATGGATTAAATAGTTTTTTTCCCTTATCAATCTACACACAATACGCCATAATGACAAAGCAAAAACAGGTTTTTCGATTTGTTTGCAAATTTATAACAATTAAAATAACGTAAATATCACATTTACATAAGTATTCAGACCCTTTACTCAGTACTTTGTTGAAGCACCTTTGGCAGTGATTACAGCCTCGATTCTTGGGTATGACGCTACAAACTTGGCACACCTGTATTTGGGGAGTTTCTCCCATTCTTCACTGCAGATCCTCTCAAGCTCTGTGAGGTTGGATGGGGAGCGTCGCTGCACAGCTATTTTCAGGTCTCTCCAGAGATGTTCGATCGGGTTCAAGTCCAGGCTCTGGCTGGGCCACTCAAGGACATTCAGAGACTTGTCCCGAAGCCACTCCTGCGTTGTCTTGGCAGTGTGCTTAGGGTCGTTGTCCTGTTGGAAGGTGAACCTTTGCCCCAGTCTGAGTTCCTGAGCGCCCCTGGAGCAGGTTTTCATCAAGGATCTCTCTGTACTTTGCTCCATTTATCTTTGCCTCGATCCTGACTAGTCTCCCAGTCCCTGCCACTGAAAAACATCCCCTACAGCATGATGCTGCCACCACCATGCTTCACTGTAGGGATGGTGCCAGGTTTCCTCAAGACGTGACGCTTGACATTCAGGCCAAAGAGTTCAATCTTGGTTTCATCAGACCAGAGAATCTTGTTTATCATGGTCTGAGAGTCCTTTAGGTGCCTTTTGACAAACTCCAAGCGGGCCCATATGTGCCTTTTACTGAGGAGTGGCTTCCGTCTGGCCACTCTACCATAAATGCCTGATTGGTGGAGTGCTGCAGAGATGGTTGTCCTTCTGGAAGGTTCTCCCATCTCCACAGAGGAACTCTTGAGCTCTGTCAGAGTGACCATCGGGTTCTTTGTCACCTCCCTGATCAAGGCCCTTCTCCCCCAATTGCTCAGTTTGGCTGGGCAGCCAGCTCTAGGAAGAGTATTGGTGGTTCTAAACTTCTTCCACTTAAGAATGATGGAGGCCACTGTGTTCTTGGGGACCTTCAATGCTGCAGACATTTTCTGGTACCCTTCCCCAGATCTGTGCCTCGACACAATCCTGTCTCGGAGCGCTACGGACAATTCCTTCGACCTCATGGCTTGGTTTTTGCTCTGACATGCACTGTCAACTGTGGGACCTTATATAGACAGGTGTGTGCCTTTCCAAATCATGTCCAATCAATTCAATTTACCACATGTGGACTCCAAGTTGTAGAAACATCTCAAGGATGATCAATGGAAACAGGATTCACCTAAGCTCAATTTCGAGTCTCATAGCAAAGGGTCTGAATACTTATCTAAATAAGATATTACAGTAATTTTTTTTCTTTGTTTTTATGGGGTATTGTGTGTATATTGATGAGGACATTTTTTTATTTATTTTAATTTTAGAATAAGGCTGTAACGTCACAAAATGTGGAAAAGGGAAGATTTCTGAAAACTTTCCAAATGCACTGTATCTGAATGTGAACAAAGACTAATTTCAGTCTGTGTTCAGGACCTGTGTTCAGAACTGTAGGGTGGACACTCTCTGCGTGGAGGTCACTGCTTCACAATATGCTCTACATGCTCTCATGTTCTAGGTATGTTATCAATGCTGCCTCTGGCTTTGTTGCAGGATCGCATGTTCAAAATAGGAATTAATACCCCTCCACTGAAACACACCCAATCCCAACAAAATGCCCAAATTCCACTCTGGACGGCTCTTCAGCCCTTCTAATGGACAGACGCTCCACTCTCTTCACACCATTCTGACAGAAAAGAAGAGGCCATGAATATTTACCACAAAGTAAAGTTATTCCATTAATTACTCTGAGCATGCTTAACACGATATCTGTGGCTACTTCTGTGGCGGGTTGTTAATGAACTTTCACACGTCATTACCATATGAATTAATGCCCAACTCGATAGCTGTCTGTCAATAGAACAGTTTCCTCACTCACTGTCTTTAAGCCTAGCCAGCATGTTTCAATCACTTAGTGACGCTAGCTGCATCATTCTACACATATCTGTCTATTTATCATACCATGAACTAGACAGCATTACGTGAAAACAAAAAATAGTATTGGTTTGGTTGAACATTCCTCCTGTAAATGGGTGGTGTGGATAAATATAAAGAGTTTATTAAGGATAATAAGAGGGCGTCCAACAGGATAGGCAGTGCAGAGTCAGTGATATCTATATTCAGGACATTAGTGTTTGTTTTTAGGGTGTGTGTGCCGAAGATTTTCCAAGTCGCTGTCTGTGCTCTGAAACACAGGAAAATCTAAGACATGACTCATTTTCAAACAAATGCAGCTGTTTATATGTGATTCACTAAAGGACTGACTGAACAGTATTTTTTCCTTCATTTCTTTTCAAGCTTTATTAAGACAGACTGATTCAATGAAAACATAACTACGTCTCATAAAAACGGCTTTAAATTATCAAGTGTATTTTCTCTTTCAACGCAATTGGCAAGGATTGTGGCATTATATTGCACACCCACATAGTCTGTAAACAACAGCACGCAAACAGGCTCAAAACCTCCAATTAAACCCAACTTTTTTCTTTATTTTCTTTCTGTAAACTGAAAAGGCAACAGTGCAGCCTGCTGAATATCAGCCTGTCTGATCCCAGAGATTCTTTGGACCTGCAACTCATGTTTTGCTGAGCTAAGAACAAAGTACACAGAGAGAGGTTTGCCGCCTTAATACCAAGGAAGTGGAATTTCACTCCTAACCCTAAACAAACAAGGCAGCGCATATCTTTTCACTATTTAAATGTTAACAGAGCTCTTTGAATAGAGCATTCCCTTCCTCTGTATACCCAAATTACTTCACTCTGGCTCTACACAGATTCTAATCTACTGATCCATGAAGCAAACATCAGAAAAATAACTACATTTGGTTTCTCCTACAGTTGAAAACTAATAGCTGGGACAGAGAGAGGCAGAGAGAGAGAGAGCGAGAGAGAGAGAGCAAGCGAGAGTGAGCGAGAGAGAGGAGGGAGGGAGGGAGGAGAGGGAGAGAGAGAACCCTACACACACGGACAGCACAAAGGGGCTAACCGACAGCCAGATTATGCAATGCTATTTTTACAGCCAATTCCTTTTCACCCTGTCAAACAGGAGGACTGTCAATTCTCTCCTGCGATATAACGTTTCCACTCTCCCAAGTCTCTGTGTCCTGCTCCTCCATTCGCCCAGCACAGATCCTGTGTGCTATTAATATCAATAACCCGCAGATTCCATTTCCCCGGACAAAGACGGAGGGAGAGGAGAGAGGAACTGATACCCTCACCCATCACAGCAGCACATTCACTCCTTTACTATCACACCCTACTGAACTAGAGAACAGGAGCAGCTCACGCTCGCACACACAGTTTAGTTTAGTTCACACGATGCAAGCCTCTTCTATGAGGACTGCCGGCCAGGCAGCCCTTAAGTCTGTCAGAAGCCTTAAGTCTAAACCCTGGAGCTCCAGAATAACTTCAGCTCTTCAGAGGAACGCATCCTTCTACCTACGGCACAGTTCTTTGCAGCACTTACAGAACAAATCCACAATACAGACACATGCAACATCAACCCAGAAAAGGCCAGAGAACAAAAGGAGAAAGAGTACAATTAAAATCTTTCCTGACTTACCCATGAACAGTGAGCCTGAGTTTCATTACATTACTGAAACATGACTGTAGATTCCCCCAGGTTTAACAAGACTTCTACAATCCACTTCTCAAACAGAAGAAAAGCCTGTCAGTGGTAGTAGCAGTAAAAGTAGTAGTGCGAGAGAGCTGAAGGGAGCCCTGACTGCAGTGTTCAGAGGAACTGGAGGTATGTGGACTAAACACAACAAAAACCAGAGCCTTGCTCTAGATTAAATATGCAGGAAGAGGTCCCTTTGCATAAACACAAACACTCAGCAAATGAAGGACTGGCACAGACCAGGCAGAGCAGAGCAGGCGCCTGCTGAGAGCCATACCTGTCCTCTGCCCGTTTAATTAGACAAGAGCCAGCAGAACAAATGAACGAACACCAGAACGGTCAAACAACCAGTACAGAACAAAAAAGCTACTTAGTTTGTCCTCAGTGTTATAGAGTGCTCAATGTTTGTTGTAAAGACACTTCAAATACATTACTTTTGTTGTAGGACTACAACAAATACAATTGTTTTTCTATCAGTTGTTTTTAATACATAAATAACAAATACCTCATCTTCAACTTTTAAAATATCAATTTCAGCTACTCGCTTAACTTGTGTAAGAAAATGTGACATTCTATATCATCTATAGGAAATTCTAAAGGATATATACATTAACTAAAACTGTATAGTGTAATTAAAATGTTAAATGTAATTAAAGTAGGTCATGTTTGGGTATGAATATTCCTTTCAATTATGTCCAGTTAAAGTATCATACTGCTACTGCTTATCATGCCTCCCCTGCTGCACTCCTATGCACACCTCCTAATGGATGTATTGGAAATAAAGGCTGAGTCTCTAAAGCCAGGGAAAAAACGGATACGATTCAGAACAGCTACAATTGTCCAGCTCTTACAGTCTTACAGTCTCTCTCTCTCTCTCTCTCTCTCTCTCTCTCTCTCTCTCCTCTCTCTCTCTCTCTCTCTCTCTCTCTCTCTCTCTCTCTCTCTCTCTCCTCTCTCTCTCTCTCTCTCTCTCTCTCTCTCTCTCTCTCTCTCTCTCTCTCTCTCTCTCTCTCTCTCTCTCTCTCTCTCTCTCTCTCTCTCTCTCTCTCTCTCTCTCTCTCTCTCTCTCTCTCTCTCTCTCTCTCTCTCTCTCTCTCTCTCTCTCTCTCTCTCTCTCTCTCTCTCTCTCTCTCTCTCTCTCTCTCTCTCTCTCTCTCTCTCTCTCTCTCTCTCTCTCTCATCTCTCGGGATATGAATGCAGAAACTCATAACGGTGCAAGACTCCTGGAGTGTCTGCCTGAATCTGCCAGGCTTCATGACTGAAACTTCAAGTGAACCAAAGAGAACGGGAGCTGAGCCCCGAAGAAAATCTCGAGCCCAGCTTTAGATGCTGAGTGACATACTGATGCCCAGTCAAAGATTTCCTTTTCATGCAAGCCCTTCTCCAAATTAGAAGGGGGAGAAGCAGAAATGGAGGAAGAGGGGTGCAGACACCGGGCTAGGGAGGGAGTAAAGGGGAGAGAGAGACAGAGAGAAGGGGAGAAAGAGGCAGGGAGAGAATGAGGGCCAGAGAGAGCGAGAGAGAGAGAAGGAGAGAGCTGCGGAGAGCAGAAATGAGACCTCTGGAAAATAAACAGGGTATAGAGTTTCAAAGGCAGGGGGACACAGGCATTCCATTGTTCGAGCCAATTATCAGTGGAAAATAATAACAACAGATGGATCCAGAGCGGCCAACTTATGCCGGAGCGCCCCGGCGCTGGAGAACAGATGATGAAATGTGAGAGTGGTGTCGGGGGAGGAGGGACTGCCCTGCCGTCGAGTCTCCCAGCTCAGCTCCACACACCAGATGTGAACTTCCGCAAGGACAGTTAAATATGTGTTCTGTGGCCACTTGTGCTACATGGCTCAGACATACCAAACACTGGCTAGTCCATACTTCACTTCCATTCATTTCAAAAGAGATGTCTCTTTGGGCTGTTAGAAGTTAAATGATACACGTGGCCCCTGTGTTTCTTCCGTAGTAAATGAAAACCTGTGTGTTTTATTTATATTTAATACATACAGATGTAGAATCTTAATTTGATCAATATTTTGTTGCTGAGAATTTTCCTGCACCGCAGGAAATGCAGACGAGCGTCGCGATTTACACAAATTCACTAAAAGCCCACACTAACACACAGTTATATTAACAGTATTGCACTTTTCATTAGGCCCTTTTTTGTTCAGCTCATAGCCTAACCACCGATCAAGCAACATCGTGGACTAAACGTTCAAATCCTGTTGCTGCAGGATTATTTTGCTGTGACAGTATAGGTCAAATTAAGATCCTACATCTGTAGGTGTCATTTTTGGCTACTTTCTGGTAGTCCTTGTTAGATCGGCATTAGGGACCAGTGGGTGAGGTATTTGTCCTTGTATATTTTGCCCTGTGTGCGCTGTAGCTATTGGAAGGGGGTGTTATTGTGTCCATTCAGCACACATCCCAGAGCACATGTTGTGATGTTTTCATTTGATGTTGTTTTCCCCTTTACCTGCATGCAGCTATAGTATTCAGATTCCACCAGACACCAGCATTGGTGAGAGTGAGAAATCCCTCATATCAGTCCTAGACTGAAAGGCGAGGGGAAGAGGGCGGGGGGACTCCAACCTTAAAACAAAACCAATTCTCAATGTGGCTCGTCAAGGGCGGGAGATGTCTGCAGATAGCAGCACAAATGATCTGCCCTTCCTTTTAGAAGAAGAGAGAAGTTTTTGTTTCATTAACTCAAGACTAAAGCGTAATTATCTCCCTATAGACCTTAATCACCAGCAGAAGGATAATAGAACAGAAAGCCATTTCCAGTTCGGTCATTAAAGTTTTTTGTTGTGTTTTCTTTCCCCCACTCCCGCTTCCTTTAGATGAGAGTATCAAATAATGGCAACCGATCGTAGGGCAAGAGTAAAATCCCCCTTTCAAATATCTCTGTTGTTTAGCATGAAAGACGAAATTGTTATCTGGTTAAAATGTTCAACGTTGCTATAATTTGGCTCAATCCTCCTACTCTGGCCTGTCTTTATCTGGTCTGTCTGTCTGTTCACAGAGCTAGGAGTTAGGGGGCAGAGGACGAGGGGGCCAGGGGGATGAGCCCACTGTCTTCTGTCTCTTCAGAGAGGGAGATCACTGGAGAGTGAATGTAATTAACCATGTTTGAAATAAAATCAGGTTGAGCACAAACAGACCGTTTTATAATTGTATATAATATTTTAAACGACTAACGGTGCTTGAAGGTGCTTGTAATACTATCCCCCAAATGGCGGATCCCTCAAGGATTTCACAGAAGGAAAAAATATAGAAATTTTGCCTAGATTTATTTAGCTTATAAAAAATAATTGCCATTCGCAAATCTCATTGAAGGGGTTGAGGCGTTTGCCTGAAAAACATCTTATTTTTTGGGATGGAGTGAAGACAAAGGGTTTTCAGACAGAAAGTTGAGGGCAAGCAGCCGTTTTGTGCACTGACACCGAGGTCGAGTTAATTAGACTATTGTCATTTTAATCAGGACAGCTCGGCGGCCATCCTTTCCTGAATGAGCCGGTGGACTTTAAACGGCTAAGGGATTTCTGTGTGTGCATGTATGCATGGGGCCCAGGGTTTCACACAGCACAGCGCACAGCACAGTGCCATGGGTTATGGAGTACAGTGCTGCTGGTTCTCTCACATGCTCAGAACATTAATGAGCCGGAGACACACCAAGGAAACATAGACACCCCGAGTATCACCAGGGGAAACACCTCGCCTTTGCTCTGCTCATGTCTCGGTTCATTTGAAAATAATTAAAATATCAAATATTGGAAATAATGTACTTCTCCCTGGCTTTCAGATTTTGAATAGTGAGTCTATCATATCATCTTTATTGTGCTCTCAACTGACATTAACATTTAAAACATCATTAATGGAACCACATTTTAAGGTGCTTATCATTATGGTTACAGAAATTGTATATTTTTTTCTGATTTCCATATTTGATGTATACAATGGGGCAATTATAAGAACAAACTAAAGACATCCAAAAAATATATCAAATCTTTACTGTTATCAAAAAAGAAGAAAGAAACTGATTAATCAAAACAGACAAAAGAGTAGATTAAACTCTCCTGGAGCCATTGGTTCAACTATATTTCACTGCAAATACTTGGAGAGAAAAATATAAAAATACAATTTCAAAAAGAACATTAGCACTGTTCAACCAAACCTACTCTCAGTTGAACTAGTTGTACTCTCAGACAAGCTGTGGTTAGGAGGGGTTAAAAGAACAGTGAACAATGCACCTCATTGGGGTTCTACTTGCCAATCAGAGAGTTGAAAGTAGGCTGCCCTCTGACTGAACTGGAGTCCGCTGCAGACAGTTGAGATGTGACAGATCACATGCAGACGAAAGGTCATCAAGTCATTAAGTCCCCCCACCTGCCATTACCTGAGGCCCTGAGCTGCATCCACCCATGACACTGGTCAGACAGGAAGCACACAGACAGCCAACTAAACATAGTTATTCTATATGAACTGACCCTAGAGGGATATCTAGGGAAACGTATGCACAAATCACCATGAGGTCAGTCAGTCCTCCCTGCAAACTTGACTTTGACAAACTTTGACAAACTTTCCTGTGTCTGTTTATGTTAATAGGTCTGTAACTTCATCATTTTTAACATCGATCATGAATATTTTAGAATGTTAATATATATAGAATGATCAGATATTAACTTCATTCAATAATTCAACACATACAAATTAATAATTCAATAAAAAGAATGATCAGAAATGTTGAAGAGGAAACCAAAGAGAGACATCCAATAGCTTAATGTGGGGATATTTAACTGGAAAGGTTTATACTACAAAGCCTTTGGTAGTTTACAGCATGTAAATGGCTATCAAAGTCCAGTCTAACTTGCTTTTCTTAATGACTATGTGGTGTTGCTACAGAAAAAGTTTACCCTGAAAACACTCCACCATCCACAAAATAAATAATTAAATCGCTTAATTACTGTACCTGGGAGAAAATGTCCCAATTTAAACCGCTATTTGAAATCTGTAATCCAAACATGTCTGCCGGAGGGACTGACCACAGCAATTGAAAACAACATGTTGTTTTGTTCACTGAGGTGTACGTGTAGCGATAGAGGAAGAGACACACGCTGTAAAGCCGCGCTCCGATACCAGCTCTCTGTTCCCAAAGTTATTGCGTGAGAGATTTACAGGGATTAGATGAAGAAATGAAGGCCTAATATTTATTTGACAGGCTAGCCAATCTCTGGCTGACTGGTCACTCTTCACTGTGTAGACCAGGCCTCTTTCAGCTCTCAGCTCTCAGGTCTAGCACCAGTAATACAGCTCCTTCACAGAGCTCCACACACCTCAGTCCTGTTTAAAACCAGATTTAAGCTGATCATATAAATGTATGACAGTATAAACTCTCAATCCCATTATCATACAGAATCATTCAATGTAATTTTGGGGTGAGCAATGTGCACAAGCCTAATGCAACAGATAAAAGAATAGCAACTCTCCAAATGATACTCCATATTTGGTCACAGTCATAACGGTGTACTATGGTTAACAGTACATCCTGGTGGCTATTTTCTTTTTTAATCAAATGATATGCGTGTCTGCAGTACCTGATTGGAAACATAGAACCAATTCCATGTGCAGTTTAATGACAGATGGAAAGAGATATTTCATTGAGATGTATAGTCAAGAGAGATAACCAATTAATCAAAGTGCCGGACAATGACACGGGCTAAATTTAAACACAGGAGAAAAAATGTCAGACGGCAGCCCCTTCCCTTAAATTATTCATTACTGCCTGTTATTACGTAGCATATAGAATTTAAAATAGCAGATTCTACTTAATTACAGTTCGCGTTGATACTTGCTACAGATGTCACAGCTTGCAGTGGCAATCTTTCACAATGTTTAACCCTGTCAAATAGTGGAGGGGTCCCCCCCCCCTCCCTCGCCGTCTGTCTTCCCAATGCCTGACCTACAGGCTCATTCCCACGCTAACAGAGGAGGAGGAAGAGGAGGAGGAGGAGGAGGAGGAGGAGAGAAGGGCTGCTTGTTGGGTGTAACATATATTTCTAAGAAAGAGTCAGAGTGAGTGGTGTATTCAAACAAACATCTACAGTGGGGACACAATAGCATCTATTATGCTGGAACCCAAAGAGTAATGATCCAAAAAAAACTGTGGAATTGAGTTGACTCTTCATACTAGCCAGGCATTCAAGGATATTGGATCCTTTGGATAAATAGGAACAATGTGAAAGGTTTCCAAAGTTGGCATTTAAGGCACTGCATTATGTCACGAGAGAATGCTGAATTACTGTAGATATTTTTGCTATTAAAAACAAGTACAACATGTACTGTATGTCAGTCCAGTACATGCACATCAACACTGTACTTCCATTTGACTACAGCAGGAAGACAAAAGGTTTGTTTGAGTGCCACTCACTAAATTCCCCGTTTCTCTTTAGCAAGTCATCTCTGTTCACCAAACAGCTGTATGCAAATAGTTAGAGTCATGCAGCATTCAGTTGTTTTGTATTAATATTTGAATATTGAAATAACACAATTCAGATCTAGATATTCCATTTCAATTTCCATATACGTGAACTGGAGTTGCACATCAACAGATTAATTCTTCACATCAACGCCGTTTATGTAAAGTGAGAAATGTTGTTGTTGTTCTTTTTATTTTACATGATTACATTCCTGTAACATATCTATATTACCTAAAAGCAAGTTACCCTGATTCCAAACTGCAGCCTATATCGCCTGTGTCAGAGAGAGAACTGTCTGTATCACCCACGTTCATGCCTCTTAACCAAATTTGAATCGCCGATAATACCATATTTACATAGCGGTGTTGGCTAGGCGTGATTATGATCATATAAATGTTCCCCCCAAGCTATGACGGAAAGTTTAGCAGCAGTGAGTGAGTGAGGCTGAAGGACATAACTATAAGTTAGCACAGGCTACAGCAGAGCCAAGGAAAATAGCTAAATTACACACATGGGCTGCGTTTACACAGGCAGCCCAATTCTGATATTTTTCCACTAATTGACCAATCACATCAGATCTTTTCACATCAAATATTTTTCAGAGCTGATGTGATTAGTCACAAGACCAATTAGTGAAAAAATATCAGAATTGGGCTGCCTGTGTAAACGCAGCCATGGAGCTCCAGCATCATGTGGCTGTGCTGTGGTAAACAGATGCAGGGTGACTCTAGTAAATGATCAGTCAAGCAGCTGTCAGGGCGCCTTCATCCATTCACTTGTTGAGACGATGTATTCCTGTTGCTCCCCCCTCACTAACACAAGCCCACACAATTTGCTTACAGGGCCGAACAGATCAGAAGATTAAACTGCAGAGGATATTATTAAGGTTGTCCCTCGTATCACCAATGTTTGCTGCACTTTTACAGCCAGTCAAACAGACAAAATGGTTTTCCATCCACTAGGATGGATAGGATGAGTATAGTGTGGCTTAAGTTTCTTCCTCTCAGAGTGCCAGACTCTTCTCTGTCTCTGACAGAAGCTCATCCATTTACTAAATACATAACCTGAAAACCATAAACTGGGGAAGACCATATTACAGTACTGAGTAGTAAACAAGTACACAACAAACATGTACTCTATGTCATGATGTTATTGTCAGTCAAATCTCTCTGCGCTCAACATAGAGCATTCATGTTCCTCTAGGCTATTATCTCACTGTGACTGTGCCTCACACTGTGGCTGTGAGGGCCTTTGAGAGCGTCTATCTGATCAGAGCTCCAGTCCAGACCTCAGATGTCAGAGTGACTGGGAGGCAGCGTCAGAGAGAGGCCCAGTAACCAGGCCTGTCCTGTCTTCCCTCAGCTCAAATGGCAAGCAAGGAGTAACGCTTGCACTGCCTCGCCAAGCCCGCCTCGCCTGTCTGCCTGCCTGCCACTGCCAGCAGCACAGCGTTCAGTTCACAGGAGCCGTGTCTTACTGCATGCTCAGCTCAGCGCTGGATGGCTCGTTTGATTCCAGGCAGTGTGACACATCTGTTGCTTGTCACATCGTGTCGTAGCTCCATGTCTGTGAGCCAGACACTACCCGAGAAGCACGTCGCTCCACGCGCCTCATCCTCTCTATGTGTTGACAAACAGCGCTGCAGCGCTACAGACAGACAGACAGACAGACAGACACGCTGAGTCTGGGCCAAGGACCTGCATGTCCACAGTTTGGAGGGTCAGGAGGTGGGATACATCACTGGCTGTAAAACCACTGTCAAATACTCACTTTGAATCAGTTTATTGTAAGCAACTACTTTGGGTGACAAGAATATTCAAATGTGTATTTCTTAATGGCCATGGAAAAATGTAATTTAAGGAAATAAATTATGGAAAGTATTCACTTAACCTAAGACCTCCTCAAAATTGCCATTTGTTTATATTGAGAATCAATTTCTTTCCCCCAATGTCTATAGAAATATTTTAATGCTTTAAATAAAATCTATATCAAGGGTTTATAGGCTTAACAATGTACATTTTCTTGGACAGACATAAATAGTATGAAGTGCTTTAAGTGCCTTTAAATAAAGTGCCAGAATATATTCCATGCGAGACTTACATTGTAAGCTTAAATACATCAGCGATGACCATTGCTAATTGATTATTTTACCATACATCTATGAAGTACATATTATGCAATATCAGCAAAAATGAAATTACATTGTTTCTCATCACCAGTCAAATCAGCCTGCATTTAGTGGGAAAAGCAGCACTAGAGGCTGAGAAGTAGTTACTAATGGCACTGTTTCAGAAGCTCTTTCATACATTCATAAGTGCTTCACTTCTGTGTCCTTGTCTTCTCTAATCAATATTCAAAAGTGCCTATTAATTGCAAGTTTTGGATACATTTACATGCAAAGGATTGTCTGTGTTATATTCATCAAACACTTGGCTGAGACAAAACTGTCAATGAGCGTTCTTTTATTTTTGTGTTATCTTTAATTTATGTAATTAATGTTTGTGATACCAGAATGACATTTAGCCTACCTCTCATCCTAAAACCCTTTTTTATAATAACAAATAATAATTGGCAAATTGGACAAACGTTTGAATTTCCATAAGTATTAAAAGCCAAACTGGTTATGTAAATACCCCAGAAGGGGAATATTTAGATGTCTCATTTACATTATCAGATGACAAACCATTAATTTGTTCCATTCAATATCAACCTGTTTTGCAAGCACACAAAACTAGACACGACACATCAGGGCTTACAGTTTTTCTCAATTGCTAAAACACTAAACCCTATTGTCTGAACCAAATGCTCAGTTGCCTGAACCCACTGATTGAATCAATCACTCTTTTGGCAAAACCATAAGCACTTTTCACCTGTTTAGACACAACTTGCCAACACATTTTCATTGTGATGCACCCGTGCTGCATAATGGTGAGCACATGTGACAAAAGTCAAACACAATTAGAGCACAGGTATCACCACTTGAACACAACAACTCAAAATTGATCACACTTGTGGCTAATGATGTGAGGGAACATATACAGTAAGCCAGTTCAGAGAGCACTGGTTTGTGAGGCCCTACAATGGATAGAAATCTGAGAGGAAGAGTTCGTGTGAGAGGAGGTCGAGGTGGTCGAGGTGGTCAGCGAAGACAAAGAACAGTAATATCTGATGAAATCAGAGCTACTGTGATTGACCATGTTCTTGTCCATGGTATGAGCATGAGGGAGGCTGGACAAAGGGTACAACCAAACATCAGTAGATTCACTGTGTCCACCATAATCCGAAGATTTAGAGAAGAGAACAGGTAATTACCTTTTTTTGACATTATAGTACAGTATGTAAATGTTGACAGCAATTACTGTATGACATACTATATACTGTACCACAGTATACTGTAAGTGAATATATGTTTCAGTACATCACTGTACCAATGTACTGTAGTATTGTAATGGAGGGTTGGTCTAACTGTTTGTAGGCCTAGTATTCCATGTATATTTTTTGTAACTCCATGTTCTCTTTTTGTAGAATTGAAAGACTGCCACATGGGGGTGGGAGGACAGGTATGTTCTCCCCACACCAAGAGACCCTAATTGTTGATATGGTCCGTAAGAAAAATGCCATTAAACTGAGCGAAATTCAGCAGAAGATCATTGAGGACCATTTACATTTTGAGGGTATCAACAGTGTCAGCCTCTCTACTGTTGATCGTGTCCTCAAGCGCAACAGACTGCGCATGAAACAGCTATACAGAGTGCCCTTTGATCGCAACTCAGACAGAGTCAAAGAGCAAAGATTCCAGTATGTACAGGTTGGCATATATCCAGACACATTCAATGTTGATTACTCTAAGTAGTGATTTACTGTAGTGGCCTAAATCACTTTTTCCGTATCACTTACAAAACTATATCTATTTCTACAGAGGGTTTTTCAACTGGATGCAATGGAAAGACCCCATCAATACATCTACATGGATGAAGCTGGGTTTAATCTCACCAAAAGGAGAAGGAGAGGCCGTAATGTGATTGGCCATCGGGCCATTGTTGGTGTTCCTGGGCAGCGTGGTGGCAATGTCACATTATGTGCTGCCATCAGCAATCATGGGGTTGTCCACCATCATGCCAACCTGGGGCCCTACAACACTCACCAGCTCCTCATTTTCCTCAATCACATGCGAGATGCTTTGTTAGGGCAGCAGGATGAGCATCCCATCTATGTTGTTGTTTGGGACAATGTGAGTTTTCACAGAGCCCTCCAGGTTAGAGAGTGGTACAATATGAACCAAGGTTTTATCAATCTTTGCCTTCCACCGTACTCCCCTTTCCTAAACCCCATTGAGGAATTCTTCTCCTCATGGCGGTGGAAGGTATATGAACGCCAACCTTACACCAGGGTAAATCTCCTGCAAGCCATGGGACTTGCCTGTGGTGACATAGGTGTGGAGGCATGCCAAGCCTGGATACGGCATGCCAGGGGTTTTTTCCCCCGTTGCCTGGCCAGACAAAATGTGGCCTGTGATGTGGATGAAGTCCTGTGGCCTGACCCAGTACGGAGACATGATGCTGTGGCTGAGTAATGCACTTATTTGTATATTTTTGTACTTTATTTTTACATGGGCTTACTGTACACAAGTGGCAAACGCATAAGATTTCTGTTTGTTTTTACAAGTGCTACATGTAAATGCACAATATTTCTGTTTTGTCTTTTTGTACAAGTGCTAAATGCACAGTTTTTTTTTGTTTTGCAACATGCATTTAGCCTACAGTGAACAATAAACATTTATTTCTCCAGCTTCATGTCCTGAGCATTGTGTTTTCTATTTTTCTACGTAGTGTTTAGTGACTGTTCAGTAGTGTTTTTTATTTTGATTGACTCGGGGCACGATTTGACAACATAGTTCAGTTTTGAGCACAGATTGAACTGTTTTGAGGTGAAAGTTTGGTTTTGCAAGAAGAGTCTGAGGTTTTGTGAATGTAGCTTGAAAATTGGGTTTTGTGTTCACAGTTAAGAGAAAGGGAGAGCAGCTTTCAAGAAATGTGTCTTAGCAATCGAGAAAAACTGTAATACAACACACAACAGAATAATACTGATTGAACACCTGATAAAATGCCGGAACACCATGGCTGCCCTCACAACCAGCCACATCAAACCTCAAGATACCTACAGGATCACAACATATCATCAGCATACCAAAACACATACCTAAAGAATCTGCAAAATATTGTAAATAGCCTACAACATTGCAAGTCTCTAATGTACTCTGAGGGATCATTTAAGGCCTGCATCCAGAGGATCCATCTGGCCTTCATTAGCTCCCTCCTGGCATCTACTACCCATTTCAGAGAGAAGATGTGGTATATTACCTGTAAAAAAATATGAGGCAATGTTTGTATGAACCCCTTTCAAACAGCCCCTTATTTACCACCTTCTTGCAGGGAGACCCCTTTTATACATATCAGTGGGTAACTGGCAAATTGGGAGGGGTGGGTGGTGTTGTTAAACCATGGAGGCTGTTTGCATTTCAAATTAGGGAGGTGTTAAACAATGGAAGTGTTAATGGGTTTACCTGCAAAAAAGCAGTGAACCAGTCACACAGACCTGATACCTGTATTTTGGTTACAGGGTCCGTGAAAATGCAGGAATCATGACTAGGTCTTTAGCTGGCTTTTATTTTTCCTTGTTTTTTACCCCCTACCCCTTTCAGATATAAAATATAGTATCTAAAAGCAGGCATGGTAAAATATTGGGATTTTGGTCTGTGTATGAAAGGGATATATGTGAACAACATGTCGGCTTTTTTAAATTTTTATTTCACCTTTATTTAACCAGGTAAGCCAGTTGAGAACAGGTTCTCATTTACAACTGCGACCTGGCCAAGATAAAGCAAAGCAGTGCAATAAAAACAACACAGAGTTACATATGGGGTAAAAAAACATAAAGTCAAAAATACAACAGAAAATATATATACAGTGTGTGCAAATGTAGCAAGTTATGGAGGTAAGGCAATAAATAGGCTATAGTGCAAATTAATTACAATAGTATTAACACTGGAATGCTAGATGTGCAAGAGATTATGTGCAAATAGAGATACTGGGGTGCAAAAGAGCAAAATAAATAACAATATAGGGATGAGGTAGTTGGGTGGGCTAAATTCAGATGGGCTGTGTACAGGTGCAGTGATCGGTAAGGTGCTCTGACAACTGATGCTTAAAGTTAGTGAGGGAGATAAGAGTCTCCAGCTTCAGAGATTTTTGCAATTCGTTCCAGTCATTGGCAGCAGAGAACTGGAAGGAATGGCGGCCAAAGGAGGTGTTGGCTTTGGGAATGACCAGTGAGATATACCTGCTGGAGCGCAGACTACGGGTGGGTACTGCTATGGTGACCAATGAGCTAAGATAAGGCGGGGATTTGCCTAGCAGTGATTTATAGATGGCCTGGAGCCAGTGGGTTTGACGACGAACATGTAGTGAGGACCAGCCAACAAGAGTGTACAGGTCACAGTGGTGGGTAGTGTATGGGGCTTTGGAGACAAAACGGATGGCACTGTGATAGACTACATCCAATTTGCTGAGTAGAGTGTTGGAGGCTATTTTGTAAATGACATCGCCGAAGTCAAGGATCGGTAGGATAGTCAGTTTTACGAGGGCATGTTTGGCAGCATGAGTGAAGGAGGCTTTGTTGCGAAATAGGAAGCCGATTCTAGATTTAACTTTGGATTGGAGATTCTTTATGTGAGTCTGGAAGGAGAGTTTACAGTCTAACCAGACACCTAGGTATTTGTAGTTGTCCACATACTCTAGGTCAGACCCGTCGAGAGTGGTGATTCTAGTCGGGTGGGCGGGTGCCAGCAGCGTTCGATTGAAAAGCATGCATTTAGTTTTACTAGTGTTTAAGAGCAGTTGGAGGCTACTGAAGGAGTGTTGTGTGGCATTGAAGCTCGTTTGGAGGTTTGTTAACACAGTGTCCAATGAAGGGCCAGATGTATACAAAATGGTGTCGTCTGCGTAGAGGTGGATCTGAGAGTCACCAGCAGCAAGAGCGACATCATTGATATACACGGAGAAAAGTGTCGGCCCAAGAATTGAACCCTGTGGCACCCCCATAGAGACTGCCATAGGTCCAGACAACAGGCCCTCCGATTTGACACACTGAACTCTATCTGAGAAGTAGTTGGTGAACCAGGCGAGGCAGTCATTTGAGAAACCAAGGCTATTTAGTCTGCCAATAAGAATGCGGTGGTTGACAGAGTCGAAAGCCTTGGCCAGGTCGATGAAGACGGCTGCACAGTACTGTCTATTATCAATCGCGGTTATAATATCGTTTAGGACCTTGAGCGTGGCTGAAGTGCACCCATGACCAGCTCGGAAACCGGATTGCATAGCGGAGAAGGTACGGTGGTATTCGAAATGGTCGGTGATCTGTTTGTTAACTTGGCTTTCAAATACTTTCGAAAGGCAGGGCAGGATGGATATAGGTCTGTAGCAGTTTGGATCTAGAGTGTCACCCCCTTTGAAGAGGGTTGCCACACAATCCCCTCATTCCCCAAGACCTGCCCAGCTCATTCCACTGCACATATCACAGGTTGTTATCATTCCAGAGATAATTCTACATTGGTGAACACCAGCGCTTTAATTAGATTTTACATTTTAGATTTTAGATTTACATTTTAGTCATTTAGCAGACGCTCTTATCCAGAGTGACTTACAGTTAGTGAGTACATACATTTTCATACTTTTTCATACTATTTGATCATTCCACAGCTGGGCTTTATTAAGGAGGGGTTCACGGCACCTCACAATCACCCCCCGACTCCACTGAGGGAAACACAGAGGAGGATATGAGTTCATATAAACCAGTATAGTTCATATAAACCATTATACAACGGGTGGGTCTAATCCTGAATGCTGATTGGTTAAAACTTCATTCCAGCCCGTGTCTATTCCACAAGTTACCACCGGCTAAATCTATGACGTTAAAATGCCTATTGACTCTGTTCCATCTGACTGCGCAATCCACTGTCTCATCAGCCCAGCCAAGCAATTTATACATTTGATCTCCACTATAAAAAGCATATAAACATTATCTCACATTTCTTTTAGACTAACATTTAGTTTTCTACAGCTGAGATTTGTATATACCTTGATGTCTGTCTCTCTGACATTCGCAACATTGTTTCAATATTCAAATTCGATCTCCAGCTGTCCCATAGTAATGAATGTGTCGGGAGTCAGGACGAGACAGACAGGCAAGCAGCGTTTCTCAGCCAGTCGAAATCATGAATCAGCTGGCATAATTTTTATGGATATATACAAAGAAATGTCAATTGAAAAAGGGTCAAATGAAACAAAGTGCAGATAGTTTGCAGTCTTTCCAGCTTCAGTTTGAAGTGATTGTTTTAGCTGTGTTGTTGGCTAGCTCCTCTGAACAACAGTATCCTGACGAGTGAGCAAATGTTCTATGCCAGGTGAAATCACGCCTCATTAGCTCATTGTTATGGATGTATCCAAATAAATGTCACTAAAAACAGCTTAAACAAATGCAAAGGCAGCTACTTTACTTTTAGTCTGGCTGCCCTTTTTGACGTGATCGTAAGTTAGCCATAGTTGGCTAGCTAGCAAGCAAGGGATAAGAACGTTGCCAGCCAGTCTCGCAATGGAACATTTAGAATGAACGACTGGGTCGCGTCCATAGATACAGAACAAAAAGACTGAACGACTGGGTCGCATCTCCAGCAACCGAACCGATTGAACGAACGACCAGCCGGCTTGGGTAGCAACCCTACATTTGTGTCAGGACTATATTTTGTGGAAGGATGAAATAGTATGAATATATTCATTTTAAAAAAACGTTTTTAATGAAAATATGTCAATCATTATTTGAATAAGTTGGTAACCGGTTGTATAAAAGTGATATTGCCCGAGAAGCCGGTGTTTGGAGGATATATTGGCACGGTTTGCCGGTCCTCGATTTCGTCTCGAGCCTAAGCAGGTTTTCATCAAGGATCTCTCTGTACTTTGCTCTGTTCATCTTTCCCTTGATCCTGACTAGTCTCCCAGTTCCTGCCGCTGGAAAACATCCCCACAGCATGATGCTGCCACCACCATGCTTCACCGTAGGGATGGTGCTAGGTTTCCTCCAGACGTGACGCTAGGCATTCAGGCCAAAGAGTTCAATCTTGGTTTCATCAGACCAGAGAATCTTGTTTCTCATGGTCTGAGAGTCCTTTAGGTGCCTTTTGGCAAACTCCAAGCGGGCTGTCATGTGCCTTTTACTGAGGAGTGGCTTCCGTCTGCCCACTCTACCATAAATGCCTGATTGGTGGAGTGCAGCAGAGATTATTGTTCTTCTGGAAGGTTCTCCCATCTTCATAGAGGAACTCTGGAGCTCTGTCAGAGTGACCATCGGGTTCTTGGTCACCTCCCTGACCAAGGCCCTTCTCCCCCGATTGCTAAGTTTGGCCGGGCGGCCAGCTCTAGGAAGAGTCTTGGTGGTTCAAACTTCTTCCATTTAAGAATGACGGAGGCCACTGTGTTCTTGGGAACCTTCAATGCTCTGACATGTACTGTCAACTGTGGGATCTTATATAGACAGGTGTGCCTTTCCAAATCATGTCCACAGGTGGACTCCAATCAAGTTGTAGAAACATCTCAAGGATGATCAATGGAAACAGGATGCACCTGAGCTCAATTTCGAGTCTCATAGCAAAGGGTCTGAATACTTATGTAAATAAAGTATTTCTGTTTTTAATTTTTAATACATTTGCCAAAATTTCCAAAAACCTGTTTTTGCTTTGTCATAATGGAGTATTTTGTGTAGATTGATGAGGAAAATAAATAAATAAATAAATCCATTCTAGAATAAGGCTGTAACGTAACAAAATGTGGAAAAGGTCAAGGGGTCTGAATACTTTCCGAATGCACTGTAGTTCATATATACCAGTATAGTTCATATAAACCAGTTTAGTTCATATAAACCAGTATAGTTCATATAAACCAGTATAGTTGATATAAACCAGTATAGTTCATATAAACCAGTATAGTTGATATAAACCAGTATAGTTGATATAAACCAGTATAGTTGATATTAACCAGTATAGTTCATATAAACCAGTATAGTTCATATAAACCAGTATAGTTGATATAAACCAGTATAGCTGATATAAACTAGTATAGCTGATATAAACCAGTATAGTTGATATAAACCAGTATAGTTGATATAAACTAGTGTAGCTGATATAAACCAGTATAGTTGATATAAACCAGTATAGTTGATATAAACTAGTATAGTTGATATAAACTAGTATAGTTGATATAAACCAGTATAGTTGATATAAACTAGTGTAGCTGATATAAACCAGTATAGTTTATATAAACTAGTATAGCTGATATAAACTAGTATAGCTGATATAAACCAGTATAGTTGATATAAACCAGTATAGTTGATATAAACCAGTATAGTTGATATAAACCAGTATAGTTGATATAAACTAGTGTAGCTGATATAAACCAGTATAGTTGATATAAACCAGTATAGTTGACATAAACCAGTATAGTTGATATAAACTAGTATAGTTGATATAAACCAGTATAGTTGATATAAACTAGTATAGTTGATATAAACCAGTATAGTTTATATAAACTAGTATAGTTGACATAAACCAGTATAGTTGATATAAACTAGTATAGTTGATATAAACCAGTATAGTTGATATAAACTAGTATAGTTGATATAAACCAGTATAGTTTATATAAACTAGTATAGCTCCGCCCAACAGTGAGGGACAGTAACTGGGTCTAGCAGAGCTATCCAGTGCTCTTAACTAATGTCTGATACCCTAATTCAACAACACTATCAAGCTCAATGGGAGACAAACTGTTATATCAAATGCATAGCGACTGAGGGTCATGGCCATATGGTCACATAATACAACCTGACAAATATCCTACTGAAACAGACAGAGACTGAACAGATAAATCTAACCTACAGCATGTCTTGCCAAGGTCAAAATGAGTCTTAATGCAAACACCAGATTTAAAGCTGAGCCTCCTCTGCGTGATGGTGGTGTGGTCGGGAGGAAGGTCACCCATGTTTAGTGTCTACAGTGCTTTGAAATAGTTGTGCGGTGTGAAATCTGCTCTGGGTCATTGTTAGCTTTGGATGTGTTTATACACCACACATAGTGTAAATGACTTGAGAGATGGTGCGAGGAGGGTTGCAGTCATGAACCTGCATATAGTATCTGGTCATGTTTTTGCCTTGAATTCAGTCACAACTGTGACTATACGGTGGTGTGGATTAAAGGGATATCTAGAACCTATGTTCATCATCCATTGTCACTAACATTTCATTGAAAGTAAAAAGCAACTGACCAAGTGATCCATTTACAACAGCACCAGTTATTATGCAAAATCAAATGTATCGTTTGCCACCCTTGATTTTCATCAGATGACCCTGTAAACATTTGCATTTTTATATTTCTCTGAGATATAGCTTCATCAAGTTTACTGTGGATTCACTTCACTCTTAGAAAAAAGGGTTCCAAAAGGGTTATTTCGGCTGTCCCCATAGGATAACCCTTTTGGGTTCCATGTGGAGCCCTCTGTGGAAAGGGTTTTACCTGAAACCAAAAAGGGTTAATCAAAGGGTTCTCCTATGAGGACAGCCGAAAAACCCTTTTAGGTTCTAGATTGCATCTTTTTTTCTAAGAGTAGACTAGGCCTATGTGTAGATGGAAACACTCTTTACAGGGAAACACTTGTCCATGGATGTAGTGTATTTAATAGGAGTATTTGAGTATAGATCTGTCATGTCTATTAGGAGTCTGTCTTTCGTTCTACTGTATGGTTGTGTAAATGGGGTCGGACTCCAGTCACTTACTTTGATCTCTGTCTCAACAGGGGGTCACCACTGGAGTCTCCTGGCTGGATGAAGGCACAGCAGGTGGGAGAGAGAGAGAGAGAGAGAGAGAGAGAGAGAGAGAGAGAGAGAGAGAGAGAGAGAGAGAGAGAGAGAGAGAGAGAGAGAGAATGAGAAAGGAAGAGAGAGAGAGAGAATGAGAAAGGAAGAGAGAGAGAGAGAGAGAGAGAGAGAGAGAGAGAGAAAGAAAGAGAATGAGAAAGGAAGAGAGAGAGAGAGAGAGAGAGAGAATGAAAAAGGAAGAGAGAGAGAGAGAGAGCGAGAGAAAGAGAATGAGAAAGGAAGAGAGAGAGAGAGAGAGAGAGAGAGAGAGAGAGAGAGAATGAAAAAGGAAGAGAGAGAGAGAGAGAAAGAGAATGAGAAAGGAAGAGAGAGAGAGAGAGAGAGAGAGAGAGAGAGAGAGAGAGAGAGAGAGAGAGAGAGAGAGAGAGAGAGAAAGAGAATGAGAAAGGAAGAGAGAGAGAGAGAGAGAGAGAGAGAGAGAGAGAGAGAGAGAGAGAAAGAGAATGAGAAAGGAAGAGAGAGAGAGAGAGAGAGATAGGAAGGGAGGGGAGGAATAAAAGTGAAAAGAAGAAAAGGAGGAAGATATTGTCAGTTGGATAAAATCCTTCAATTCCTTCAGCCCAAAAAATGACAAACAACACAGTATCCAATTGTATCTGTGTGTGTGTGTGTTTGGTTTTACTATCCTTGTGGGGACCAGAAGTCCGGACAAGTGGGGTCATTTCGCCAGTCCCCACAAGGAAAAAGGCAATTTTAGACTTAGTTTAGGGTTACAATTAGGGTTAGGGGTTAGGTTTAGGGGTTAGGGAAAATAGGATTTTGAATGGGAATCAATTGTTTGGTCCCCACAAGGATTGTAAAACAAACATGTGTGTGTGTGTGTATGTGTGTGTGAGAGAGAGAGAGAGAGAGAGAGAGAGAGAGAGAGAGGGAGAGAGAGAGAGAGAGAGAGAGGTCACTTTCAAACAATTCTTCTTCATTAAAGCAGCATTAAGTATATTTTTCCTCAGAGCTTATTTTTCTTTCCATGTTTTAAATCTTTGGATACATTTAGCATCTCAAACGACGATTCCCTTGATTAAACAAATAATGGCACATTCAGAAAACTGTAATTGAGTTCAAATTGATTCTAGCTGTGCTCTAATTGCATTTAAACACTGTTCCTCCCTAACCCTAGATCCACAGCTCCTTCTCCTTAATTACTACAGCCCTCTGAAGACAAATCCCTCCGGTGTGGAAGGAAAAATAAAAATAGTGTAAGTTTAACAGAACGTTGTTAAAATGACCAATAAACTTTTTTTTGTATTCAATATAAATGAAACCCCAGCAGAGAGAATAGGGCTCAGAGAACAGACAGCAAAATAGCTTGTTGAAGTGTTGCACAGTAACCCATATCAAATAAACGCCACAGATTAACACCAACCCCCCCCTCTGCCTCTCCGCCGCCCCCCCCCCTCTTCACCCCCACTCCCCCCTTCAGCCCTCACCCTCCGCTCCCGCACCCCTCCGCCCTTCCCCCTCCACCACTCCCCCCTCCGCCACCTCCCCCTCTTCACCCCCACTCTCCCACTCCCCCCTCCACCACTCACCCTCCGCTCCGCTCCCTTCCCCCTCCGCCCCTTCCCTCTCCACCACTCCCCCCTCCATCCCTCAGCCCCTCCCCCCACCCCCCCGCCACCTACCCTCTCCGCCCATCCACACTCCACCACTCCCCCCTCCGCCACCTCCCCCCTCTGCCAACTCCACTCTTTCTATCCTTTTTCAAACATGGAGGGAAGAAAAGGCTAAATATGTTTCCTGAAAGGGAGGAAAGGTGGAAAAAGCCCATCCTGCCTTTGGAGTCACCACCGTGCGTCCGTTAGAGCAACCCGCCACTGGCCTTTCTGCAGAGGCAGCAGAACTTCCCCGAGAGGAGAGGGGACTGTTTGCCAACTCAAACAGGGCTCCCTCTCCCTCTCCCGGCGGCCAGCGGCCCATGGGCCTGCTCTGCTCAGCGCTGGTGCATCCTGAGGGCTCGCTGCAGCTGGAGCTCTCTGAATAAAGGTAACAGGGAATGTCAGAGCTACTGTAAACTTACTAGCCCGCTTCTGTCAGCAGGACATTCACAATCAAAGCAAAACAACCCCACCTAAAACACCATGCATTGTTTTTTCCACCAGCCCTATCCTAAACTTCCCACGAATCACAAAGAGAGCACGTGAGAGGGCGACCGCTGTTCCCTGATCTTGCCAAACAAAATGCCAGGAGACCGGGAATGACATTCAACTCTGGTTTAAAAATACGAGCAATTTGAAAATGATTAGTCTTATTTTATTGTTGAGCGCCTGACACAGGAGAGGAAACCAGAACAATCAACCCAACTTACTTTTAGAAACACTAATTAGTTTTGCTCTCATAAACCCAACCTGAAAATGACCAATTAGAAAGTGAGAATGAGCCATGAGCAGCAGAAACAAGTGCTTGTCAGTCTCCTACTAAGTCCCACATCCACAACTTTACCGCAATGACTTTCACACTGCTCCCATGGCGAGCCGAATGTTACCTACTAAACACTCAGTCACGTACTCATCCTGATAAGTTAATAAGCCTTTACGTAATCCTTTAGCGAGTCTTTTGCAGAGTTAGTAGGGAAATATTACAGCTCTATAGAGCCACATCAAACCCAGTTGGAGAGGCTTGGTAGAACAGATGACTGAACCATCGGGCTGACCACAGCACCAGCTGGGCTCTACCATAAACCAACCAGGGCCAGACAGACATACAGTTATCCTCTCGCAGCTGCCTGGTTCACATTAATTTCCTCTTTCATGGGTATTGAAACCACTATATCCCTCCTACCCATCGACTAACAATTGGGACCTGTACGTTCCTGTGCTAGCCTATCACACAGCACATTCTCTTGCCAAGTGGTGTGGGTTTCATGTTTAGTCTCTCATAAGAAATTAATGATAAACTAGTGGAAATTGTCTTCAGGAATTTTCACTGCTATTCCCACAGCAAACAGCAGAGAGTGTTTCATCACTGTCGGGCCTAAGAATGATGGTCTGTCAGAGCCTTCTCCTACTCTCTGGCTTCTGCTACAGCTTCTGGGCTGGGAAGTGACTAAAAAAGGCCACGGCTACACTTTACTGGCCTGCGCTTTTTACCGGGAGTAATTCTCAGATGCCAGGTCGCTGCCAACGTCCTTGCAGCCGATGGCAGAGAGGCCAGTAAGTTCACATTAACTGCAGAGTGTAACTGTGCTGAACATCTGCTCATGAATGCGAGCGCTGCCCACTAACTCAGCGAGTTGAGGCCTGCTGATGAAAAATGCAACGCTCTCCTCTCTGGCACGCTTGTTTTGCGCTATTCTCCTGAGCCCCCAGAATTATATTAAGAGAATTTCAGTGCGGCCCAGTGTATCCGAGAGAACAGCTGGCGCTGAAAATGGATCTGCTGCTCGCCGAGAGCTCAGGGACTTCACACGGGATCAGCCTTCTCATACGCCATTTGTCCTTGAAGGAAAAAAATCAGTGTTAAGCACCCAGGTAATAATAAGAAGACAGCAGCTACATTTAGCTGATTACACTACCCATGTGTGCAAAACCAGACAGAATAACCAATGAACATGAATTGATATGGGTGGGGGGGGGGTGGGGGGGCAATTGTGATAATACGTAGCACCCTCTGGAGACATCTGCATACACTAAGTCATGTACTTTGTTTTGCTTGTTTCCTGGTTGGAACTCATTAGACTGACAACTAGGGGGAATCTGCCCCTTACCAAACCAACATGGAGGTAAAACAGAAACAAGAGTATGCTACACAGTACATAGCTACATGGTCACCATAACAACGTGATGAAAATATGATTGATGGTTTACCCCAAACTACCTGGTCACATACGGTCTTCCACTTATACTATGAGCAAATTTGAAATATCTCTCCTCATCAGATGGTGAAATATCCTCTGTTAAAAATCATACATTTAAGGAAGTGTTGATTCTTACCAACAACCAAAAATACAAGATTACATAACATTTGGTGATTTCACTTCTGTCTTCCTTTGAAATGGAGATGAACATATCTTCTTGAAAGTCTGTATGGTGGGCATCACTTCACTGATACAAACACATGACACACACAGTGGCACACAATCATTAATTCTCTCCAAACTGTTTTGTCTCTGTTGCTTGCTTGTCACAATATTTATCAGATAACCAAGTTGTCATTCCTTCAAAGAGTCAGTTTCACTCAAGAACACTTGTGTGGGACAAACTCACTATCACGTTTAAAGATGAGAGAACTCCTAGTTTACTAGGCTTCCTGTGTGTTCAGTGATGGAATACGAAGGAGATGTACAGTATATACATGATCATGACAATACCCCCCCCCCCCCCCCCCAGAAGACAATGTAGGTGAGTAAAAACTCTTCTCCAAGACATTTGGCTGGTGACAAATCACAGCACTTGTCTTCCTGAAAACATCCCTCCTTCCTTCTTAAACCTCCCAACTTCACATGAAGATAGGAAATCACACATTACCACGCTGACAAACAATTACAATCATGTCATTAACGACAACCCTCCCTGAGCCATAGTTTTGCCAGACAGACACAAATCATGATAACCCAGACAACACAACATTGATCTCCACGATGCCGTAAAATAAACCTAGGATTGATCCATCATGACACTAGGAAATACATCCAATTTTGACAGAAATCTAATTGGGTGGGTGGGGGGTCAGTGCTTTGTTTAAGAAAAGTAGAATTACCATAATGCCAAACAATCATAACTTGGTGCCAAAACTTAAAACTAATATCAAAGCCAGGAGGTAGAAAACTCAATTCCTCACTTTATATTAAAAGTATTTTTTTCTTTTTCTTGCAGTTTTCCCATTAAAATCACTTAAATCTGATATTGAGCATTAGTATCTATTTTAATACATTTCCAAGTGTCAGCCAGCGAATGAAAAAAGCTAGCTTCTGTAAATATGACTGCTTACTTCTAACACAAACATTGTTGACACGTAATGCAATTTCAGCGGGACATCCAAATGAAAGCACTACGGGGTAATATAATGCTCTTAATGAGAATTATTTCCAGCTCGAGACCTTGCCGAGATAGCCATAATGCATTGCTTCTCTTTTTAATAAAATAATTGTTACAGTTATTAAAGATGAATCTCATCAGAGGCAAGATGACAAAATAATTCATTACCAAAACCCAGGCTTTAAATAGCTGCAAATTAAAATTCAGCTGAAAATGTGGTTCCTGATGAATGGGATCGTTATTTCATATAAATATTGGATATAGTGTGCCCTTGAAAGGAAATAAATATTGCAATAGTCCATTAAAAACTTTGTAGAATCAACCAATGAACAGTTTAACCATGAACAAAAAGACTAACAATACACATACTTCATACACAAATTATCTCTAAAAAAAATATATTAAATATGTCAGAATGTTAGTGTACACAGCTAGTTTCTGACACAAGGATCAAAAGGGAGAAAATAGTGTTAAGACTCATAATACTCCTACATATGGGTGTTAACAAGGTAGACCACTGAGCAACTGCCTACACGGTGGAGCCACTGTCCCTCTTATCACGGGGAACCATGGGGAACCATAGGGAACCTGGGACTCCCACCAGTACATGCATGTGTGAAACAGAGAATGTGTTGGGGTCCATGGCTCCCCTTCCCGTTCACAGCTCTTCGCAGGCCTTATGTATGTATTCAAAATAGATCATTTACGGCGATGGCATGGAAACTTCCCAGCATGCCTTTTAACCAGTGGTTTTTCACCCTCGCCACAGCAGGATGTCCAGAGAAAATGCTTTATTAAGATCCTGGAGACATAAAGAGCCTTGGTGACTTACTGCTGCATTACTGTCTAAAAGGTAAAGTTATTTAGACCAATAAAACGCTAATATATTGTTGGAGTGGAATAAAACAGAAGTTATCTCTACCTTAATAACATCACCGCAACCCCTTACATTGTTTAGATCAATAAAGCCCATTAAAGTACAGACCTCCACACAGATAACGCTGCACTGCCACTGTGAAATACTGCTCACTGGCATTATGAAGCACAAAGATCTAACAAAACAACTGAAGTCAAATCACACACCATTATAATAGGGTTCAAATGTGAACATGTTGAAGATTTTAGCTCAGTGTTAATGCTGCAATATGTAACTTCTCATTGAAAGCTTAAGAAGCGGTAAATATGCTTCCCGTTCTTAAGTTTTGTTTTTGTGTCTTTTACTTTTGGTTTTGTACATCAGCTTCAATCAGCTGAAACAACAATATTTTTGGTTATTGAAAATATATTTCACAGCGGTTTAGATGGTACAATAATTCTCTACACTTCTTTGTTTTGTCACATAAACTGAAATTAGGCAAACTATTTGAATTTTAGCAACCGGAAATGGCGAAGCGATTTCTGTATATTGTACCTTTAACACTTTGGCCTAGGACAGGGGTTCTCAAAGTGGGGTCAGTGGAGGTACTGCAGGCGGTCCGCAGCCAGATCTCAAAATATATTATAATTATTATTTATTATAATTATTATTATAATTATTATTATTATTATTATTTATTTTATGAATATTACTTACAACAACAGATTAAACCATTTTTGGCCAAGGGATCCATGGAATAACTTTATAGGGTTATTTTCCTGTCGGAGTGGTGCCAGGAAAATAACCTGTCCATCAACAACAACAAAACGAAGGAGCTGATCGTGGACTACAGGAGCCAGCAGAGAGAGCACGCCCCCATCCACATCGACAGGGCCGCAGTGGAGAGGTTCAAAAGCTTCAAGTTCCTCTGCGTGCACATCACTGACAACCTGAAATAGTCCCTTCACACAAACAGCGTGGTGAAGAAGGTGCAACAGCGCCTCTTCAATATCCAGAGGCTGAAGACATTTTGGCTTGGCCCCTAAGACCCTCACAGACAGATGTACCATTGAGAACATGCTGTGGGCTGTATCACCGCCTGGTACGGCAATTGCACCTTCCGCAACGGCATGGCTATCCACAGGGTGGTGCGTTCAGCCCAACGCATCACCAGGGGCACACTGCATACCCTCCAGGACATCTACAGTACCCAGTGTCACAGGAAGGCCAAGAAGATCATCAAGAACCTCAGCCACATGAGCCACGGCCTGTTCACCCCCCTACCATCTAGAAGAAGGAGACAGTAGAGGTGCATCAAAGCTGGGACTGAGAGACTGAGAAACAGCTTCTATCTTCAGGTCATCAGACTGTTAAACAGTCACTAAATCAAATCAAATTATATTGATCGCATACAAGTTTAGCAGATGTTTTTGCGGGTGTAGTGAAATGCTTGTTTTCCTAGTTCCAACAGTGCAGTAATATCTAACAATACACAACAAATCTAAAAGTAAAAGAACTGCCAAAATGCCAAGAGTGTGCAAAGCTGTCATCAAGGCAAAGGGTGGCTACTTTGTAGAATCTCAAATATAAACTATATTTTGATTTGTTTAACACTTTTTTGGTTAATACATGATTCCATATGTGTTATTTCATCGTTTTGATGTCTTCACTATTATTCTACAATGTAGAAAATAGTAACAAAGAAAAACCCTTGAATGAGTAGGTGTGTTCAAACTTGACTGGTACTGTGTATACAGTGTATTCGGAAAGTATTCAGACCCCTTGACTTTTTCCACATTTTGTTACGTTTCAGCCTTATTCTAAAATTGATTATTATTCTAAAATTGTTTTTTTCCCCCCTCATCAATCTACACACAATACCCCATAATGACAAAGCAAAAACAGGTTTTTCTATTTGTTAGCAAATGTATAAAAATAATAGTAAAGTATTCAGACCCTTTACTCGTATTTTGTTGAAGCACCTTTTGCAGCGATTACAGCCTCGAGTCTTCTTGGGTATGACGCTACAAGCTCGGCACACCTGTATTTGGGGAGAAGTATTTGATACACTGCCGATTTTGCAGGTTTTCCTACTTACAAAGCATGTAGAGGTCTGTAATTTTTATCATAGTTACACTTCAACTGTGAGAGACGGAATCTAAAACAAAAGTCCAGAAAATCACATTGTATGATTTTTAAGTAAATTAATTTGCATTTTATTGCATGACATAAGTATTTGATACATCAGAAAAGCAGAACTTAATATTTGGTACAGAAACCTTTGTTTGCAATTACAGAGATCATACGTTTCCTGTAGGTCTTGACCAGGTTTGCACACACTGCAGCAGGGATTTTGGCACACTCCTCCATAGAGACCTTCTCCAGATCCTTCAGGTTTCAGGGCTGTCGCTGGGCAATACGGACTTTCAGCTCCCTCCAAAGATTTTCTATTGGGTTCAGGTCTGGAGACTGGCTAGACCACTCCAGGACCTTGAGATGCTTCTTACGGAGCCACTCCTTAGTTGCCCTGGCTGTGTGTTTCGGGACGTTGTCATGCTGGAAGACCCAGCCACGACCCATCTTCAATGCTCTTACTGAGGGAAGGAGCCAAGATCTCGCGATACATGGCCCCATCCATCCTCCCCTCAATACGGTGCAGTCGTCCTGTCCCCTTTGCAGAAAAGCATCCCCAAAGAATGATGTTTCCACCTCCATGCTTCACGGTTGGGATGGTGTTCTTGGGGTTGTACTCATCCTTCTTCTTCCTCCAAACACGGCGAGTGGAGTTTAGACCGAAAATCTCTATTTTTGTCTCGTCAGACCACATTACCTTCTCCCATTCCTCCTCTGGATCATCCAGATGGTCATTGGCAAACTTCAGACGGGCCTGGACATGCGTTGGCTTGAGCAGGGGGACCATGCGTGCGCTGCAGGATTTTAATCCATGACGGCGTAGTGTGTTACTAATGGTTTTCTTTGAGACTGTGGTCCCAGCTCTCTTCAGGTCATTGACCAGGTCCTGCCGTGTAGTTCTGGGCTGATCCCTCACCTTCCTCATGATCATTGATGCCCCACGAGGTGAGATCTTGCATGGAGCCCCAGACCGAGGTTGATTGACCGTCATCTTGAACTTCTTCAATTTTCTAATAATTGCGCCAACAGTTGTTGCCTTCTCACCAAGCTGCTTGCGTCCTGTAGCCCATCCCAGCCTTGTGCAGGTCTACAATTGTATCCCTGATGTCCTTACACAGCTCTCTGGTCTTGGCCATTGTGGAGAGGTTGGAGTCTGTTTGATTGAGTGTGTGGACAGGTGTCTTTTATACAGGTAACGAGTTCAAACAGGTGCAGTTAATACAGGTAATGAGTGGAGAACAGGAGGGCTTCTTAAAGAAAAACTAACAGGTCTGTGAGAGCCGGAATTCTTACTGGTTGGTAGGTGATCAAATACTTATGTCATGCAATAAAATGCAAATTAATTACTTAAAAATCATACAATGTGATTTTCTGGATTTTTTTTTAGATTCCGTCTCTCACAGTTGAAGTGTACCTATGATAAAAATTACAGACCTCTACATGCTTTGTAAGTAGGAAAACCTGCAAAATCGGCAGTGTATCAAATACTTGTTCTCCCCACTGTATATACATATTTATATTCCGGTCATTGCTCGTTTTGATATTTCTTCATTTCTTTATTTTTCTGGATTATGTGTGTATTGTGTTTTTATTTTTATTGCCAGGTATTACTGCACTATTGGAGCTAGAAACACAATCATTTCACTGCACCTGCAATAATATCTGCAAATATGTGTATGCGACCAATAACATTTGATTTGATTTGATTTAGGGTGTAATACATACAATGCAATGTACATTTTACATTTTAGTCATTTAGCAGACGCTCTTATCCAGAGCGACTTACAGTTAGTGAGTGCATTCATTATTATATATTTTAATGTAATAATATTAAAGATGCTATAACTAATATTTTTTGCATTGTAATTTCTGAAAATGTCCTTAATGTATTTACAGTAATAGTGGAATGATAGTGTTTAACAATATTTTTTCCCCAACATTTTTTATTGGGCACACATAAAATTGCATTCTAATGGTGCATTGTTGTCAGATTGACTGGGCTCAGCAAAGGGCAAGTGTTAAACATGTAGAAATTGCTCAGCCCCAGTCAATTTGACAACAAGAGGTTTGCTGGCCTCAGTCAATTTGACCACAAGAGATGGCTTTTGTTGACCAATAAGATTGTTTTAGAAGATATTTCTATACACATTTTTGATGTGTGTATTTTCTGAAATTTATGTAATTCATCTGTAAAAGAGACCTTGGTCTCAGTATGACTACCTGATAAAATAAAGGTTAAATAAAAAAGAAAGCTGCACCATTAGAATGCAAGTTTGTTTATGGCCAAAAGCATTTTTGGGGCAAAAAATATTGTGAAAAACTATAATTCCACTATTAGATATATATATATTTTAAAGACATTTTCTGAAATGACAGTGCAAAAATATTACATATACAGTGGGGGGGAAAAGTATTTGATCCCCTGCTGATTTTGTACGTTTGCCCACTGACAAAGACATGATCAGTCTATAATTTTAATGGTAGGTTTATTTGAACAGTGAGAGACAGAATAGCAACAAAAAAATCCAGAAAAACGCATGTCAAAAATGTTATAAATTGATTTGCATTTTAATGAGGGACCTGTCTCGAAACAGGGGCAGCCGGAAAAAATACGTAATCTATGCATTTAAATAGCGAATGGAGAACGCTTTTCCTGTGGTTAATTTTCATGCCAACCAGGTAGGCTATACTCCTGTTGTAAAGATAAACAATGTGCTTAATATTAGGAAAGTTGAGAAATAAATACAGTAGGCATAGTCTATAGAAAGCTGATGGGATCCTCCTCTTTTTAGTAGAGGCCATCACTCTTTTTTCTTGCGCAATTGCATAGCCTATAGAAATGTTACGCAACATGAGCTCATGAGCTCTCATGAAGTGTTTGATTAGATTTTCGATTACATTTGCATTGATGTCAGAGTGATTAGAGGGACAATAGAATGCTGTGTACCAGGCAGTTAGCAAGTTTGTAGGCTACTAATGACCATCAGCAGCATCAGAGCTTGGAGAAGCCTAATTACCGTGACTGAATGGTCACGTGGAATTTGATTGCCTTCATGACTTGTGACCGCCGGTGTGGCGGTAATACGGTCACCGCAACAGCCCTACGCGTGCGCAACTATGGGGCAAAACAGACAGGGTTAGCTCAGATTGTTGACAATATGGAAGCTATAAAAAAATATATATATATTTTGTTTCCAATGTTTATTGAAAATAATATATAAATATGCACAATGAGCACTTGTTGTCTCTCAAAAACATCATTGTTGGTTAGCTAGCTAGAACATTTTAGCCATATTAGCGTTGACATGAAATCCGTCAAAACACCTCAAAACAAGACATGGTATCAAGAACAAGATGAAATGAGCCACTTAAGATTCCCCACACGGCAGTTTCTTGTCATTCTTGCTAGCAATCTGGCCATCCAGAATCATAACAACACGCTGACTTCTGCCCCATGGAAGCGCGCACATGGTTTTCGTGACGTTTCAGCTATCCCATCTATCCAGCAGCATCATAGATAGATCACACTCCTGTCCTGCAGCTTAGATCCAATCAGATTAACTGTCAGTAATGGGGAATACCCACATGTTAAATACTGCAAAATACTGAAGGAATTGAAGGAACCTCACACATTGCAGAATCATATGTAAGCAATGTTATGAAATAAATTCAAGGCATAGTCCTGACAGACTAAATATGGCTATTGTTTATGATCATGATCAGATTTTGTAATTGTTCTAGAGGTGTCAAAGAGAGAGTTTGATAAGATACAGTCTGGTCAACAGAGAGAATGTGGTGAGCACACAAATGGTTGAAGAGAAAACACTTGTGAGTGCGTCTGTTGTAAGTGTACACAGACACATGGATTGCAGCACACAAAGAGATACCACAACTCAAACCACAGGAAATACTACAGCAGGCTAGGTGATGAAAAAATACTTTAGTAAGATAGAATGTGTTAAAGAAAAAAAAGTCCCTTCGCAGGGCTTCATTTTGTTGCGAGATGAAGTCAGAGATACAAAGTTCTGAGAGCAGTTCAGGCAGGGGAATGACACTCGAAACATAAACAACAGAAATAACAAAAGTATTTTAAGAATTTTCAGTTGACACTCACCTCAATGCATTTGTAAAGACCACTTTGGGTAGATAGCTGTCTGGGTAACCGGAGAAAGGCAGTAAGCCACTCAACAACAAAGCGTTTTGTCATCTCATCTTTCTAGTTTGCACTGATACCAAACTTAATTATTCACATATGGTTAGCCTATCTCTGCGTTTTCACAACCCCACTAAGTACTGATATCCTCAGTTGGCCAATTTTAATATAACAGACAGATACACAATCAAGCCATTTCACAGAGGTTAACAAGCAGGCAGCCGACCACCATCAGGTGGGGAAATCCATACTTTCCTGTACATCACAGCTTTAAAAGACATTACGCCTCTAGTTTTTTCAGAGAGGACAAACGTGTATGAATAATAGTGTGATTAAGGGAGTATTGACAACAAGAGAGAAGTGATGATGGTGAATAATACCTCTGCAAAATGATCATATTTGACAGTATAATATTACTGACAATAAATAAATGGGCCTAAAAATGGAGAGAGAGAGAGAGAGAGAGAGAGAGAGAGAGAGAGAGAGATAGAGAGAGAGAGAGGGGGGGAGAGAGAGAGAGAGAGAAAGAGAGAGAGAGAGAGAAAGCAAAGAAAGAGGAGAGGATATCTGCCGCCAGCCTCAAAGTGAAAGCATAAATAAAGTGTGGGACATCTTTTACCTTCTTCAATTATCTGGCTTTTGACATGCAAGCTGAGCACAGTATAATTAACATCTCTGGAGATAATGGGGTCGCTACTCACTGATCAATCTCACACATATATTATCTGCCTCTTCCCAATCTATGCTCCCTCCGTTTTCCTAAGGAGGGGAATACGCCACTACGACGTTTGCCTTTTAATAATGCTCTGAGACTATGCTTTATGACTGCTCCAATTGGGCCCATCTTCCAAAACATAAATTAGGGCTGAGATCCAACAGACATCCATGGTAAATACAAGAGCTGAGGCAACAGTATTCAGCTAGTTTTTTTGCAAGCAAGATCCAATAGCATCATCGTAATCAATTACTTAATTTACATATCACTAAACTGAAATTGTATTTAACACTATTCCCTATAGCCCATAGCATTACATCACTGGCTTGGTAATCTTGGCAATTAGGTAAGTGTATTTGAGAGGTCATCTTCTCAGCCCTGTCCCTCTACCTGTGGGATCACTTGTAAAAGCTGCTAGCAACACCCTTATGTGACATAAAAAATGTTTCAGTGCTTGTTGGGCACATGAATAGACATTGCCCAGAGGTGGACCACAACGAGGATAGCTCCACCACTTCCCTTGCATACTCATAGCCACCACAAGAGGCATACAGAGTAGAGGCTGCCCCAGTCTAAAGTGTTGCTATCTGAGTTTATTTACCAGAGAGATTCTTTGAACACAGCTGGAGCATTTCGCTACACCCGCAATAACATCTGTTAAACATGTGTATGTGACAAATAACATTTGATTTGATTTGAGCAGATCAAAAGCCCTGAGACGTGAATGTAGTTGTTGTTTGGATTATTCCCCTCTACCTGTCAATGGCATGTTCACAGTCATTTTCACAGCTCTGGAGATGGAGATCTCCCCTGTAGGAACTCACTGGCACACTGCACCCAGAGAGAGGAGAGAGGAGAGGGCCAGAGTTCACTGGAGCACCCTGTATATTGTCTGCTCCTCCAGGGGGGCTAAATTAAGCTCTACAGATCCTTCTTTTAAGGGTCAGCTGCTGCTGCAAATACAATACAGCTGATCCTCATTGGACACAGACAATAATATAACCTGGATATTTTTTGGATAATCAAGTAGGAATTGATTTCCTTGTGTCTTTGTATCATTACAGCCTGGAGTATTCTGATGAAGCATCAACATGAAGCGGAAGAAAGCAGAAGAAAACAAAGATGTTTATTAGATAAATGATGAAGTAAGAACACCAGTTTATAGGCACCTTGTTACATCTATATAGGGTGTAAGCCCACATTCTGATTTGCATGAACACCAGTGTTCCAAGTATTAATTTGATGAGAAATAATGAGATGTGAGCTACTGCTTAGCTCCCACATTGTAAGTGTTAAGCACAGCAGTCTGCCTCCTAAATTCTACATTATCTCTTGAAGCATGAGGCGGTCAGTATAATATCGCACTACTTAGACAAGTGATCCATGAACAAAACAGAGATACAATATCTCTTTGTATTTGTAAGCCTCATTAAAGCCATTGACCTTATATACTATCAGGAATGATGCCAATGTTCAAGAGCTCCCTCACTCGTTCTAGTTAAATATCACTGTTTTAAGCTGTTTTGAAGATACAGCCTGCCACCCATTCTGAATGACAACTGTTCCTTTTATTTACCAATATCAATGAGAAGCACTGACAATGACATCAAAACATCACTGACAATTAAATCGTACAATAAAAATGAGCAATACTGCAATTTCAAAGAGACTCAATTGACTGCAAAATGTAGGATGAAAAAACACACACAAAAAATCCCCTTTGCCACTGCTGCTAAGGAGGTTTAGTGAGCTACTTAGGTGTATTAACACAATGCTGTCTGGAGACCGGATGGTTTATCACTTTGCACACTCTCAACATATGTGCATTTTATTTAAGTGGCAGGTTCTCCTGAGTTTGGCTCTGGTGTCCTGCGGTAACTGCCTTTGAAACGTGGTGTGTGTGGACTAGTACCAACATGAAACGTGGTGTGTGTGGACTAGTACCAACATGAAACGTGGTGTGTGTGAGGACTAATACCAACATGAAACGTGGTGTGTGTGTGGACTAGTACCAACATGAAACATGGTGTGTGTGAGGACTAGTACCAACATGAAACATGGTGTGTGTGGACTAGTACCAACATGAAACATGGTGTGTGTGAGGACTAATACCAACATGAAACGTGGTGTGTGTGAGGACTAATACCAACATGAAACGTGGTGTGTGTGGACTAGTACCAACATGAAACGTAGTGTGTGTGGACTAGTACCAACATGAAACATGGTGTGTGTGAGGACTAATACCAACATCAAACGTGGTGTGTGTGGACTAGTACCAACATGAAACATGGTGTGTGTGTAGACTAGTACCAACATGAAACATGGTGTGTGTGAGGACTAATACCAACATGAAACGTGGTGTGTGTGAGGACTAATACCAAAATGAAACGTGGTGTGTGTGGACTAGTACCAACATGAAACATGGTGTGTGTGAGGACTAATACCAACATGAAACGTGGTGTGTGTGGACTATTACCAACATGAAACATGGTGTGTGTGAGGACTAATACCAACATGAAACGTGGTGTGTGTGGACTAGTACCAACATGAAATGTGGTGTGTGTGAGGACTAATACCAACATGAAACGTGGTGTGTGTGGACTAGTACCAACATGAAACATGGTGTGTGTGAGGACTAATACCAACATGAAACGTGGTGTGTGTGGACTAGTACCAACATGAAATGTGGTGTGTGTGAGGACTAATACCAACATGAAACGTGGTGTGTGTGGACTAGTACCAACATGAAACATGGTGTGTGTGTGTGGACTAGTCCCAACATGAAACATGGTGTGTGTGAGGACTAATACCAACATGAAACGTGGTGTGTGTGAGGACTAATACCAACATGAAACGTGGTGTGTGTGGACTAGTACCAACATGAAACGTGGTGTGTGTGGACTAGTACCAACATGAAACATGGTGTGTGTGAGGACTAATACCAACATCAAACGTGGTGTGTGTGGACTAGTACCAACATGAAACATGGTGTGTGTGTAGACTAGTACCAACATGAAACATGGTGTGTGTGAGGACTAATACCAACATGAAACGTGGTGTGTGTGAGGACTAATACCAAAATGAAACGTGGTGTGTGTGGACTAGTACCAACATGAAACATGGTGTGTGTGAGGACTAATACCAACATGAAACGTGGTGTGTGTGGACTATTACCAACATGAAACAAGGTGTGTGTGAGGACTAATACCAACATGAAACGTGGTGTGTGTGGACTAGTACCAACATGAAATGTGGTGTGTGTGAGGACTAATACCAACATGAAACGTGGTGTGTGTGGACTAGTACCAACATGAAACATGGTGTGTGTGAGGACTAATACCAACATGAAACGTGGTGTGTGTGGACTAGTACCAACATGAAACGTGGTGTGTGTGAGGACTAATACCAACATGAAACGTGGTGTGTGTGGACTAGTACCAACATGAAACGTGGTGTGTGTGGACTAGTACCAACATGAAATGTGGTGTGTGTGAGGACTAATACCAACATGAAACGTGGTGTGTGTGGACTAGTACCAACATTAAACGTGGTGTGTGTGGACTAGTACCAACATTAAACGTGGTGTGTGTGGACTAGTACCAACATGAAACGTGGTGTGTGTGGACTAGTACCAACATGACACCAGTGAGCAGGCAGGCATCAGAGAGGCTCACCTTTTCACCATGCTCAAGTCACACTCTGCACCCAGACTACCAGCCTGGCTACAGGACAACAGGACTCAGGCAGGTGAAAGTCAACATGTGTGGAGATTCTGTTGCTCCATTAGAGGAAATGTACTCAAGATTGGCAGATCCACCAGATATGTAATTGAATCAATTAAGTGTAACAGTAGACACGCACACACACACCTTTTGCTTTCGGTAAAGGGACTACTGTATTGTAGGGTGACGACACTGGTAATTACACAGTAACTACGCCATACAGTACAATGTAATTACGGAGATTTACACCTCTGACACCCCTTCCCTCCCATTTTACAAGCCAAGAGGAATTCCTGGCACACACACACACTCACCCACACACACATTCTCTCTCTCTGTTTCTCGGCACACACTCTTAATGTTTCCCACTCCCTTTCCCAGTGACCTGTGCTGACCTTGGTCCCACCTCCAGAGGCCGTAGCAGGAAGTCGTGCTGAGTGAGCGCTGCTGGATCAGTCCCAGCCTCCAGTCTCCAGGCCCAGCCTCCAGGCCTCTTACACAATGTAGTCTGCCTGGAACAGGGGTCTCCCAGCATCCGCCTCACACTCTTTTGTGAGATGATCAAACCTGGAGAATTGTAGGAGGGGCAGGGAGGCACATCCTGCGTGAAACCGCATCCTGAACAAGCAGCACCGCATCTTACTGTAAATAAATACTCTCTCCTCACACGGCTTCCGTCAACTGTCATTGCCTTGGCTCCAATCACCTTCAAGTCCAAACAGGAAAGTGCAGAGAGGCGAGGGAGATCGCAGATACAAGCTTTAATTTGCTTCTCGCTGCAGTTTCGCCTCAGCGGCGGTGCTTCCTATTCTCCTGCTCCGCCAGCTGCCCGGTTTCTGTCCCGGACCTCTAGCCCTTCCTGTCCCCCTTCATTACCGCATCATCCAGGGGGAGGCGACGGCCATAAAGCCGGCAAGTCATCATTTGGTGCAACTCGGAACATTTATGAAGCACCCTGCGCAGACACTTGAGGCCAAACACGCGGCTCTAGTACTTGCCTAGCGAGCCTGTAGCGTACAGCAGCACAGGGCCAGCTGACTGCATTATTACCTGCTAATCCCTTAAGCATTATCAGATCTACAGCTAAACAAGAGAGTATGACAGAGGCAACAATGAAGACATGACAACAAGCTCACCGTCGACAAATTGCTTTCTGTTGAACTGCAGACAGACTAAACGTGTGATGATCTTACTAACTGAAGGGGTGTTATAAGGCGGCTAATACTTCATGATGATGAACTCAACACATTACATAACAGTGGGGTACAACAGAAAATATAAAACATCTACTTGAGAATGATAATGTTTATCTAGAGTGCCTTCAGAAAGTATTCACACTCCTTGATTTTTTCCACATTTTGTTGTGTTACAGCCTGAATTTCAAATACAATAAATTAAGATTTTTTTTGTCACTGGCCTACAAACAATACCCCATAATGTCAAAGTGGAATTTTGTTTTTCAAACTGTTTACAAAGTAATAAAAAAAGAAAATCTGAAATGTCTTGAGTCAATAAGTATTCAACTCCTTTGCTATGGTAAGCCTAAATAAGTTCAGGAGTAAACATTTGTTTACATAATATGTTGCATGGACTCACTCTGTGTACAATAACAGTGTTTAACATGATTTTTGAATGACTACCTCATCTCTGTGCTCCACACATCTGTAAGGTCCCTCAGTCAAGCAGTGAATTTCAAACACAGATTCTACCACAAAGACCAGGGAGGTTTTCCAATGCCTCGCAAAGAAGGGCACCTATTGGTAGATTAATACAAATAAAAAAAGCAAACATTGAATATCCCTTTGAGCATGGTGAAGTTAATAATTAAACTTTGGATGGTGTATCAATACACCCAGTCACTACAAAGATACAGGCCTCCTTCCTAACTCAGTTGCCAGAGAGGAAGGAAACCCCTCAGGGATTTCACCATGAGGCCAATGGTGACTTTAAAACAGTTACAGAGTTCAATGGCTGTGATAGGAGAAAATTGAGGATGGATCAACAACATTGTAGTAACTCCACAATACTAACCTAATTGACAGAGTGAAAAGGAGGAAGCCTGTGCAGAATAAAAAATATTCCAAAACATGCATCCTGTTTGCAACAAAGCACTTAAGTAATACTGCAAAAAATGTGGCAAAGCAATTCACTTTCTGTCCTAAATACAAAGTGTTATGTTTGGGGCAAATCCAATACAACACATTACTGAGTACCACTCTCCATATTTTCAAGCATAGGTGTGGCTGCATCATTTTATGGGTATGCTTGTAATAGTTAAAGACTGGGGAGTTTTCAGGATAAAAAAAGAAATGTAATGGAGCTAAGAACAGGCAAAATCCTGGAGGAAAACCTGGTTCAGTCTGCTTTCCACCAGACACTGGGAGATGAATTCACCTTTCAGCAGGACAATAACCTAAAACACAAGGCCAAATCTACACTGGAGTTGCTTACCAAGAAGACAGTGAATGTTCCTGAGTGCCAAGTTACAGTTGTGACTTAAATCTACTTGATGAAGAATTTTGAAAATAATAATGGGAAAATGTTGCACAATCCAGGTGTGGGAAGCTCTTAGAGACTTACCCAGAAAGACTCACAGCTGTAATCACTGCCAAAGGTGCTTCTACAAAGTATTGACTCAGGGGTGTGAATACTTATGTAAATTAGATATTTCAGTATTTCATTTTCAATACATTTGCTAAAATTTCTACAAATATGTTTTCACTTTGTCATTATGGGGTATTGTGTGTAGATGGGTGAGAAACAAATTATATTTAATCAATTTTGAATTCAGGCTGCAACACAATAAAATGTGGAATAAGTCAAGCGGTATGAATACTTGACTTAAAAAAGCTCAATTTGGTTCTATTGTGTTACCAGACTCTGAAACAAACACATCAACACAATGGCTGTCCTATTACAGTTCTTGCTTAAGGGGGGAGAGCATCCAGACCTTCCGTCCCTCAAGCACTCCCTACATTATTTTATTACACTTGAATGAGTCAAGCTGACTCCAGCCTATTGCTGCTCTGCCTAGTCTTATAGTATTGCCCACCAGCCTTGAAAGATAATTCAGTTACTGATCTGGCATGAGTGGCTATAAGCCTGTCCTGTGTGTGTGTGTGTGTGTGTGTGTGTGTGTGTGTGTGTGTGTGTGTGTGTGTGTGTGTGTGTGTGTGTGTGTGTGTGTGTGTGTGTAAAATTATGGATAGCTGAAAGTGTCTTTCAATGACCCATTTTCTGGTGACGCCTGACAGTTGTTGACAACTATTTTAAATCTTTATGGTTATGCACTATTTTGATTGCCAGAAAACAGTGGAATACAAAATATGCCATGCAGTTACTCCTATACAAAAGCTGAAGTAGTTTTGCCCAATTTGACTTTTCAACTGTGGTCTAACCTCATCACTACTCAACATAGAGGGAGACAGGACAGGAGCAGAGAGACAACAGGAGAGGTACATGATTATTTTCACTCAAATCAGTGGCAAAGCCAGGCACTTGAAACAAACCCCTTCATAGGTATAATGTTATGCAAGACCACAACACACTGAGTGCTCTGGATCCATCTGGATCCATGGCCTAGTATTTTGACGTCTTATCAGGAATCTGTTGAGCGGTGATTAAGCGATGAGGCCTGCCTGCTCTCTACAGTGGCAGTAGCGTTAAGTGGGCTGTATGTTGAGCTGCTGTTAAATGTGTGTTAAGTTCTGCCATCCCGGTCAGGTGGCTACAAGCTTCACCACACAGCGTTCAGTCCACGCCTGTGGAGCAGACACATGGGCAGACACATGACTAAAAGGGCAACGTCTCACTGAGCACGCCTCGGCCTGCCCAAGGGCGTTGTTTGTGAGAGTGTGTGCGCACAGTATGTCCGTATGTTTATGTGTCTGTGTGTGTGAGAGGGATCCCCATATCCTGAGGATTCGTAGTTGTTGTTCATTTCCTGTTCAGAGACAAAATAAGCACATAAAGGCTAAATGGCGCTCTTCACTGGCCTTTAACCACATCACAGCAGTTTTCCACTAACCACAGATAATTATACAATTAAAACAATTTTCTGCATCTATCTGTCAAACTGATCTAATTTGCCATTAGAATGACACTAGAGCAACGAGGCCTCGCTCTCTCTTTCCCTGAGCGAAACCTGTCTCCTCTTTATCACATGACTAGGGAGAAACATCTGCAACAGAGGAAAACGCTAACTGAGCTGGGAGGAATAGGAGGTCTATTTGTTTAGCAGGATGTTAGTGAATAAAGCAGGACCCGGTGGCATTCAGTGTGACCCATAGTTTTCATAGGGCCACAAGGAAATAGAGGTTCACTTGACTGTTGGTTTAAATTAACCTTCAGTTGTTGAGAGAAAAGGACCTGACTGACATTAGTATTTTCTAAGACAATACTCCCTTAGGCATGTCGTACTTGACATAAATGATTCATTATGACAAAGAAAAGCAGAGCTAAACAAATAAGTCATAAATTAAAGGTCAATACCGACTGGCATTGTGGGATAAATCAAAATTCATACACGATTGTGATCATTTCACAAAACAGCAATGGTTGACTATGCATTTGTAAGCAAAACTACAGAGAAAAGGAATAGAGGAGAAATGTATTATATCCATTATTTCTCTAAATATGTGTTCCTTATATATTGCCCTTACATATGAGCAGCATATTAAAGGAAAAGTGACTTTGTGCGAGTGTGGAAACTGCAGGGCCAGAAGAGTGACCTCCCTCTGGGCCAGCAGATTGAGCCCTGCCCTCCTGGCTCCAGCCTGCAGCTGGAGAGTGTGTGAGGGACAGTGGGTGGGAGGAGGCTCAGAAGACCTTGACCTGGAAATCTTACCTCTCTCCCAGTCCACCCACTGAGGTCCACCCACTGAGGACAAGGAACTCAGATAGGAACTCCTTTTCAAGAAGTTAAAGGAAAATGTGTGTCCGCCCAGCCCGGTATGCCTGTGTCTAGCCGTTTTCAACCACAATGGAAATCCTTTTATGTGTATTTTTTTTTATTTGTTATTTTTTTTTCCTTTTTTTTTTTTTTTTTTTTGTCATTTAGCAGACGCTCTTATCCAGAGCGACTTACAGGAGCAATTAGGGTTAAGTGCCTTGCTCAAGGGCACATCGACAGATTTTTCACCTAGTCGGCTCGGGGATTAGAACCAGCGACCTTTCGGTTACTGGCACAACGCTCTTACCCACTAAGCTACCTGCCGCCCATGTTTATGGGTGATCCTGATGAGGATACATACCCATTAGGTTTCAGACCTGCCATAGAGGAGGTCTGTGGTATTAGCCATGAACAAGTGCACCGTCAGCACAGAGAGAGAACAGCCTTTTATGGCAACAGATCACTGACTCAAGCCATTGGCCACAGAGACCACAAATGAGGCGTTAAGTGTAGTGGCACATCAGCGGAGAAGTGTAGATATATGGAGAGATGTGCCCTTCTTCTCCTCTCATCCATGCGTCCACTCTCCCTCTTTCAACTCCTCCCTAAACCAGTCCATCTCTCTCTCCCTCCCTCCCTCCCTCCCTCCATACTCCATTTCACATTTACATCAAAACATGTTGAACAGGCCCACAATGCACTGCCACTAAATAACAACTGTCACCTAGAGTATAATTCATTAAACCAATGTTAATGTTGTCTTCCTCTAATGTCATTTGTGTAATTGAATTTTAATTCTCCAACAATATTTGGAGATAATTTTAATTGACGTTTGCTGTAATTAATTGTTGGGTAGAGACCAAGGCACAGGCACGGAGAAGTTAAAAAACGCATCCTGACACAGAGATTGAGAGACAGAGAGGCGTAGTGGCAAGGCGAGGAGAGGGGCCTGCTGGGACGGTTTCATCACCACCGCCACCCCCCTGCTGAAAGGATGGGGCGGGGCGGGGCGGGGGGGGGGGGGGGATAGACTCTTCTTCACAGTCAGAGATTTAATTGCACACAGATTCCATTACCTCCGCACAAATGTCACGTTCACTTCTGATCAGGGGCAAGGCAGGGGCTGGCAGCCAGCCAGACTACAGTGCAGAAAGTATTCAGCCAATCAGAGCACCCAATGCAGACAGGGGAGAGGGACAGGGAGAGAATGCCAAAGATATTAAAAACAAAGGAGTGTCACACACAAAGCTGCCGACGCTGCTACGACCGGTGCACTATGCATCATTTAGGGAGTAAAGTGTATATCTTTTGTTTTGATTGCTACTTTTAATTGCTTTAGCCAATATGACATAAGGTGATCATTTAGAATGATATAGTCGGCCTCCCGAGTGGCGCAGTGGTCTAAGGCACTGCATCGCAGTGCTAGCTGTGCCACTAGAGATTCTGGTTCGAGTCCAGGCTATGTCATAGCTGGCGGCGACCGGAAGACCCACGGGGCGGCGCACAATTGGCCCAGCGTCGTCCAGGGTAGGGGAGTGTTTGGCCGGCTGGGATGTCCTTGTCCAATTGCGCTATAGTGACCCCTGTGGCGGGCCGGGCGCAGTGCACGCTGACTCGGTCGCCAGGTGTACGGTGTTTCCTCTGACACATTGGTGCGGCTGGCTTCCGGGTTAAGCGGGCACTGTGTCAAGAAGCAGTGAGGCTCGGTTGGGTTGTGTTTCGGAGGACGCACGACTCTCGACCTTCGCCTCTCCCGTGTCCATACGGGGGTTGCAGCGATGGGACAGGGACTGTAACTACTACCAATTGGATACCACGAAAAGTAAAATAATGATATAGTCAATAAAAATGAAAGGCTGCCATCTGTATGATGATATTCTGTAGATGTTTGTGAAATACATGTTCTGTATTTTCAAATGTAATGTTAGAAATATAACCCTAAAACTGCTTCAAAACAAAATTGGTAAAAAAAAAACGTCATAATGCAATTTAGTCAAATAAAAATTGTTTTCAATTATTAGCCTGAACAATTAACAATTCATGAAAATACTTTTGAGTATCTGTTGGTATCTAGTTTAACCTAATTATAATAATATGCAAATTAGCCTAATAAGTTAAATCTCACTGTGCTGCAGCCTTCTAGTTCACAGAGAGGCAGAGAACATTTGAAATAAAACTGACTTCTAAAGTAGATAGAGTAAGGATGTGCACATACCGTGTTCACTTTTGTAGGAAAGACTGGCATTCCATTCTTCCAATGAAAATTCAGCTCAGGGTCTTCAGGGGCGGGACCATCGGGAGTTCACAGATGACACTGTATTTAGGTATGAGAAGGACAGAAGAGAGGGTTGTCACTAGTTACCAAAGTCATAATTATGGCTAAACCCTGCCTATTTCTACAATGTATCTTCTTAAAATCAGATTTTAAACCTTAACCCTAACCTTAACCACAATGCTAACTATATGCCTAACCCTAACGTTAAATTAAAGACCAAAAAGCAAATGTTTGGTTTCATGAATTTTTACGATAAAGCCAATTTTGACTTTGTGGCTGTGGTTTCCACAGCCAGATCACATTCCTCTGCCCGCCATCAGCCTCTGAACGGCCCCTGATAAGACCCATCTGATTACCCGTCTGCATGCCTGTCATTACAGGGCGGCAGGTAGACTAGCGGTTAAGAAGTGTTGAGCCAGTAACCAAAAGGTTGCTGGTTTGGATCCCTGAGCAGACTCTGTGAAACATCTGTCGACGTGCCCTTGAGCAAGGCACTTAACCCTAAATCGCTCTGGATAAGAGTATCTACTAAATTGTAAATTACTCCCAAAAATATGTTGATCCCAATAGACAGCTTCACCCCTCTGAATTTATGGCTCAAAAAGGAAAGACTTGGGAAAAGAGTATCACCATGCAGAATTTACAATGCGCCAAGAAAATCTAATTGATGAGAAAATTCAAAAGAGATTGGATTTATGCATGGTCTCATATAAGGGATCTGAAGAAAGAGTAAAAGTACTTCAATTTTGAAATGAGGTAGCCTACTTTTATTTCACTTCGCAAATTAGCAGGCAGCAGTTAAAGAGTGATGGTTTAGTTTAAAGACGTGCTACTGCTTTCCATCCATAAAACTAAACAAACAACCAAGCACTGTAAGATACAGTACAGTATCTTCACAGTCATATTCACAGCGGCAACATCAAATAGACAGATACAACAGCTAAGTTATTCTTTACTTGTGGACTTCCACACAGCAGCTGCTCAACACAACCTTCAGCTTTAGAAACATGTGGTTTTAATCTCTCCTTTTGACCCAAATTACAGTCCTTGTCAGTTTCAAAAATAACTTGTAACCAGACACTTTAAAATATACTGAACAAAAATATAAATGCAACATGCAACAATTTCAAAGATTTTACTGAGTTACAGGTCATATGAGGAAATCAGTCAACTGAAATAAATTCATTAGGCCCTAATCTGTGGATTTCACATGACTGGGAATACAAATATGCAATTGTTGGTACCTTAAAAACAATGGGCCTCAGGATCTCGTCATGGTATTTTTATGCATTCAAATTGCTATCTATAAAATGCAATTGAGTTCGTTGTCCGTAGCTTATGCCTGCCCATACCATAACCCCACCGCCACCATGGGGCACTCTGTTCACAACGTTGACATCAGCAAATCGCTCACACACACAACGCCATACACATGGTCTGCGGTTGTGAGGCCGGTCGGATGTACTGCCAAATTCTCTAAAATGACGTTGGAGGCGGTTTATGGTAGAGAAATTAACATTCAATTCTCTGGCAAAGGCTCTGGTGGACATCCCTGCAGTCAGCATGCCAATTGCACACTCCCTCAAAACTTGAGATATGTGGCATTGTGTTGTGTGACAAAACTGCACATTTTAGAGTGGCCTTTTATTGTCCCCAGCACAAGGTGAACCTGTGTAATGATCATGCTGTTCAATCAGCTTCTTGATATGTCACACCTGTCATGTGGATGGATTATCTTGGCAAAGGAGAAATGCTCACTAACAGGGATGTAAACACATTTGTGCACAAAATTTGAGAGAAATCAGCTTTTTGTGCATATGGAAAATTTCTGAGATATTTTAGTTAAGCTCATGAAACATGGGACCAACACTTTACATGTTGCGTTCATATTTTTGTTCAGTGTAATTTGTTAATTATTTGTGTGTTGTGTTTCCAACTGATCTCACAACACACTTTTGGAGAAGGTCTTTGTTCTACCCAGGTTCATGAAACAGACTGGATGGGGACAAGGACAACCTACTCCACCTACTCTATCTTGTCAATATCTAATACGCAGAGGACACCACAGTCCACTGAACATCAAATCACACACAAATAAGAGACCCATTGACAAAAGTCGATATTGTTCCTCTCTATACCGTAACATTATAGATGGAGCGAATGGCATGTCTCCAATAGCGGTTGGTTGCCTCAGAATGCTGTCCCTGTTCAACACAGTCAATCTGAGCCTGCGACTCTGGGAGTCATCAGGTAGCTAGAAGGGCTTCATCTGACTGTAGAGAGAGAACATGGTGGCTGGATCGGATCAATGGCTTGACCCATTAAGTCACAGCACTCCCAGTACCTCATCTAATAAGAGCCGGGCTTGCGGAGCACCCCTGGCTGACCCATGCTGCTGGGGACAATTATAAGAGAGTGGTCTTTCAGCAGCGACGCCCACTTGCCCCGGCAGAGCAAAGGCAAGAAGGAGATCCACATGATATAAACTCCTCCCTAAGACGTGCTGACAAGGTTAGAGGGTCAACGCAGACATTAACAGGTCAGTGTGTGGCCCACTTGGGAACAATTACTCCCAGTCACAGCTAAGTGGACACTTGATTGAACACGACGGAGGCAGGACACACTTCCCACAGATAACAATCCCCAGAGCCATTTAGGATAAAAAGCCCTTGTGCTACAGCCTTTATGGGCAAAATTCATCTTCCATTTCCCTTTTAAAAGAATGTGAGCGTGTGATAGAGAGCCATTCTCTGGAGGAGATGAGCCTCTGAGCATTAACATTTTCTACCAATGCTAATAGCAGCTTATGACACACTGACAATTGCAAAGTGACAGAAAAGAAAATCTACAATGAAGAGTGTATGTTAATTTCATTAAGGACCAATGGATTAGTTTTCTTGCTTTTTGTTACAGAATATAGAACATTTTAAGATAAACTGTTGTTTGCTGATAATATAGTGTTTTGGACTTTTACAATGAAGTGTAAACGGTCTCAAGGCTCCAACCCAAATTATAGGATGTTCAATTTGAAACCAACGCAATCCAAAAATCTATGTTTAGATTTTTTGGTCATTTCGCAGACGCTCTTATCCAGAGCGACTTACAGTTAGTGCATTCATCTTAAGATAGCTAGGCGGGACAACCATATATCTCAGTCATAGTAAGTACATTTTTCCTCAATAAATTAGATATCACTAAAGTCAGTGCTAGTAGGGAAAAAAGTCAAGTGCAAGTGTTAGTTCACGAAAGCCAAGGTTATTCTGGTTATTTTTAGAGAATGTGGGTTATTTTGTTGAGGCAGAACCAGACTTGGCAGAGATGTTCATGAAATGTATGTAGATCTGCCGTTGTTGCATTGTCTTGTCTTTTTACCATCTGACCTTTGACCTACTGACAGTTTGACCCTCCTCCCGCCACAATGACTAAAACTTCTCCCGTCCCGGTACAGCTGGTGTCTTATCCACTAACACAGTAACAAAAACACTCCCCAGATCTAGGGAGATTAATGTCACAACTCAACAACAAATAGTTTATGCATTTCATCATATTGAGTGGGTTTAACATATTTGTTCTTTTTTTTTTACAAACAGATGTGTAGGCCAACATCTTGTAGATAAAGACCTGCTCGTGGTAACGTACATCTCTGTGTAAAGCGGTCACTCCAGACTTTTCATGCACAAGCATGGCTTATCGATCTACAAACACATGTTCTCAATTTGCATAAGCTGTGTGTTGGTTGAGGTATTGTTTTTTGTACATTGTTTATTTATTTCTCTCTCTCTCTCTCTCTGAAAATCAGTTCCACATTGTCCTCCCTCTGCAGCAGGCTAAAGCAGCTGTTGACTGTTAGTGGCTGCAGACGACACAATTCACCACTTCTCCAGGAGGAGAAATCGAGACTGAGAGTGCACCACAGCTGCAGCTGATGAGAGCGGGTATAAAAGTGTGGCAGACAGAGAGAGGAGATGGAGGATGAGAGAGACAAAGTGGGAGAGAGAGAGAGAGAGAGAGAGAGAGAGAGAGAGAGAGAGAGAGAGAGAGAGAGAGAGAGAGAGAGAGAGAGAGAGAGAGAGAGAGAGAGAGAGAGAGAAGGAGAAAGTGGCAGAGAGAGACAGAGAAAGTGGGAGAGAGAGAGAGACAGAGACAAAGTGGGAGAGAGAGAGAGAGACAGAGAAAGTGGGAGAGAGAAAGAGAGAGAGAGAGACAAAGTGGGAGAGAGAGAGCGAGAGAGACAGAGAAAGTGGGAGAGAGAGAGAGAGAGCGAGAGAGAGAGAGAGAAAGCCCAGGCATTGTCTTCCACACTCATGTTCCAGAAATAGAACAGCTTTTTTCATAAGATGGTAGAAAAATCACTTTATCCGACTGAGAGCCCGGTGGACTATCCCATTACAGGCCCATCTTCATCACAGGCACTTCCCCTCTCCACGACGGCCAGGTGAGCGAGAAGTGGAGGATCCAGGAAGCCATGCTTTAGCACAGAGGAAACAAGCTGAGGCGGAGGATGTCTCCCTTCTATCTCTCTCTCCAGCTCCGCTCATTAACTGGGCTACTTTCCAATTCGTTTAGTACCCCTGAGATACAACCTTCCCCCAGAATTTACCGAAATGACACAACATTAGCAGATTTGCATATGCAAAACGGTGGAAGCAACAGGATCTCCTGTTCAATTGACCTATTGGTTGTTGTGGCAGCAGAGTTATTCCCGGGGACGATTTTGTAACCAAGTGGGCGTCATGTGAATACCATCTGGGTACCATTTTTTAAATTTTAGTCATTTAGCAGACGCTCTTATCCAGAGCGACTTAGAGTTAGTGAGTGCATACTTTTTCATAATGGCCCCCCGTGGGAAACGAACCCACAACCCTGGCGTTGCAAGCGCCATGCTCTACCAACTGAGCTACAGGGGAACTATTTACTTAAAGCTGGCAGAAGTCCCGTGGCAACCAGCCTGGCAATGAGAAGGAAGGGAATAAATTGCATCATTTACTTAACATCCATTTGCTGTTGTGCCCGTTAAAAACCCATGACTAAATAATTTGGTTATTTCGGCTGCCAGTTACCGCTGTCAGCCAAATTGCGCTGTAAATGGGACAAACAGTGCAACTGTCAAAGGGCTGATAAAGGAGGTATCATAGATACATGAAATCACATTTACAGCAAGTCTATTAAAAACCCTCAATCCATTTACACCAATGAAATGTCCCAGTGTCTTATGTACAGCACACCACCCATAAACAGACAATAAACACATTGTAATTATAATGCCAACTCTTTAATTACGTGGGCCATTTGGGGATGGTCGAACTCACTAATTGTCAGAGTGATGTGAATGGATTGGGGGAGGGTGGGCACGTAAGGAGATCAAGCCTCAAGCCCAAAGAGAACCATATTCCCTATTCTCCTAGCGTGTTAGGAAGCAGAACATTCAATTGGCATGGTTCCAAAGAAGAAGAGTTCCAAACAACCTAAATCAGGAGGGACAAACTTCATGCAAATAATTTATATGTAAGAAAGCCTAACACATCTAGAGTTTTCACATAATGAAGGATTCAGAATGAGAACAATAAACTGGGCCCATTATTACCTAGCTAACAGGTCAGGGATACAAGCATTTTTCCCTATCTTAGAATACACAATGCTTAGTGTAATTGACTACTGAGATGGTATTCAATAAATAAGTTCTTACATCTAACATGTCCAAGCAAGAACGAATTACTTGAAATATTTTGATATGCAACCTAATCCAGTAATTGTCATGGATTTTGGGTTTACAATTAGGCTATTTTTGTTATATTTTACTGACAAAATAGGGCTCCAGATTTGTTGTTGTTGTTGTTGTTGTTGTTGTTGTTCAATAGAGATAAATGTGCCTTCATCTTTATGTGTACTAATATTATTTATAGTCCTAACTCACCACCTGAGGAAGTAGAAACTCAAAACACATTAGCTAGAGCGCTAACTCTAACGCCTACTGCTAGCCATGTAGTAATCTAACAGTAAATGGAATGTCCTAAAATAACTTAGCAATTAGGCCGAGTGCACTCGCGATGGCCAATGCACTTTTCGAGCGCTCCATATTTCAAAGCCATATCAGATATCTTGACTGTAAAACAGTGTGCTTTGAGCTCAATAATAATCAATGAGAAATAGCTCCAACATTCCAAGATGGCGTAGCAGTGCGGTCGTGTTTTCTGTAGTGTCCTCATGTAAATAGCCTGTTTTTTTCGTATATATTTCTCAATCTCACTTTCCATCCTTTAACTAAAATATACTTTCCTGCAACCCGCCTCACCCAATGTGGAATGGATTCTATTATTTCTTTATACCTTCGTATCTAGAACATCCGGATGAAACTAGCCAGCTAGCCAGCTAACTAGCTACTTGCTATTAGTCACCGTTAGCAGTCTTCACCATTGTCCGTGGCCTGCACTACCTACCAGCCAGCTCTAGCCTGGACAATTATCGGCCAGTCTGCACATCGCGCTATCGAGCCATAGCATATCGGATTTTCTGCCGGAATCACTGAATCACAGGACCTTAACACCGGATCATCGCAACTAGCTAGCTGCAACCGAATGGCTGTTGTTGTTGTTGTTGGCTAATTCACCACTGTCCAGTAGCAAGCCCCAGTTAACCTTGAGCTAGCTTCGAGCCAGGCCCATCTCCCGGCTATCTACCTCTCTGTCAACCGGACAGGTCCTCCTAGTGTTGACATGGAGCCCCGCCGATCCATCACGACTGGTCTGCCGGCGTAATCGTCTGATGTGGTTTCAACAGGCTTCCCATTGTGACGACCACAAAGATCCATCTGCTAGCCCTGGCCCGCTAGCACATGCAATCAACAGCCGTGCCTCCCGCTCGCCTGTGCCGTAGCAGCCACTGAACTGAACTGCTCCCAGACTCACTTATTGCTTTTCACTGGACCTAATGATCACTCAGATACACAGCTGATGCCTGCTGGACTGTTCCTTTATACAGTACCCCATCCTGTTTATCTGTTAAGCCTCAGCTCAAACTTTTGTCGCCATTACCAGCTGTTGTCTTAGCTCTCTCGAATAACACCTGTGATTGCTTTATGCCTCTCTCCCATGTCAATATGCCTTGCCTATTGCTGTTTCGGTTAGTTCTTACTGTACTTTTTCACTGTAGAGCCCCCAGTGCCACTTAACTTGCCTCAGATAGCTCCTTTGTCCCACCCCCCACACACGCGGAGACCGGCTCAATCGGTGCCTCCAGTGATGCTATCTCTTTCATCGTTACCCAATGCTTAGGTTTACCTCCACTGTACTCTTATCCTTCCATATCCTTGTCTGTACATCATGCCCTGAATCTATTCTACAACGCCCGGAAATCTGACCCTTTTATTCTCTGTACCCAACGCACTAGAAGACCAGTTCTTAAAGCCTTTAGCCGTATCCTTATTCTATTCCTCCTCTGTTCCTCTGGTGATGTAGAGGTTAACACAGGCCCTGTAGCCCCCAGTATCACTCCTACTCCCCAGGCACTATCATTTGTTGACTTCTGTAACTGCAAAAGCCTTGGTTTCTTGCATGTTAACATCAGAAGCCTCCTCCCTAAGTTTGAGTTATTCGCTGCGTTAGCACACTCCGCCAACCCTGATGTTCCAGCAGTGTCTGAATCCTGGCTTAGGAAGGCCACCCAAGATTCAGAAATGTCCATTCCCAACTACAACATTTTCAGTCTAGATAGAACTGCCAAAGGGGGCAGAGTTGCAATCTACTGTAGAGATAGTCTGCAGAGCTCTATCATACTATCCAGGTCTGTGCCCAAACAGTTTGAGCTTCTACTTCTAAAAATCCACCTTTCAGGAAATAAGTCTCTCACTGTTGCCGCTTGCTACAGACCCCCCTCAGCTGCCAGCTGTGCCCTGGACACCATATGTGAATTGATTGCCCCCCATCTATCCTCAGAGTTCGTATTGCTTGGTGACCTAAACTGGGATATGCTTAACACCCCGGCCATCCTACAATCTATACTAGATGCCCTCAATCTCACACAAATTATCAAGGAACCTACCAGGTACAACCCTAAATCCGTTAACATGGGCACCCTCATAGATATCATCCTGACTAATTTACCCTCTGTCTATGCCTCTGTCTATCCCTGTTCTCTCCTCTCCACACAAGCTATACAAATGCCTCACACCGCGTGGCTGCTGCCTCTCTAACCTGGTGGCCCCTGCACGCACCACCCACGTGAAGTTCCAGGTCTCAGGCAGCCTCTGGAACTGCCGTTCTGCTGCCAACAAGGCAGAGTTCATCTCAGCCTATGCTACCCTCCAGTCCCTCGACTTCTTGGCGCTGACGGAAACATGGATTACCACTGAAAACACTGCTACTCCTACTGCTCTCTCCTCGTCTGACCATGTGTTCTCGCATACCCCGAGAGCATCTGGTCAGCGGGGTAGTGGCACAGGAATCCTCATCTCTCCCAAGTGAACATTCTCTCTTTTTCCCCTGACCCATCTGTCTATCTCCTCATTTGAATTCCATGCTGTCACAGTCACTAGCCCATTCAAGCTTAACATTCTTGTCATTTATCGCCCTCCAGGTTCCCTTGGAGAGTTCATCAATGAGCTTGACGCCTTGATACGTTCCTTTCCTGAGGATGGCTCACCCCTCACAGTTCTGGGTGACTTCAACCTCCCTACGTCTACCTTTGACTCATTTCTCTCTGCCTCCTTCTTTCCACTCCTCTCCTCTTTTGACCTCACCCTCTCACCGTCCCCCCCTACTCACAAGGCAGGCAATATGCTTGACCTCATCTTTACTAGATGCTGTTCTTCTACTAATCTCACTGCAACTCCCCTCCATGTCTCCGACCACTACTTTGTATCCTTTTCTCTCTCGCTCTCCTCCAACACTACTCACTCTGCCCCTACTCAGATGGTAATGCGCCGTTGCAACCTTCGCTCTCTCTCTCCCGCTACTCTCTCCTCTTCCATCCTATCATCTATTCCCTCTGCTCAATCCTTCTCCCTCCAATCTCCTGATTCTGCCTCCTCAACCCTCCTCCCTTTCTGCATCCTTTGACTCTCTATGTCCCCTATCCTCCCAGCCGGCTCGGTCCTCCCCTCCTGCTCCGTGGCTTGATGACTCATTGCGAGCTCACAGAACAGGGCTCCGGGCAGCCGAGCGGAAATGGAGGAAAACTAGACTCCCTGCGGAACTGGCATCTTTTCACTCCCTCCTCTCTACATTTTCTTCATCTGTTTCTGCTGCTAAATCCACTTTCTACCACTCTAAATTCCAAGCATCTGCCTCTAACCCTAGGAAGCTATTTGCCACCTTCTCCTCCCTGCTGAATCCTCCTCCCCCTCCCCCCCTCCTCCCTCTCTGTGGATGACTTCATCAACCATTTTGAAAAGAAGGTTGACGACATCCGATCCTCGTTTGTTAAGTCAAATGACACTGCTGGTCCTGCTCACACTGCCCTACCCTATGCTTTGACTTCTTTCTCCCCTCTCTCTCCAGATAAAATCTTGCGACTTGTGACGGCTGGCCGCCCAACAACCTGCCCGCTTGACCCTATCCCTTCCTCTCTTCTCCAGACCATCTCCGGTGACCTTCTCCCTTACCTCACCTCGCTCATCAACTCATCCTTGACCGCTGGCTATGTCCCTTCCGTCTTCAAGAGAGCGAGAGTTGCACCCCTTCTCAAAAAACCAACACTCGATCCCTCTGATGTCAACAACTACAGACCAGTATCCTTTCTTTCTTTTCTCTCCAAAACTCTTGAGCGTGCCGTCTTTAGCCAACTCTCTTGCTATCTCTCTCAGAATGACCTTCTTGATCCAAACCAGTCAGGTTTCAAGACTGGTCATTCAACTGAGACTGCTCTTCTCTGTGTCACGGAGGCTCTCCGCACTGCTAAAGCTAACTCTCTCTCCTCTGCTCTTGTCTTTCTAGACCTGTCTGCTGCCTTTGATACTGTGAACCATCAGATCCTCCTCTCCACCCTCTCCGAGCTGGGCATCTCCGGCGCGGCTCACTCTTGGATTGTGTCCTACCTGACCGGTCGCTCCTACCAAGTGGCGTGGCGAGAATCTGTCTCCGCACCACGTGCTCTCACCACTGGTGTCCCCCAGGGCTCAGTTCTAGGCCCTCTCCTATTCTCGCTATACACCAAGTCACTTGGCTCTGTCATATCCTAACATGGCCTCTCCTATCATTGCTACGCAGACGACACACAACTCATCTTCTCCTTTCCCCCTTATGATAACCAGGTGGCGAATCGCATCTCTGCATGTCTGGCAGACATAGTGTGGATGACGGATCACCACCTCAAGCTGAACCTCGGCAAGATGGAGCTGCTCTTCCTCCCGGGGAAGGACTGCCCGTTCCATGATCTCGCCATCACGGTTGACAACTCCGTTGTGTCCTCCTCCCAGAGTGCGAAGAGCCTTGGCATGACCCTGGACAACACCCTGTCGTTCTCCGCTAACATCAAGGCGGTGACCCGATCCTGTAGGTTCATGCTCTACAACATTCGGAGAGTACGACCCTGCCTTACACAGGAAGCGGCACAGGTCCTAATCCAGGCACTTGTCATCTCCCGTCTGGATTACTGCAACTCGCTGTTGGCTGGGCTCCCTGCCTGTGCCATTAAACCCCTAAAACTCATCCAGAATGCCACAGCCCGTCTGGTGTTCAACCTTCCCAAGTTCTCTCACGTCAACCCGCTCCTCCGCACACTCCACTGGCTTCCAGTTGAAGCTCGCATCTGCTACAAGACCATGGTGCTTGCCTACGGAGCTGTGAGGGGAACGGCACCTCCGTACCTTCAGGCTCTGATCAGTCCCTACACCCAAACGAGGGCATTGCGTTCATCCACCTCTGGCCTGCTGGCCCCCCTACCTCTGCGGAAGCACAGTTCCCGCTCAGCCCAGTCAAAACTGTTCGCTGCCCTGGCACCCCAATGGTGGAACAAGCTCCCTCACGACGCCAGGACAGCGGAGTCACTCACCACCTTCCGGAGACACTTGAAACCCCACCTCTTTAAGGAATACCTGGGATAGGATAAAGTAATCCTTCTACCCCCCCTTACCCCAACCCCCCCAAAAAAATAATGTAAAATAATTTTAAAAAATACATATTGTAAAGTGGTTATCCCACTGGCTATAAGGTGAATGCACCAATTTGTCAGTCGCTCTGGATAAGAGCGTCTGCTAAATGACGTAAATGTAAATGTAAATACACCTCCGCTGTCTTCAACCAGGAGCTCATTGCCTGCGTCCGTAATGGGTCCGTGGTCAAACGACCACCCCTCATCACTGTCAAACGCTCCCTAAAACAATTCAGCGAGCAGGCCTTTCTAATTGATCTGGCCCGGGTATCCTATGATGGATATTGACCTCTTTCAATCAGTAGAGGATGCCTGGTTGTTCTTTAAAAGTGCTTTCCTCTTCATCTTAATTAAGCATGCCCCATTCGAAAAATTCAGAACTAAGAACAGATATAGCCCCTGGTTCACCCAGACTTGACTGCCCTTGACCAGCACAAAAACATCCTATGGCGTACTACATTAGCATCGAACAGCCCCCGTGATATGCAACTTTTCAGGGAAGTCAGGAACCAATATACACAATCAGTTAGGAAAGCAATGGCTAGCTTTTTCAAATAGAAATTTGTATCCTGTAGCACTAACTCCAAAAAGTTTTGGGACACTGTAAAGTCCATGGAGAATAAGAGCACCTCCTCCCAGCTGCCCACTGCACTAAGGCTAGGAAACACTGTCACTACAGATAAATCTACGATAATTGAAAATTTCAACAAGCATTTTGCTATGGCTGGCCATGCTTTCCACCTGGCTACCCCTACCCCGGCCACCAGCTCTGCACCCTCTGCTGCAACTTGCCCATGCCCCCCCCCCCCCCCCCCGCTTCACCGTCACCCAAATTCAGATAGCTGATGTTCTGAAAGAGCTGCAAAATCTGGACCCCTAAAAAAATCAATCTGGACTCTTTCTTTCTAAAATTAGCCGCCGAAATTGTCGCAACCCCTATTACCAGCCTGTTCAACCTCTCTTTCGTATTGTCTGAGATCCCCAGAGATTGGAAAGCTGCCGCGGTCATCCCCCTCTTCAAAGGGGGTGACACTCTAGATCCAAACTGTTACAGACCTATATCCATCCTGCCCTGCCTTTCGAAAGTATTTGAAAGCCAAGTTAACAAACAGATCACTGACCATTTCGAATCCCACCGTACCTTCTCCGCTATGCAATCTCGTTTCCGAGCTGGTCATGGGTGCACCTCAGCCACGCTCAAGGTCCTAAACGATATTATAACCGCGATCGATAAAAGACAGTACTGTGCAGCCGTTTTCATCGACCTGGCCAAGGCTTTCGACTCCGTCAATCACTGCATTCTTATTGGCAGACTAAATAGCCTTGGTTTCTCAAATGACTGCCTCGCCTGGTTCACCAACTACTTCTCAGATAGTTAAATGTGTCAAATGGGAGGGCCTGTTGTCTGGACCTCTGGCAGTCTCTATGGGGGTGCAACAGGGTTCAATTCTTGGGCTGACTCTATTCTCTGTGTATATCAATGATGTCGCTCTTGCTGCTGGTGACTCTCAGATCCACCTCTACGCAGACGACACCATTTTGTATACATCTGGCCCTTCATTGTACACTGTGTTAACAAACCTCCAAACGAGCTTCAATGCCATACAGCACTCCTTCCGTAGCCTCCAACTGCTCTTAAATGGTAGTAAAACTAAATGCATGCTCTTCAATCGAACGCTGCTTGCACCCGCCCGACTAGAATCACTACTCTCGGCGGGTCTAACTACAAATACCTAGGTGTCTGGTTAGACCGTAAACTCTCCTTCCAGACTCACATTAAGCATCTCCAATCCAAAGTTAAATCTAGAATCCGCTTCCTATTTCACAACAAAGCCTCCTTCACTCATGCTGCCAAACACTATCCTACCGATCCTTGACTTCGGCGATGTCATTTACAAAATAGTCTCCAACACTCTACTCAGCAAATTGGATGTAGTCTATCACAGTGCCATCCGTTTTGTCACCAAAGCCCCATATACTACCCACCATTGTGACCTGTACGCTCTCGTTGGCTGGCCCTCACTACATATTCGTCGCCAAACCCACTGGCTCCAGGTCATCTATAAATCACTGCTAGGCAGATCCCCGCCTTATCTTAGCTCATTGGTCACCATAGCAACACCCACCCATAGTATGCGCTCCAGCAGGTATATCTCACTGGTCATCCCCAAAGCCAACACCTCCTTTGGCCGCCATTCTTTCCAGTTCTCTGCTGCCAATGACTGGAACGAACTGCAAAAATCTCTGAAGCTGGAGACTCTTATCTCCCTCACTAACTTTAAGCATCAGTTGTCAGAGCAGCTTACCGATCACTGCACCTGTACACAGCCCATCTGTAATTAGCCCACCCAACTACCTCATCCCCATTTTGTTATTTATTTTGCTCATTTGCACCCCAGTATCTCTATTTGCACATCATCTTCTGCACATCTATCATTCCATTGTTAATAGTAAATTGTAATTATTTTGCACCTATTTATTGCCTTACCTCCATAACTTACTACATTTGCACACACTGTATATAGATTTTTTTCTATTGTGTTATTGACTGTACATTTTGTTTATCCCATATGTAACTCTGTGTTGTTGTTGTTTTTAATCGCACTGCTTTGCTTTATCTTGACCAGGTCGCAGTTGTAAATGAGAACTTGTTCTCAACTGGCTTACCTGGTTAAATAAAGGTGAAATAAAAATAAAAATAAATAAAAGCTACAGAAACTGAGACACTCCTCTTTTTAATATGGACAACTAGTTGCTTCCAAAGTTGTTGTTTCCCGCAATTGCATTTTAAAATGTTATACAATCACGAGGGGAGCACAAGGTGGAAAGATTGTGAGAGGTTCGCTCATTACAGAAGCCTGCCCATGCGAAACAGACACTTTTATTACAGAAATCATGAAAATACACTTTACAGTTTAACAAATTCATGGTTTAATCCGCCCCAAAAATATGACTTTTTGATTGAGGTGACCAGGTAGAATGTGCAGCTCGTACGACCAAATAAATGTTTTACTCACACAGCCAAGTCAAAGGGTCGCAAAATGCGACTAAATGGTTGCAGTCTGAAGCCCTGCAGGTGATCTGGAGTAATAATGTCAACTCCAGAGGACCAATGGAAGCTTCAACAAGATCCGTCTCCAAGAGTTTTACAATGAAATATAGAGAACATAATTACACCCATTGATTTACATCTCCAAATGTTCACCCACTAACACTGCTAATTAGCCTGTGGAATATTACACTTGATTACTTAACAGATACCTTGCCTCACAGGCAGTTAATATAATTTTTAACACATCCATAACAAGAGAGGACTAAAGATACTTTGTGCAATCCATTTTCTGTAGAATATCTACTGTACTGGAAGTCAATCCTAATGTGAAGTACACATCACAATGGAGCAAACATACACCCTGTGATGCATCATGTCTTCAGTGGGTGAATCATCCAGCAACAACTACAATCATGTCAACCTGGTGACGAGGTTTCTCTTTTGTTGACATGATGTTCAATGGTCGGTTGGCACTCTTGAGGTTTACCGCAATAACATCACAACACGTGACTTCAGTTCCAACAGAATGATCTCACATGGTGGAAAAGGAGAGTCAGCTCCAATGTGATTGGTATGATGGGAGGGTGTGGACCTATTTGGCAGACAGATATAAGCCCTGCCAATCAGAGGTGGAGACTAATTAAGTGATAATGCATGTGAGGTTCATCCACAACCTTATTGTGTTCCACTAGGTCTTTTCTCTCTATAGCAGCCTATCTCACATAAAAGAGGAGAGGAGAGGCGAGATTGAGATAAATATTGTGAGGGATACTAATCTACCATCCATCTCATATTCTAATGTATCCATTATGCTCTAAAAAGAGGCTAGTCGTCTTTTCATTTTATGAGGCATTTACAAAAAAGATGACACTGCAAGAGGTTCACATGGTGATTAAAACTCTTTGAATTAGACCTTCAATCATCACTTACAATTGTGTATAAAGTACACAGAAACGCACTCCCGATGCCTAATCCAATTGGACTATAATACTAAGTGAAAAGATTGATTTACTCATTTCTAACAATGGTGCCTGCCGTTAAATTGAGAAATTGATTAGTCAACACGTTGAAAACATGTCTATCATGCTCTCATTCACAACAAGAAAATGCTTTTGGAATAATATCCAATAACTCACAAGCTTATTTGTACATCCACAACAAATACATTTCCACCTTTACTGTAGGCCTGTTAGTAAACACAATGGCAACACTAGAAATTATCCTAGTGAGTTTGATGCTCTGCTACTGGATCAAATCAAATCAAACTGTATTTGTCACATACACGTGTTTAGCAGATGTTATTGCGGGGGTAGCGAAATGCTTGTGCTTCTATCTGCGACAGTGCAGTAATAACTAACAAGTAATATCTAACAATTTCACAACATATACCTAATACACACAAATCTAAGTAAGGAATTAAATTTAATAATACATATATGGACAAGCAATGACAGAGCGGCATGGACTAAGATACAGTATAATATTATAGAATAGAATGCAGTATATACATATGAGATGAGTAGTGCAAGATATGTAAACATTATTAAAGTGACTAGTGTTCCATTTCTTAAAGTGGCCAGTGATTTCAATAGGCAGCAGCAGCCTCTAATGTGCTAGTGATGGCTATTTAACAGTCTTATGGCCTTGAGATAGAAGCTGTTTTTCATTCTATTGGTCCCAGCTTTGATGCACCTGTACTGACCTCGCTTTCTGGATGATAGCGGGGTGAACAGGCAGTGGCTCGGGTGGTTGATGTCCTTGATGATCTTTTGGCCTTCCTGTGACATCGGGTGCTGTAGTTGTCCTGGAGGGGGGGTAGTTTCCCCCTGGTAATGCGTTCGGCAGACCGCACCACCCTCTGGAGAGCCCTGCGGTTGCAGGCAGTGCAGTTGCCGTACCAGGCGGTGATACAGCCCGACAGGATGCTCTCAATTGTGCATCTGTAAAAGTTTGTGAGGGTTTTAGGCGCCAAGCCAAATGTTTTCAGTCTCCTGAGGTCGAAGAGGCTCTGTTGCGCCTTCTTCACCACACTGTCTGCGTGGGTGGACCATTTCAGTTTGTCAGTGATGTGTACGCCAAGGAACTTGAAGCTCTCCACCTTCTCCACTGCGGTCCCGTCGATGTGGATGGGGGGGTGCACCCTCTGCTGTTTCCTGAAGTCCACGATCATCTCCTTTGTTTTGTTGACGTTGAGTGAGAAGTTATTTTCCTGGCACCACACTCCCAGAGCCCTCACCTCCTCCCTGTAGGCTGTCTCGTCATTGTTGGTAATCAAGCCTACTAACAATGACAAGACAGCCTACAGGGAGGAGGTGAGGGCTCTGGGAGTGTGGTGCCAGGAAAATAACCTCTCATAATAACTGTACTGGGTGTTAGGGCTGATCCCATTTAAATCGACCGGTCAATTGTTTGGTCGATAGGCTGTTAGCCGACCAAGATTTCTTTAGTCGAGCAGTAGCAAAAAATTATAATAATTTAATGGTGTACAAGACACCTGATTGATTTGCGCCTGTCTGAGTGGACTAATCCATTGTGGAGCCTTGGGGGTGGCATAGTCCATCACTAAGATGTGCTACTGAAATTGTATATGGTTCACAGGAGGTTGGTGGCACCTTAATTGGGGAGAACGGGCTTGTGGTAATGACTGGAGCAGAATCAGTGGAATGATATCAAATACATCAAACACATGGTTTCCAGGTGTTTGATGCCATTCCATCTGCTCCCCTCAGCAGCCTCAACTGATATGGTTATATTACGTAAGAACAATGGTGCAACACTAATAAAAATTATATTATTTTATAACAAATGTGCTTTCTCCCGCGTTGAATAGCGGTCGCTGTCTGTGGTTCTGAAACATCAGTGCGCTGTTGAATTAGCGTCTTTTCCTAGACCATGTTGCTATGTGCATAACAGCAAAGTTAACCAGCATATTGGTGCTGAGAACAATGTGGCGGAGGCAGCAGCGGAGTTAGGAGAAGCGAAAACAGCACTTGCCTTAATTGTCTAAGAAAAGTGAGGAGAGAGGAAAAGCCAACTTAATTAAGTCTAAAATCAATAGCCTAACTGTTAAATGTGCCTGGCTTTATAAATCATCCAAATAGATCTACAGAAATAAGAGAGATCCTGCTAATGTTTGAGTGTTTGTTTAATAGCCTAGTGATTCCGTGATCACCAGGCCTCAGGCAACCACAACATGTCAGATAAACTAGTTCTCTAATTCGGCTGTTTTTAATCTTTGCTATGCTGTAATAATTTTCTCATTAGAACAGCCTCTCTGGTATTACTTATCATTTATTTAGTGTTGTTTACACTCTTCCAAATTGTCAGAAAAACTATATTTATAATAATAACCCTCCTTTTTCTTGATTTCCTTCTTATTGTTATTATTACTATTATTATGATAATCGTTATAATAATAAGTAATGTCGTTATCATTAGTAGGTACAGCAGCCTTGTATAACCACCATCGAGCTGTAGGCCAAAGAGTGTATCCTGTTTAGTCTTAATACCATAACTTACTTAGGCTACTGTATCAATCAATTAGTCATTCGTTGATTTGAAATGCAATCAAGCATTTTCGTTTTAAAATAAAATAAAGCGACACTTGAATATTACCATAAAACAATAAATAAATCGCTCCAATTCGGAAAATCCATTCACGAATGAATGCGACTGTTTTTAATCTTTGCTTTACAAAAAAGCAAAAAAATACATTAAAACAGACTCTCTGGTACGCTTATCATTTATTTAGTGTTTATTTGTATTATTTATGTTTTATTTTTTGTAATTGTCTGGATCATTTCCAATCCCCCATACATGTTTTGGTAAATATATATAAAATATACACTACTGGTCAAATGTTTTAGAACACCTACTCATTCAAGGGTTTTTCTTTATTTTTCTATTTTCTACATTGTAGAATAATAGTGAAGACATCAAAACTATGAAATAACACGTATGGAATATTGTAGTAACCAAAAAAGTGTTAAACAAATCAAAATATATTTTGTTTTTGAGATTCTTCAAATAGCCACCCTTTGCCTTGATGACAGCTTTGCACACTCTTGGCATTCTCTCAACCAGCTTCATGAGGTAGTCACCTGGAATGCATTTCAATTAACAGGTGTGCCTTCTTAAAAAGTTAATTTGTGGAATTTCTTTCCGTCTTAATGCGTTTGAGCCAATCAGTTGTGCTGTGACAAGGTGTACAGAAGATAGCCCTATTTGGTAAAAGACCAAGTCCATTTTATGGCAAGAACAGCTCAAATAAGCAAAGAGAAATGACAGTCCATCATTACTTTAAGACATGAAGGTCAGTCAATATGGAACATTTCAAGAACTTTGAAAGTTTCTTTAAGGGCAGTCGCAAAAACCATCAAGCGCTATGATGAAACTGGCTCTCATGAGAACCGCCACAGGAATGGAAGACCCAGAGTTACCTCTGCTGCAGACCAAATAAATGTTTCACAGAGTTCAAGTAACAGACACATCTCAACATCAACTGTTCAGAGGGGACTGTGTGAATCAGGCCTTCATGGTCGACCTCCTGCAAAGAAACCACTACTAAAGGACACCAATAGGAAGAAGAGACCTGCTTGGGCCAAGAAACACGAGCAATGGACATTAGACCGGTGGAAATGTGTCCTTTGGTCTGGAGTCCAAATTTGAGATTTTTGGTTCCAACTGCTGTGTCTTTGTGAGACATGGTGTAGGTGAACGGGATGATCTCTGCATGTGTAGTTCCCACCGTAAAGCATGGAAGAGGAGGTGTTATGGTGTGGGGGTGCTTTGCTGTTGACACTGTCTGTGATTTATTTACAATTCAAGGCAAACCTAACCAGCATGGCTACCACAGCATTCTGCAGCGATATGCCACCCATCTGGTTTGGGCTTAGTGGGACTATCATTTCTTTTTAACAGGACAATGACCCAACACACCTCCAGGCTGTGTAAGGGCTATTTTACCAAGAAGGAGAGTGATGGAGTGCTGCATCAGATGACCTGGCCTCCACAATCCCCCGACCTCAACCCAATTGAGTTGGCTTGGGATGAGTTGGACGGCAGAGTGAAGGAAAAGCAGCCAACAAGTGCTCAGAATATGTGGGAACTCCTTCAAGACTGTTGTAAAAGCATTTGCAGGTGAAGCTGGTTGAGAGAATGCCAAGAGTGTGAAAAGTTGTCATCAAGGCAAAGGGTGGCTATTTGAAGAATCTCAAATATGAAATATATTTTGATTTGTTTAACACTTTTTTGGTTCCTACATGATTCCATAGGTGTTATTTCATAGTTTTGATGTCTTCACGACTATTCTACAATGTAGAAAATAGTCAAAATAAAGAAAAACCCTTGAATGAGTAGCTGTGTGCAAACTTTTGACTGGTACTGTATATAACATTATATTGGTTGCAAGAATTATGTATAATAATTTACATTGAAAAACTTTAAGTTTTGAATCCAGCGTTGTTTTATGTATCAGTTCATAAACCATGTGCCATGGAATCGGTACATCGAAAATCTCTTCCCAACTACAGTGGGGAGAATAAGTATTTGATACACTGCCGATTTTGCAGGTTTTCCTACTTACAAAGCATGTAGAGGTCTGTATGATTTTTAAGTAATGAATTTGCATTTTATTGCATGACATAAGTATTTGATCACCTACCAACCAGTAAGAATTCCGGCTCTCACAGACCTGTAGGTTTTTCTTTAAGAAGCCCTCCTGTTCTCCACTCATTAACTGTATTAACTGCACCTGTTTGAACTCGTTACCTGTATAAAAGACACCTGTCCACACACTCAATCAAACAGACTCCAACCTCTCCACAATGGCCAACACCAGAGAGCTGTGTAAGGACATCAGGGTTAAAATTGTAGACCTGCACAAGGCTGGGATGGGCTACAGGACAATAGGCAAGCAGCTTGGTGAGAAGGCAACAACTGTTGGCGCAATTATTAGAAAATGGAAGAAGTTCAAGATGACGGTCAATCACCCTCGGTCTGGGGCTCCATGCAAGATCTCACCTCATGGGGCATCAATGATCATGAGGAAGGTGAGGGATCAGCCCAGAACTACACGGCAGGACCTGGTCAATGACCTGAAGAGAGCTGGGACCACAGTCTCAAAGAAAACCATTAGTAACACACTGCGCCGTCATGGATTAAAATCCTGCAGCGCACGCAAGGTCCCCCTGCTCAAGCCAGCGCATTTCCAGGCCCGTCTGAAGTTTGCCAATGACCATCTGGATGATCCAGAGGAGGAATGGGCGAAGGTCATGTGGTCTGATGAGACAAAAATAGAGCTTTTTGGTCTAAACTCCACTCGCCGTGTTTGGAGGAAGAAGGATGAGTACAACCCCAAGAACACCATCCCAACCGTGAAGCATGGAGGTGGAAACATCATTCTTTGTGGATGCTTTTCTGCAAAGGGGACAGGACGACTGCACCGTATTGAGGGGAGGATGGATGGGGCCATGTTTCGCGAGATCTTGGCCAACAACCTCCTTCCCTCAGTAAGAGCATTGAAGATGGGTCGTGGCTGGGTCTTCCAGCATGACAACGACACGAAACACACAGCCAGGGCAACTAAGGAGTGGCTCCATAAGAAGCATCTCAAGGTCCTGGAGTGGCCTAGCCAGTCTCCAGACCTGAACCGAATAGCAAATCTTTGGAGGGAGCTGAAAGTCTGTATTGCCCAGCGACAGCCCCGAAACCTGAAGGATCTGGAGAAGGTCTGTGGGCCAAAATCCCTGCTGCAGTGTGTGCAAACCTGGTCAAGACCTACAGGAAACGTATGATCTCTGTAATTGCAAACAAAGGTTTCTGTACCAAATATTAAGTCCTGCTTTTCTGATGTATCAAATACTTATGTCATGCAATAAAATGCAAATGAATTACTTAAAAATCATACAATGTGATTTTCTGGATTTTTGATAAAAATGATAAAAATTACAGACCTCTACATGCTTTGTAAGTAGGAAAACCTGCAAAATCGGCAGTGTATCAAATACTTGTTCTCCCCACTGTATTTTGCAATCTATATGGCACACCTGTCCATTTTTTGGTCCTTCTCATAATATAATATAATAATATATGCCATTTAGCAGACGCTTTTATCCAAAGCGACTTACAGTCATGCGTGTATACATTTTAAGTAGTGACATACATTTCACTATCTATAGTAAAGTATGTTATATGAATATGTTAACTCCACAGACTCTCAAGATCTCATGTAACAAGGGTAGTTAAGTTATCTTTAAAGGATACCCTATCAAGGGAGTCCAAATGCATACAATAGCCTACACTGGGTATACAGAACATTAAGAACACCTGCTCTTTCCATAAATTCCTTTTTTAAGTGCTCCAGCACTTATGTGTACATGATACCTTCTTGATTCCTTCTTAGCCGCTGCATGAGCGCTCATTGCTCAACCCCTATTACCCAGATCATACTATACATCATGAACCATGGTTATGATAAATGTGCCTCCATCCAAGAACCAAAACAAACAATCCGCTAAATATCCCTTCCAACACATAATTCCATCTGAGCAAGTCTATTGACCAAACTAATAAACAAAAAATAGCACCTGAGAAAATAAGCATCTCTCTCTCTGAGTGGTTGGGGAATGGAGCCCCACCCTGTTCACAACACTGAGAAGAAAAACAAACTCCCTCCAAGGAGCCTGGCAAATATAAGTCACACGCTCCAATCAACACAGGTAAACAACAACAACGTCAGAGGATCTACTGGGAGACTGGGCTATTAAACAGAAGCTTTCACACAAACAAGGTTGAGAATATGTGTGTGTGTAACACAGAAACAAAGAGCGAGAGAGAGAGAGAGAGAGAGAGCGAAGAGAAGAGAGAAAATAATTCCCCCATTCTCAGGTCATCTGATGCGTTGAGGTAACAGAAGGCACCCACATCATCTATTCGTCTACTATGTTGTTTGGACAACCCACATCAATATGATTTCATTTAGGTAATGCCTTTCCTTTCAATACATATAATATGCAATATTATATGTTTCAATTCAATATTCAAGGGACTCTAGTCATTAATCTAGGTTAACATAGCTATTATCTACAAAGGTAATGTGTCCTCATGAGAAGCTCTAAATCCTCAAGGCCCTCCACAATCACCAGCCTTGAGCACCATGGTTATGTTTCAGCCTACTTTAAGCCTAGCTAAGAGTGAGCTGTAAACCATCCATACAGTTATTATTTTGATAACTTGTTTCAATAAGGAAGAGAGCTCCTATTTGACCCAGTACATCAAACTAGTAGTCACGATGTTGACTTGTCTGTCCATCAAATACCTTCATGTGTAACATCTTCACTTTCCATAGAGAGCAGGCAGAAAGCAATGACGTAGCTCACCCTCTCAGACATTATCAAATGTATGACTAATAATGAGACAACAAGTTACGTTTTTACAGTACTTCCCAAATTGCCCATCAAGGTACATTGTAGTGTACCACAGCAAGGGATATAGGACAATTATCCTGTTCTACTCTCTTCCTCTGGTACCTTACAGACTTTCATCTGTGTTCATCAGAGTAGTTGATCCTCTCCTTGAGAGCAGTGTATCTCTGATAATTACAGCTCCCCTATTACCACCCAGCTGGTAAATACATATCAAATAAACAAGCAACAACCAGTCAATTAAGAGCAGCCTTTTTTAATCAGGGTTCTAAAGCATGTTTTAAGTACTAACATCTAATGCAGAAGAAGACTAGAGAAAAAGGGGACGTTCAACTTCAAAGTGAAGTTACATTGAAATGTTCTAAGTAAACGAAACTGATGTGCATCATTTTGCTTAATCATTAAAAACATGCTCTGATAAGGTAATTAATATGCACCTCTAATTAAAGGTGTTTTAATTGTGAACATGGTGCCAGGGAAACATGGGAATAACAGTGTTGTTCAATCTTAAAGTAGTAGTTCAAATGAAACAGGTCCTTTTCTTGAGAGGACAGATAGAGAGCAAAGGAAGAACATTGTTTAATTCAAAGGCAAGCGAAAGAGTGCATTAACAACCTGTCAACAAAATTTGCATTGCTGCTCTCCCTGTCTGCATACGCTCTCCCCTGTCTCTCCTCAAGCCCACAGTGCTGCCGGCTCAGATCTGAGTACTCTGATGGCTTATCACATTGTGAGCGGCATGGCTAAGCTGGAGCGATGCGCCCAAAAACATGATCAAAGCACAGAAACTTTCCGCCCAGCACTGGTGATGGAAGAGCAGGCACTGCCATGTTATGTTTCTTGTCAGGGAGAGGATGCCAAGTGAGAATACACCAAAGACGCCAAGGCTGAGGCTGGCTCCCATAGAAGTGCTCTGCTCCCTGGGCCTTAATGCACATGTAGTGAGAAATACTATAGCAACATACAACATACAACCAGTGTTTCGGGTGTTCTGAAGGAGGCATTACTGCTTATGTTTGGGGTGTTGCTAATTCTCACTGGAAGGCAGCATAGCAGATCCCAGAGTAGTGAGGAAGCATCAGTATGATGAGAAGGACTGTAGTCCAATAGGCAAAGAACTTTAGGTGAAGGCAAGAGATCTCGTACATACACGTACAAACGCACACACATACACACACACACAGGCCAGCTGAGAGAAACAGGTGTAGAGGTCTCGCCTGGCAGCTGAACACAGATTGTAGCATATGGCTGGGCCCCTGATGTCTGCCTAAAACTGTTTGCTGCTTAGGCCTACCTGTGAAACACCCAGCCATAGTTGGAGATATTCTGCTGGGGAAATTCAATAAATAGCGCATTCTTACAAAAAATTGTTACAAAATTAACTTGTGCTTCAAATACCAAAATAGGGTTCATTACATTAGCCAGTCCAGGAAATGATATGAGTATATAGTCAAGTTCCACCTTTGTCCACTTAAAAACGGGCCATCTCAACTTGCTCAGCAGCGATTCCAAAGACTCAAGTTCCATATAGGCCACATGGTGACAAGTCAACATGATCCATTCACTGGTATAGAGAGCATGGCTCAGGTCCAACTTATCTGGACCTTGAAACCTGCACAGAGACAAAGGGTATAAGCGTCCCTCCCAATCATTCAGTCATTGAGGAGAGCAGCAAGCAGGGACCAAGGCCACTACTCAACAGGGACAACAGGCATAGGAGAACCTTCACCTGTAGAAGTGTCTCTACACTCTTAGAAAAAAGGGTTCCAAATATGGTTATTCGACTGTCCCCATAGGAGAACCCTTTTTGGTTTCAGGTAGAACTAGGCTTGGGCGGTATACCGTATATATACCGTATACCGTGGTATTTGGAAAAAAACACAGGATGGTTTTTCAATACCGTCAATACCGTTGAAACTATTTCTTAAGTTCTTATCTGCAGTCAACTTGTGCAAGACGTTAGGAGATAAAGCAGATTGCGTTCTTCATTTCACCTGTCACATAATTTTACATTATGAAGCTTAACACTCTATTCAGCCCAGTCAAAACTGTTCGCTGCTCTGGCACCCCAATGGTGGAACAAGCTCCCTCACGACGAGTCACCTGACCACCTTCTGGAGACACTTGAAACCCTACCTCTTTAAGGAATACCTGGGATAGTATAAAAGTAATCCTTCTACCCCCCCCCCCACCACCCCACCCCCCCAAAACATAATAAAAAAAATAATAAAATAAAATAAATATACAGTGGGGGAAAAAAGTATTTAGTCAGCCACCAATTGTGCAAGTTCTCCCACTTAAAAAGATGAGAGAGGCCTGTAATTTTCATCATAGGTACACGTCAACTATGACAGACAAAATGAGGAAAAAAAATCCAGAAAATCACATTGTAGGATTTTTAATGAATTTATTTGCAAATTATGGTGGAAAATAAGTATTTGGTCAATAACAAAAGTTTCTCAATACTTTGTTATAGACCCTTTGTTGGCAATGACACAGGTCAAACAAGTCTTCACAAGGTTTTCACACACTGTTGCTGGTATTTTGGCCCATTCCTCCATGCAGATCTCCTCTAGAGCAGTGATGTTTTGGGGCTGTCGCTGGGCAGCACGGACTTTCAACTCCCTCCAAAGATTTTCTATGGGGTTGAGATCTGGAGACTGGCTAGGCCACTCCAGGACCTTGAAATGCTTCTTACGAAGCCACTCCTTCTTTGCCCGGGCGGTGTGTTTGGGATCATTGTCATGCTGAAAGACCCAGCCACATTTCATCTTCAATGCCCTTGCTGATGGAAGGAGGTTTTCACTCAAAATCTCACGATACATGGCCCCATTCATTCTTTCCTTTACACGGATCAGTCGTCCTGGTCCCTTTGCAGAAAAACAGCCCCAAAGCATGATGTTTCCACCCCCATGCTTCACAGTAGGTATGGTGTTCTTTGGATGCAACTCAGCATTCTTTGTCCCCCAAACTGTTTTTACCAAAAAGTTATATTTTGGTTTCATCTGACCATATGACATTCTCCCAATCCTCTTCTGGATCATCCAAATGCACTCTAGCAAACTTCAGACGGACCTGGACATGTACTGGCTTAAGCAGGGGGACACGTCTGGCTCTGCAGGATTTGAGTCCCTGGCGGCGTAGTGTGTTACTGATGGTAGGCTTTGTTACTTTGGTCCCAGCTCTCTGCAGGTCATTCACTAGGTCCCCCTGTGTGGTTCTGGGATTTTTGCTCACCGTTCTTGTGATCATTTTGACCCCACGGGGTGAGATCTTGCGTGGAGCCCCAGATCGAGGGAGATTATCAGTGGTCTTGTATGTCTTCCATTTCCTAATAATTGCTCCCACAGTTGATTTCTTCAAACCAAGCTGCTTACCTATTGCAGATTCAGTCTTCCCAGCCTGGTGCAGGTCTACAATTGTGTTTCTGGTGTCCTTTGACAGCTCTTTGGTCTTGGCCATAGTGGAGTTTGGAGTGTGACTGTTTGAGGTTGTGGACAGGTGTCTTTTATACTGATAACAAGTTCAAACAGGTGTCATTAATACAGGTAACGAGTGGAGGACAGAGGAGCCTCTTAAAGAAGAAGTTACAGGTCTGTGAGAGCCAGACATCTTGCTTGTTTGTAGGTGACCAAATACTTATTTTCCACCATAATTTGCAAATAAATTCATAAAAAATCCTACAATGTGATTTTCTGGAAATGTTTTTCTCAATTTGTCTGTCATAGTTGATGTGTACCTATGATGAAAATTACAGGCCTCTCTCATCTTTTTAAGTGGGAGAACTTGCACAATTGGTGGCTGACTAAATACTTTTTTTCCCCACTGTATAACAAATTAAAATAAAAAATACTCTAAAAATTAATTATTTAGAAAAATATATATTTTTTAAAAAATGTGGTTGTCCCACTGGCTATCATAAGGTGAATGCACCAATTTGTAAGTCGCTCTGGATAAGAGCGTCTGCTAAATGACGTAAATGTAAATGTCTGCTCCTCCCCTCTATTCTCCGTGCAGAGCAGGCAGGACCATTGCCCTAGCGACTCCAGCGTTTCCCAAACTAGGGGTTGCGACCCCATGTGTGGTCGCCTGATTTGAAAATGGGTCACGAGAGAAACTCTGAAAAAAATAAATATATATTGCGCTTGGTTCATAGAACTGGGGTTACGTCAGACACTAGATGCGGTTGTAATAAACAGAGAGTTTTCTGTTTTCTTCCTACAAATCTGTCTCTATATTTTGAACGGTTTAAGCTACAAAATATTATGACCCCATCACTGAAAGATAAGACTCTCAGGAACACGTGTCTTCTGTTTCCCTCTAAAATGCCCCACAAGCCACGCAGGACTCATTAGAACATAGTGGACAAGACCAGGCATTAACCAGACTCAATGATGATGTTCTTTTCTACACAGAAAATCATACAAAATTATTGCCTGATGATCTTCTGAACTTCCCAATACCTTTCTTATGCATTTCAGTCACTTCAAACCATACTTCCTTTCGAATGAAATACTGTCAAAAGTACTGTCAGAGTGATTTGTAATAGACTATCATAGCCCCAATTTAAAAAGTAAACATTGGCCGTTGATTACATCACCTTTTTTACAAGGTGGGGTCATGAAAATGTTGATTTTAAAATGAGATCGCGGGCCAAAAAAGTTTGGGAACCCCTTGTGTACATACTGCTCCAAAGCCAGTACTGTTCTTCCTTCTGACAAGCATGCGTCAAAACCTTGTTCATTTGCACAATTTCTCTCGTTCACATTAACTTGTAAATGTCCAAACTCACCAAAAACGACATTCGGTAGCTACTACCTACAGTGGGGAGAACAAGTATTTGATATACTGCCGATTTTGCAGGTTTTCCTACTTACAAAGGATGTAGATGTCTGTAATTTTTATCATAGGTACACTTCAATATTGAGTGATGGAATCTAAAACAAAAATCCAGAAAATCACATTGTATGATTTTTAAGTAATGAATTTGCATTTCATTGCATGACATAAGTATTTGATCACCTACCAACCAGTAAGAATTCCGGCTCTCACAGACCTGTTAGCTTTTCTTTAAGAAGCCCTCCTGTTCTCCACTCATTACCTGTATTAACTGCACCTGTTTGAACTCGTTACCTGTATAAAAGACACCTGTCCACACACTCAATCAAACAGACTCCAACCTCTCCACAATGGCCAAGACCAGAGAGCTGTGTAAGGACATCAGTGATAAAATTGTGGACCTGCACAAGGCTGAGATGGGCTACAGGACAATAGGCAATCAGCTTGGTGAGAAGGCAACAACTGTTGGCGCAATTATTCAAAAATGGAGGAAGTTCAAGATGACGGTCAATCACTCCATGCAAGATCTCACCTCGTGGGGCATCAATGATCATGAGGAAGGTGAGGGATCAGCCCAGAACTACACGGCAGGACCTGGTCAATGACCTGAAGAGAGCTGGGACCACAGTCTCAAAGAAAACCATTTGTAACACACTACGCCATCATGGATTAAAATCCTGCAGCGCACGCAATGTCCCCCTGCTCAAGCCAGCGCATGTCCAGGCCCGTCTGAAGTTTGCCAATGACCATCTGGATGATCCAGAGGAGGAATGGGAGAAGGTCATGTGGTCTGATGAGACAAAAATAGAGCTTTTTGGTTTAAACTCCACTCGCCGTGTTTGGAGGAAGAAGAAGGATGAGTACAACCCCAAGAACACCATCCCAACCGTGAAGCATGGAGGTGGAAACATCATTCTTTGGGGATGCTTTTCTGCAAAGGGGACAGGACGACTGCACCGTATTGAGGGGAGGATGGATGGGGCCATGTATCGTGAGATCTTGGCCAACAACCTCCATCCCTCAGTAAGAGCATTGAAGATGGGTCGTGGCTGGGTCTTCCAGCATGACAACGACCCGAAACACACAGCCAGGGCAACTAAGGAGTGGCTCCGTAAGAAGCATCTCAAGGTCCTGGAGTGGCCTAGCCAGTCTCCAGACCTGAACCCAATAGATCATCTTTGGAGGGAGCTGAAAGTCTGTATTGCCCAGCGACAGCCCCGAAACCTGAAGGATCTGGAGAAGGTCTGTATGGAGGAGTGGGCCAAAATCCCTGCTGCAGTGTGTGCAAACCAGGTCAAGACCTACAGGAAACGTATGATCTCTGTAATTGCAAACAAAGGTTTCTGTACCAAATATTAAGTTCTGCTTTTCTGATGTATCAAATACTTATGTCATGCAATAAAATGCAAATGATTTACTTAAAAATCATACAATGTGATTTTCTGGATTTTTGTTTTAGATTCCGTCTCTCACAGTTGAAGTGTCCCTATAATAAAAATTACAGACCTCTACATGCTTTGTAAGTAGGAAAACCTGCAAAATCGGCAGTGTATCAAATACTTGTTCTCCCCACTGTATACTTGTATAACTTCATGAGCTGGATTGCCTGTCTTTGCAATTAGTTTATTTTCGTTTGCGCTCATTAGCATATTTAGCTAGCAGCCTCTATTGAAATTCGCTATAGGTTTGTGCTAACGTTTTGTTAACATTCTGGTAATAGACGCCCAACGGCCATTTTTTACGTTTTTAGCGCCCCTTTTGTGTACTAAGACGGTAATACCATAAATCAAGGGATGAGAGAAGGGCAGTATGACGATATGAAAAATCGGGATACCGCCCAACCCTAGGTAGAACCATTTTGAGGGTTCTACATGGAACCCAAAAGGGGTTTACCTGGAACCAAAAGGGTTCTTCAAAGGGTTCTCCTATGTGGCCAGCCGAAGAACCCTTTTAGGTTCTAGATAGCTAAGAGTGTAGACTCATTCCCAACCAAGAAGCCTGGGAATAAGGAAATGTGCCACCACAGCACACATCGGTGCTGCTCAATACAGTGATTCCACTACATACGCATATTACATGAAATACTTAACATTGGCTATGAGTGCATATCATCACATGTGACCGCTACAACCTGCTTGTAAAACACACAGGTAAATTGCGCAGTGTAACAGAACATTACAGAAACATCTAGATCTGGTCAGCAACGAGAAATGAAGAGAATATCTCTGGATATCAGAGGGGGCATCCTTTGGTGTTTTTAAATGTCACATTCCTAGAAAGTCTCTCCACTGGGAGCAGTGTTGTGTGGTTCCCTCCCTTTACCCGTGTGGCTCCTGACTGTGGACCCCTGGATCAAGGAGAAACCCACCCAAGGGTCTGATCCCGCCTCAGCTCATCTGTCAACCCCACAGCTGGCAGAGAGGGATCTGTGACAATCGGGCCAATTCACCACCTACTCTGAGTCCTATTCCAATCAGCCCAGCTCTGCAGCCTATGAGTCCGACATGGATATGCTGGCCTGAGCTCCGGCCTGGGGGGCACATCTCCATTCTCCACTATGGAAGAGGTATACTACAGTATGCCCACCAGAGGGTCACTTTGGAATGGAACCATGACAATTGTAGGCAATGTATTAATAGTCCAATGCAGCCGTTTTTATCTCAATACCAAATAATGTCTTGGTAACAATTAAGTACCTTACTGTGATTGTTTCTTTTTGACCATTTTCATTGAAAACTAACAAAAATTCTTAGCAAAGAGACATTTCTCAAGCAAGAATTTCGCTAGGACTGTCTGGGAGTGGTCTGAGTGGGGAGGGGAAAATTGAATACTAGCTGTTATTGGCAGAGAGGTTTGGAACTCTCTTTCTTATCGGCCTATTAACTAATTTACCACCTGGTGTTGTTACCAGGCAGGCTAAAACTCCATCCCACCAAAACAGGCTTACATTTCAGGCGGTCTTTTCAAACAGCTCTTACACTAAAAGGGCATTATCATAATTTTCAAAATGTCACAGTATTTTTCCAACCTCATAGCATGGAAATATATATAAAACACTAAAGAAATCTAATTTTTGACTGCACTGGGCCTTAAAAAAAACTGATGCAATCCTTGCAATCTTTAAATACGTCTCACATCTCAGACGCCCTTCGAGGTTTGACTAGGCTAGTCAGCGCTATAGCAAAATGTGTGAAAAAAACCAGCAATAACGATGTACATATTTTAATATATATGAGAGGTGTTTAGATTTGCACTGGCATTTGCTTTCTGTATGAGTAGATTAAGCCTGAAAGTAAGGTTTCACTCAGTCACTACGCTCTCCACTCCTACACACTCCTGCGAAGTTTTCACATCTCAATGCAAACCGACACTACTACAGAGAGAGTTGAGTTTTCAGCCGTAGAAACATTGAAACAGCTCTTTCATTAATACCCTTCCATTCTACTATATAAGTGAACTGATTTTATATCTCCTTTTATTGATGATAAGCAAGTGAAACAAAATAATTGTCTCAGGTGGGCATCCACCAAAACAAAATAACAGACTAGCCTGTATGATGTACAAGCAGTGTTTCCCAAACTAGGGGTCGCCTGATTTTAAAATGAGGTCGCGAGAGAAACTCTGAAAATGTGTTGCTTGGTTCATAGAACTACAGTTACATCAGTAACCTCCGATATCAGCTAACTGCGTTGTGACAAACAGAGCGGTTTCTGTTTTCTTCCTACATATATGGCTCTACAGTGTTTCCTCTGGAAAAATGTGCACCAGCGGGGGGATAAGGTCGCAGGGAGGGGGTGTGTGCAGTTGAAGGGGAGGTCCCTCTCCCCTTGTTTTGGGGGTCCGGGGTCCCCCCCAAAATGTTTATGTAGAAGGACTGAAAAGCTCAGTTCTGTTGACTTTTTTTAAAGGACATTCTATTCCAAAATGAATGAAAATAAAATGATGCTGACACCATTTAAAATATAATTTCCACCTCCAGAAATGAGCCCAATAACATATTATTATTTGTTAAAATTATTTTAACATATTGGACCATGCATATAGCCTATGCATGGTACATATTATCAGGTATTCTATTAGCACTAAGCATTATCACCTGTAGCCCAACTAATGCAGCATAGTGGCTATAAATAAATAGGCTGAAGCATGGGGTTGCCTATCTGCATTTACCCTATTGGGCTAATCATTAGCTAGATCCCTAATGTAATATTTTAACTAGTTAGCATCCTATTGATGCATTTTATGTCCCAAAAAAATTGCATAAACACAGTGAATATAATGTAGGCCTACCTGTTAGGGTAACTTGGGGTAAACTGGTACCCGGGGTACTGTACTTCTCCCAGAAACCACTTTACGTCACAATCCCCCCCCCCCCCCCCCCCAACACTTTCGCTGGTTGCCACTAAACATTTAATCTGTCAAAAAAATAAAAAAATAAAATTGAGGTAGGGTGGCGTTTTACCCCCAAGTTACCATACTATTGACCCCTATTACATTTAGCCCCACTCTCCCCTATGCACTCACAGCAAATTGCAGAACAGTAAAGTGCTTAACCATGACCCTGCTAAAAACTCTGGGTTTAAAATGGTGCAGTTCGCAGGAATGGAAAGCTGTGATTGCCCTCTTTTTAACCAAGGCCATTAAAACTGCTGTTTTTCTCCACGGTGGCAAGAATTGTTGTGTATTGACTGCTTGTCAGAATGCATGTTTCCCTCCCTATGGCACTCGTAACTTGAATGTGCCTCGAGAGGAATATGTATCTCGCATAGAACACACAACAACAAGCCGACTAGGTAAATAGATAAACTATTCTACTATGGGGTTGTCAGATCTTTCTAATCATTACTTGTTTTGTTTGGCATGGCGGCAATGATTTTACAGTGGTGCAGCGCCACAGTTAAAAGACTGCAGCGAAAACACTGTGGCTCTAAATTTTGAATGGTTGAAACTTAACTCAGCAAAAAAAAGAAATGTCTCTTTTTCAGGACGCTGTCTTTCAAAGATAATTAGTAAAAATCAAAATAACTTCACAGCTCTTCATTGTAAAGGGTTTAAACACTGTTTCCCAATGAACCATAAACAATTAATGAACATGCACCTGTGGAACCGTCGCTAAGACACTAACAGCTTACAGACGGTAGGCAATTAAGGTCACAGTTATGAAAACTTAGGACACTAAAGAGGCCTTTCTACTGACTCTGAAAAACACCAAAAGAAAGATGCCCAGGGTCCCTGCTCATCTGTGTGAACGTTCCTTAGGCATGCTGCAAGGAGGCATGAGCTGCATATGTGGCCAGGGCAATAAATTGCAATGTGCGTACTGTGAGACTCCTAAGACAGCACTACAGCCGATCGTCCTTGCAGAGGCAAACCACGTGTAACAACACCTGCACAGTATTGGTACATCCGAACATCACACCTGTGGGACAGGTACAGGATGGCAACAACAACTGTCTGAGTTACACCAGGAACACACAAACCCTCCATCAGTGGTCAAACTGTCCGCAATAGGCTGAGAGAGGCTGGACTGAGGGTTTGTAGGCCAGACATCAACGGCAACAACGTCGCTTATGGACACAAACCCACCGTCGCTGGACCAGACAGGACTGGCAAAAAGTGCTATTCACTGACAAGTCGCGTTTTTTTCTCACCAGGGGTGATGGTCGGATTCGCATTTATCGTTGAAGGAATGAGCGTTACACCGAGGCCTGTACTCTGGAGCGGGATCGATTTGGAGGTGGAGGGTCCGTCATGGTCTGGGGTGGTGTGTCACAGCATCATCGGACTGAGCTTGTTGTCATTGCAGGCAATCTCAACACTGTTCGTTACAGGGAAGAGATCCTGAGAGCATGTCTGGGACCTGTTGGTCGGAGGGTGAGGGCTGGGGCCATTCCCCCCAGAAATGTCTGGGAACTTGCAGGTGCCTTGGTGGAAGAGTGGGGTAACATCTCACAGCAAGAACTGGCAACTCTGGTGCAGTCCATGAGGAGGAGATGCACTGCAGTACTTAATGCAGCTGGTGGCCACACCAGATACTGACTGTTACTTTTAATTTTGACCCCCCCCCCCACTTTGTTCAGGGACACATTATTCAATTTATGTTAGTCACATGTCTGTGGAACTTGTTCAGGTTATGTGTCAGTTGTTGAATCTTGTTATGTTCATAAAAATATTTACACGTTAGGTTTGCTGAAAATAAACGCAGTTGACATTGAGAGGACATTTCTTTTTTTGCTGAGTTTATAAGCTATTATGACCCTAGGAACAAATACGTGTCTTCTGTTTCCCTCTAAAATGCTAAAAAGCCGTGCATGACTCGTTAGAACAGAGTGGACAGGACCGGAACCAAATCAGCCTGGAGGGAAAATAACATCATCATTGAAAGCAATGATGGTGTTCTTTTCTACACAGAAGTTCATATACAATTATTGCCTGATGATCTTCTGAACTTCCCAATACCTTTCTAATACATTTGAGTCACTTCAAACCATACTTCCTTTAAAAAATTGAACATTGGCTGTTGATTCCATCACTTTTTTATATGGTGGAGTTGCAATTATTATTATTTTTATATCAAAATGGGGTCACAGGACAATAAATATTGGTAACCCCAGATGTACATTATAACATGAAATATTAGGGCTGAGAATTGCCAGGGACCACGATACGATATTATCACAATACTTAGTTGCTGATATGATATGTATTCTCACGATTCTGATGATTCTATATGTATTGCGATTCGATACTGCAATTTTATTGCGATTCGATGTTCCAAACATATTGCCCGCCATGTCTGCGGCAGAGAGACAGAACCATGAGAAGTTTTGATCAGTCATGGAAATATAAGTGCTAAAAACATGTTGGCTCACCATTTTAAAAGAAGACAGAGAACAAGCTAGAGAAGGAGAAATACTGCAGTTCTGGCATAGGTACAGTCAACAAGCGCTAGCTAATGTTAACTACCTAGCAAAATGAGAATCGATACTTGGAGTCATAGAATCTATATAATATAGTCAAAAATAATATCACGATACTCTACTGTATTGATTTTTTTTTTTATCACTATGAAACATACATTAAAATAATCAATTCTATACAAACTAAACTGGCAACTGGTAACAAAATAGCAGCTAATGACTTCCCAAAAAATCATTGCAGTGAAAAAAAGAATGTGTGAAATAAACTACATTAATTTGTAGTCTAAAATAATTCATTTTTATTTCTAAAATTGTATTAAACTAAAGCTAACCAACTTCTTTCTTTATCATGCAACGATAATCAATTAATTATGAATAGTTAATTGATAATAATTGCACACTTCCTTTCTTCCCCCTGTTACCAGTGACATTTTGTCAACCTTCCTCCCTTTATTAAGGACAGATGACAGAGGAAGACAGTAATTAATGGTTGACTGAGTTAATGGCTGTCCTGAGCGTGTGCAGTCTCCATGGAGACAGAGGAGTCGTTCTGAGCTCACCTAAAGCCATCCACTCCCTGACCAATGGCCTGGCAGCCTGGCATGGAGAGCACAGTGTGCCAGGGGCACGGCGCAGAGAGACAACAGCTGCCTGGGCACGCCACAGGGGGTGGGACACACTAACCTTTACCCTGCAAATATTGTCCTGCTTCCCTTTGTTAGCCATTCCATTAGAATGCAATAGCATACTAATAAATACTGTAGTACTTGTCATACTTGTGCTACTTACGATCCCACTATTCATTCTCTAAGCCTTTCCTGTCCATTTAAGACCAATTTTAATGTGAAAATGTGTGAGTCACATGAGAAATTTGTGGAGTGAACGTTCCGACAGTGAGATGATGATAAATACACAATTAAATACACAAGATACATAGGGGAAGTTATTCATAAGCGGTACCACTTTAAATTACTGTAACTCTGTATTAAACATTAATTACAAGATAAATCAAGCAAATACCCTAATACCCTAAAACCAGTCCCAGTCTGGAAACATAAAGTAGTGTGAAACCTCATTCCCACATTCGGACAAAAATAACTATTCTTATCATTGAGCGAGGGCACAGTCAGTTTACAGGCACTCCATACCCAGCACTGGGTATTTCAGTGTGTGTTCACAAATAGTGAGCCCTCAGATGAAAGAGCAAGCCCGTCCACTCCGGGATGGGAGTCCTCCTCAGACAGAATGCACGAGTGGCTGATTTACTTTCTCACCAATTTAGCCACAACTCTCCACACAGAGGACCCAAAACAAATGCCTGTGTATGTATTGAAGAGGCCAAACTGAAACTTTTGAAATGACAAAATAACATTACGGATTGTATAGGAATTCAAGGAGGCTAAGTAATAACACTGCATAAGACTAGCCTGTCTCAATTGTAATACTTTTATTCCCCAACATATTTTTTTTTCAGATGCAATAAGGGGCAGAGAATGAAGAGTAGTTTGATCTGGTGTAAAGCAGTCTGAGAGGACACGGTTAGTGTGTTCCTGCCATGCTTGTCATGGGTTGAAGAATCAGCAGAAGAACAAAGGCTGGGGCTCTCTGGACACTGGCTGTGTTAAACACCAGGGCTGGAGATTTGCAAAGAAAGTTCACCCTGTGCTTTTTAAACCTGGGTCAGCATTTGCGAAGGTCCATTTCTGCATAAGTGAGCACACAAACCCCAGTGCCTGTTCAAATAGTCTGCAGCTCTCTCTCAGGCAGATCATGACAACAGCCCAGCAGCAGCCCTGTTTGATCTTCAATGTTTTCCTTAATCTGGGTTGTCAAGGTTCGCTTGTTGGAGGCTGTTTACTTTACTTCTCCTACAAAAAGTTGTATTTTTTCCCTCAGACGATGACTAATCCAAAGACCAAGGAAGAGGGAGCTCTGCCATTGATAGATGTTAAAGCTGCAGTTGCCTTTTTTTTTTAGATGGTTTTAGCTCCAATGGTGCCAGCTGCAGATTCGGTTTGGGCCCTTTATTAATATCTAACTGTTGTGTGCTTCTTGTGTTCCCTTTTAACTTAGTGAAACAATCATGCTCAGTATATTTCTACAATTATTCAAGAATGATAACACACCCTGTCTGCAGGTTATAGTTTGTAGGCCTAGTTATTTTATTTGCAATAATGATTATTTAATATAGTAAAAAAAAAAGAGTAAATAATTGAATATAATACAAAATAGTATAATAAATAACTGAACACACTTAAAAAATACATGACATTATAAAGTGCAAACAAACTAGAAGTTTTCATTTATTTACATTAGTTAATTACATATAATTACCTAATTATAAAAATACTAAATTAAGTATTTTGTTAAGAGGTCAAAATACTAGTTAGATATGGTATTTGTTGTACACCACTACAATAGAAAACATATGTCATTTATCAATTCATGTTCTAATTTCACCTTGCCAGAAGGTGATGGGCCTCGCATTAGCTGGTGCAGTGGAATATCTTCTTGCATATAAAGATGCATAGCCTAGTCTACTACAACCCAAACCCAATCAAGGAAGTGTTGTCAAACTTTCAGCCTCCAACCACTAATAACTCAACAAAGTGGGATAGTATTTGTAGCAAATAAGAAAAGTCTAGAAAAGATGTCCCTAAATAGGGAGATGCTTTGAGTATAAAAACAGCATTCAATACAAATGTAGCTCACTATAATGATGTTATAATATTATAACATCATTATAGTGATCTGCAATTATGACAGTAGTCGACATGCAAGTTCTACAGTAACTACCAAATCATGGTACACATTAGGTTATGTCAACGAACATGATTGAACTATCAAAAGTAATGCTTCCCACTCTGTAATCATAAGAAATAATAATGTGTCAAAATTAATTTGAATCTACAGTGAGTCTGGTCCTTCCTGAAGAGTTTGTGGAAGGTAGCACGTGGGGAAAAGCACCTTATCCCTGATTTTGGTCCAAAGAAATCACGGCACTAAACTTCCTCTCTCCATTCTGTAAGCTCATGTTGAGTTACAAAGTTTAAACACGGAGTTTACCAAGACCATGGTTTCACAAAGTATAACTTGCACTTCTTACTTGATCTTGTGTTAAATGATATTTACCCGGGGTCACAAACATCAGAAAATAAGTGAGCAACAACTACCGACCTAACTTCTAGAAAAGTAGAAGATGCAGTGTCTTCTAATGCTGTATCACTGAGCCTTTCGAAGAGTATATACACTGTTTGCAGCGCATAGCACAAGACATCAAACAGTATTTCAGCTCTCATGTAATATTATTGGTGTTGTTTATTAGTTTATTTCGCAATAGAAACAATTACAAAAAAAAACATTGGCAAACAAAGACAAACTCCATGTGAGCAAGCTGAAATAGTAGAAGCAAAGTGTAACAAGAGAACATTATAACACGATAAACTTACCCAATCGACAACAGTAGGTGCACGCAGTAGACAATTCTGTGCTAGAGATAATGAACTGTACACGCGATCTTGTGTACCAAGAACGCATGCAATAATCACACTGTAAATACTACCAATATTACTCCGCTTGGGGGACTAACTTTAACTGCGAGGAGACATCTCTGCTGCATTCACGGAGAGCGCAGTTACCGGTAAAATAATCTAGACTTTCACACCACCTTCTGTCTCGAATACGAGAGCTAGCTCTTTCTAATGTTATTACATTTTAATTCGCCTTGAAAGAAAAAAGGATGTTGTTATTTTCTGATGTTCCAAGTCCGTGACGTCATATCCACCTGCTGGGTAAACAACATTCATTGCAGATCTTCACAGAATTTGGACAGAGGTAATATTCGTTGCCAGTTACACAGTAGTAGCCAATTCCAACAAATGCAATTTTGGTGAGAGATGTAATGATGCATTAGTTTTAGCAGAAAGGGTCGACACCAACGGATTGTCATGAAGTAAAAATGTCTAGCTGTAAGCTATCTAATTACAATTGATGCAGAAAGAGCTTTCTTTTATTTTTTTCGGCACTTTGTCCAATGGAAGGAGGGAAATCGAGAGGTTAAAGGTCGATAGAGGGCTAAACGAATATGCATGCAAGAAAAGTAGTATCCCTATGTCTCAGCCATAACTTTGTTGGAAACAATTTCTTTGTCCCAGACTAATAAAATATATATTAATGTAACGTTGCTTATAGCATGTGCAGTGGCCACACTCCACAACACAAACTAACATTCGATGTAGCTATATTTGTGTAAATTATTGCGTGATACATTCACTTCACTAACTTCTTCCACTATATTATAATACATTATTAGTTACTTCAAAATGCATCTTACAAGCCTATAATAACTGCATTCAGTGACCTGCCTGTGAAAACGGAATTTTCCCCTGTTTCAGCTCTCTTTACTGTCACCTGAAGGAGTTAAGACATTATGGCAGTAATGAAAAAGTCAGTCTTTTTTTGCCGCCTACAGAAGATAATTATAATGGGTCGGTCCAATAGTCCAGTTAACACTTGTTGAAAAGCAACATTAATTTAACCTCAATAGAAAATATTTTAAGTCTCTTTATCCTTGATCAAGGTCTGAAAAGCACCGTTCATTTCATTACAAAAGACAGTAAATGTATCATGGCTGCATCTAGGAGGCACAACACGGCTGATGGGTTTTCTTGGAAAGGCTGTTTCTTTGGTATAGAGCGCCACCCACTGACAGCAGTTGAAGCCGGTACTGTCTCATTGCTCCTCCTATGAGAAAACAGTAAACACTTTTATTATCACTTTAATAATCAAATGTCTAAGTTGTTAGTCACACAATTGCTCCATATAATTTACATTATTTTTAAAAAGTTACATTCTCATTTAGACATCAAGTCTATGCCTGTATAGCCCATTCCTTAAATGATAGAGCTCTCTGCAGCTAAATAGTCACATTTTTGTTTAACAATCCTGAAAAAACACAAAGCTATATAATAAAGAGAACTGATGACATAGTAGAGACGTATTGTTATCACATCTGGTCATGGTGGATGATGGGGGACACTGTCTCATATTCTCCTAGTAAAGAAGTTGAGAAGAAACAAGCAGCCACATGGCGTGGGAGAGACATATCAATCCTGGCATGGCTCTTAGCGTGACCAGACCACAGGGTTGTGTTTAATAGTCCTCTGCTCTTCTCTCATACAGCCACAGAAACATGCTAGTGTGGGATTTGTGTTTAGTCCAGGTGAAGTCCAAAATCTGCAGTCAGACAGGATGTTAAATTAGAAATAAACTTTTATCAATTAAGAAAAAATACAACAGACAATATTATGTGTAACAAATATACAGTACTTTACACCCAAAACACAAACAAAAAGAATACATAGAAGAATAGCTATGGATACCCCTAAATACTGGGGAATAGGGAAATTAACTAAATTAACTATTCCAACATAGGATATTAGAAATAAAAAGATAGGGGAGGAATCATAGATTAAATTAATTCAAATTCACACTACAGCACATCTTGCACTGGAAATGAATATATATTGTTCCTGAAAACAAAAGCTGTCTGATCAATCAGACAATTTTTATGGTGAAATTAATCTAGTTTTGAAATTGATTGTCACATGCACTTTCCTGTTTTCCACACTTTGGGCACGATAGAACTCTGCCCACAGTTTGACGTGTAGCACTACACAGAAAAAATATATAAACGCAACATGCAACAATTTCAAAGATTTTACTGAGTTACACTTCATATAAGGAAATCAGTCAATTGAAATAAATTCATTAGGTCTTAATCTATGGATTTCACGACTGGAAATACAGATATGCACTTGTTGGTCACAGAGACCTTTAAAAAAAAAAGGTAGGGATGTGGATCAGAAAACCAGTCAGTATCTGGTGTGACCACCATTTGCCTCATGCAACGCGACACATCTCCTTCTCATAGAGTTGATCAGGCTGTTTATTGTGGCCTGTGGAATGTTGTCCCACTTCTCGTCAATGGCTGTGTGAAGTTGCTGGATAATGGGGGGAAGTGGAACACGCTGTTGTACACGTCGATCCAGAGCATCCCAAACATGCTTAAATATATATATTTTTAAACCTTTATTTAACCAGGTAAGACCCATTGAGATTAAAAACCTATTTTGCGAGGGCGACCTGACAAGAAGGCAAAACAGGGAAATAGCAGCGTGTACATAAAATATTACAGAAAAATACATAACAGTTAATGGGTGACATGTCTGGTGAGTATGCAGGCCATGGAAGAACTGGGACATTTTCAGCTTCCAGGAATTGTGTAAAGATCCCTGCGACATGGGGCAGTGCATTATCATGCTGAAACATGAGGTGATGGCGGCGGATGAATGGCACAACAATGGGCCTCAGGATCTCGGCACGGTACCTATGTGCCATCAATAAAATGCAGTTGTGTTCGTTGTCCGTAGCTTATGCCTGCCTGCCCATACCATAAACCCACCGCCACCATGGGGCACTCTGTTCACAACGTTGACATCAGCAAACTGCTCACCCACACGTCGCCATACACTCTGTCTGCCATCTGCCCGGTACAGTTGAAACTAGGATTAATCCGTGAGGAGCACACTTCTCCAACGTGCAAGTGGCCATCGAAGGTGAGCATTTGCCCACTGAAGTCGAACTGCAGTCAGGTCAAGACCCTGGTGAGGACGACGAGCACACAGATGAGCTTCTGACAGTTTGTGCAGAAATTCTTTGGTTGTGCAAACCCAGTTTCATCAGCTGTCCGGGTGGCTGGTCTCAGATGATCCCGCAGGTGAAGAAGCCGGATGTGGAGGTCCTGGGCTGGCGTGGTTACTCGTGGTTTGCAGTTGTAAAGCCGGTTGGACATACTGCCAAATTCTCTAAAATGACATTAAGAGGCAGCTTATGGTAGAGAAATTAACATTCAATTCTCTGGCAACAGCTCTGGTGGACATTCCTGCAGCCAGCATGCCAATTGCACGCTCCCTCAAAACTTGAGACATCTGTGGCATCGTGTTGTGTGACAAAACTGCACATTTTAGTGGCCTTTTATTGTCCCCAGCACAAGGTGCACCTGTGTAATGATTGTGCCGTTTAATCAGCTTCTTGATATGCCACAGGTGGATGGATTATCTTGGCAAATGAGAAATGCTCACTAAAAGGGATGTAAACAAATATGTGCACAAAATGTGAGAGAAATAAGCTTTTTGTGCCAATGGAACATTTCTGGGATCTTTTATTTCCGCTCATGAAACATGGGACCAACACTTTACAAGTTGCGTTTATATTTGTTCAGTGAATAATGCAGACATTTATAGTAACAACAGCACCCCTCTCACTTTGCATCAAAGTTGTAATCATACAATGTAATCAAAAAATATAATTCTCTAGCCAAACTTCCAATTAGTGAAATCAATAAAAAATGTTGATCCATTAAAAGACAATACAACACACAATTACAAAGTCAGCTAAACATATCTGCATTTGAATATGGGGCATATTAAGCTCAATGGTGTCTAACAAAAGTGTTTTTGTCTGAATTGTTTTTACATATTGTTGGTTTGATGTTGCCGATATGCTGTGGATTAGGCCTTGACTTGATAGAGTGCTGCTTTAAAACAAATTAATTGAGGATTACTATCAGTTATGTAACACCCTCTCCATATGCACTCATGCACACAACAAAGTAATTAGCTTTCTGTTAATTAGGTAATTAAGCAAATGAAAATAATCTACTCTCAATTTCCAAAAGGGGTGGCTTTCATATGATGTTCTCCCCTGCTGCTGAGGGCATGATGAGCAACAGAGGAACAACAGATTACTAACATTCTGCATGAAATGAAAGGAAGCCACTTCTGGAGAGGGTTCACAGATAATGACTTCTGAGGACATTTCACCTCAACTGTCCATACTGTATTTGTCAACAGGGAACACAAAGCCTGGAAATTGACAACATACATCTACATTTCACAACGGGCATCCTGTGGGGATAATATTCATATTTTACTTGTTCTTTACTGCCAAGGTTGATCAAACCAGTGCTTGCAGTGTGTGAACAAATATGGACAAGCATAGGACTTTGCCACATAAGTGTTTATTTCAGGGGTGATGATACTGAGCAGAGTATCAGTGGTACTGTTAGTACTCTGTATTAAGTGACTTGCTGCAAAAATGCAAGAGAAAGATGACAAGAAGTCACCAGTAGGTGGAGATAATGGGGCCTGGACCAAAGCATCGGAATATTCCCACAAATTAAACATTTTATTTTTCAGTACTTCGAACAACAAATACAACAAATCTTTTTTAAACCAAATTCTACGACTGAGACCCTGGGCACCGGAAGGCACAATTCTAATGTAAAATGTGATCAGTACAGTTCATTTTAATTGAGATAGTGGGATTCAAAACAGAAATAACATAGAAGTTATACACTACATGACCAAAAGTATGTGGACACCTGCTCGTCAAACATCTCATTCCAAAATCATAGGCATTAATATGGATGGGGTCTCCCCTTTGCTGCTTTAACAGCCTCCACTCTTCTGGGAAGGCTTTCCACTAGATGTTGGAACACTGCGGGGGACTTGCTTCCATTCAGCCACAAGGCATTAGTGAGGTTGGGCACTGATGTTGGCCGATTAGGCCTGGCTCGCAGTCGGCATTCCAATTCATCCCAAAGGTGTTCGATGGGGTTGAGCTCAGGGCTCTGTGCATGCCAGTGAAGTTCTTCCACACCAATCTCGACAAACCATTTCTGTATGGACCTCACTTTGTGCACGGGGGCATTGTCATGCTGACACAGGAAAGGGCCTTCCCCAAACTTTTGCCAAAAAGTTGGAAGCACAGAATCGTCTAAAATGTCATTGTGTGCTGTAGCGTTAAGATTTCCCTTCACTGGAACTAAGGGGCCTAGCCCGCACCATGAAAAACAGCCCCAGACCATTTTTCCTCCTTCACCAAACTTTATAGTTGGCACTATGCATTCGGGCAGGTAGCGTTCTCCTGGCACCAGCCAAACCCAGATTCGTCCATCAGACTGCCAGATGGTGAAGGGTGATTCATCACTCCAGAGAACGCGTTACCACTGCTCCAGAGTCCAATGGCGGCGAGCTTTATACCACTCCAGCCAACGCTTGTCATTGCGCATGGTGATCTTAGGCTTGTGTGTGGCTGCTCGGCCATGGAAACCCATTTCATGAAGCACCCGACGAACAGTTCTTGTGACGACGTTGCTTCCAGAGGCAGTTTGGAACTCGGTAGTGAGTGTTGCAATCGAGGACAGGCGATTTTTACACACTACAGCACTCGGCGGTCCCGTTCTGTGAGCTTGTGTGGCCTACCACTTCGCGGCTGAGCCATTGTTGCTCCTAGACGGTTCCACTTTACAATAACAGCATTTACAGTTGACCAGGGCAGCTCTAACAGGGCAGAAATTTGACGAACTGACTTGTTGGAAAGGTGGCATCCTGTGACGGTGCCATGTTGAAAGTCACTGAGCTCTTAAGGCCATTCTACTGCCAATGTTTGTCTATGGAGATTGCATGGCTGTGTGCTCGATTTTATACACCTGTCAGCAACGGGTGTGGCTGAAATAGCCGAAGCCACTAATTTGAAGGGGTGTCCACATACTTTTGTATATATAGTGTATATTACCAGCACCTGTGTTCTGGTGACAGTAGCATGGGATTTTTTTATTCTTATATTGGGCAGAGAAACTAATTTTATTGTTGTTTCAGTATGGTAAATAGTAACATCCTATTATTGTATTCACCCAAAACATACTTCCAAAGAATGCATTTGCCACACTTTTAGAAATGTTTAAATTAAATGTACTATACACTATTTATACAGTACTTTTAATGTTAATATTTGATCCTTTTAAAGTTAGAAAAAAGTTTATGATACAGAACAAATACACCAGTATAACACTGTTCATATATATTGCAGATTAACAGCTCTGCAATCAATCATAATGTGTAAGAATGTCTGGGGACCTTGACTCAAATGTTACAGGTAGTAATGAGCAATGTCTCTAACTTCAACTCTACTGTTAATATTGGTGAGACACGATTGAGCGTGTGCCAAAAAGAAAACACTGTCTGCCAACAGCTACAAATACTAAACCTTACAGGACACTAGATTTTTCGCAAATTAGTCAAAGTATATATGGATCAAACAATTCATAATTCCAAGACAGCTAAAAACATACATTGTATAAACAAGCAACATATCTCTGTGGGAAAATGTAGTGAGAACCATTGAACTGTGGGTCGGTGGTGTGCGTGCCATAGATACAGTAGGGATCAACGCTCACTTGTGAGGTCCATGGCATGCCAAGCTGGGCAGAGAACAGGGCAGTTACAGTGCAGCAATAGAGCGCATCATTCTAAAGAAGAAACATGACATATACAGAAATTACATGAACTAAGACTAAGGACAAATTTTAAAACGACAGACTAAATAAAAAAAGACCTACCGGTACTTTAAAGATACAATCTCTTTAGAATTGTGTTTCAATAACAAATTAACATTTTAAAAAATGATAAAAGGCATCAGACAAACTCAGCCATTTGAATCTATAAAAATATATATCAATAACATTCTATGACGTTTTCCTCGGTTCGGTGTACAGTATGCAAAATTATATTTTGGATGAAGTTGAAGAGAGCAGGTTAAGTCCAGGCGAGAATATAGCTCTATCAAAAAGTGCATCAGAGGCTAATGTCGTGAACGTCCTCCTTCAAAGGCATGATGTTCCCTGTGAGCTGAAAGATGAAAACACAGTCATATTCAATGTACACCCTTGACTTTACATTTATAGCTAATATTTTATCTTGGATAAAATATGGCTAAAACTCACCGGGGGCATGTAGATGGAGAGCGGGCAGGCAGAGTGGTGAAACTAACCAAAAGCGTGTGAAAATCGCATTGGATTCTAGCTCAATAGCTAGCAAGATTTTATGTGTCTGCTACTTCAAATTAAAGAATGCCCATCATTTATGTTTAGTATCTACATAGTCAATACCACTAGTAGAAAGTCAGGTTTGGTAGCAACTTTCAACATCGCCAACTAACAGTTCTCGCTTTTGCTTTTTATATATGCTAGCAGGATAGCACATTTTTCAATCATCTTTGCTGATAGGGATGTGTTTTCCGTAAGTGGATAAATTGGAATAGATATGCAGGCATGGTAAAGCATCGACACTTTCGTACATCTTTCAATTTCAATAACCTTGAAAAATATAACTGCATACAGACAACATTATTAATATTTTGTGTGACTATAATGCCACCGTCAAAACCAAAACATAGCGACATGGTATAATTTAGCAGAGCGTCATAGCAGCCAAACTATTCACCGCCCGCCCGCACTCAGCTGGGTAATTATCATACAAAACAAAATAAATGAAAACAAAAGACCATACTTACATTTATAAAATACTGCTTTAAAGGTTATGTGCGGGAGGAGTTCATAGACTTTCCCTAAGATATTCGCTTCACTAGCAAGAGATGCGTTTCCATTCCAGACTTGAACAACGTCGTCTCGATCTCGAATACTAACACTGACACCAACCACTTCATCCTCTGTAAAGACAAAAAGGAAAACTAAAGATAGAAATCAGTACATATACAGTGCCTTCGGAAAGTAGTCAGACCCCTTGACTTTTTCCACATTTTGTTAAGTTATTGCCTTATTCTAAAATGGATTAAATCTACACACAATACCCCATATTGACAAAGCAAAAATAGGTTTTTAGAAATATTTTCTAATTTATTAAAAATAAACTGAAATATCACATTTACATAAGTATTTAGACCCTTTACTCAGTACTTTGAAGAAGCACTTTTGGCAGCGATTACTGCCTCGAGTCTTCTTAGGTATAACGCTACAAGCTTGGCACACCTGTATTTGGGGAGTTTCTCCCATTCTTCTCTGCAGATGATCTCAAGCTCAGTCAGGTTGGATGGGGAGTGTTGCTGCACAGCTATTTTCAGGTCTCTCCAGAGATGTTCGATCGGGTTCATGTCCAGGCTCTGGCTGGGCCACTCAAGGACATTGAGACTTGTCCCGAAGCCACTCCTGCATTGTCTTGGCTATGTGCTTAGGGTCGTTGTCCTGTTGGAAGGTGAACCTTCACCCCAGACTGAGGTCCTGAGCGCTAAGGAGCAGGTTTTCATCAAGGATCTCTACATTCCTCCGTTAATCTTTCCCTCGATCCTGACTAGACTCCCAGTCCCTGCCACTCAAAAACATCCCCACAGCATGATGCTGCCACCACCATGCTTCACCATAGGGATGGTGCCAGGTTTCCTCCAGACGTGACACTTGGCATTCAGGCCAAAGAGTTCAATCTTGGTTTCATCAGACCAGAGAATCTTGATTCTCATGGTCTGAGAGTCTTTAGGAGTCTTTAGGCAAACTCCAGGTGGGCTGTCATGTGCCTTTTACTGAAGTGTGGCTTCCGTCTGGTCACTCTACCATAAAGGCCTGATTGGTGGAGTGCTGCAGAGATGGTTGTCCTTCTGGAAGGTTCTCCCATCTCCACAGAGGAACTCTGGAGCTCTGTCAGAGTGACCATTGGGTTCTTGGTCACCTCCCTATCATTTTACATTACATTTTAGTCATTTAGCAGACGCTCTTATCCAGAGCGACTTACAGTTAGTGAGTGCATACATCATTGTTTTATTTTTCATACTGGCCCCCTTGGGAATCGAACCCACAACCCTGGCGTTGCAAACGCCATGCTCTATCAACTGAGCTACATCCCTAACCAAGGCCCTTCTCCCCCGATTGCTCAGTTTGGCCAGGCGGCCAGCTCTAAGAAGAGTCTTGGTGGTTCCAAACTTCTTCCATTTAAGAATGATGGAGGCCACTGTGTTCTTGGGGACCTTCAATGCTGCAGAAATGTTTTACTACCCTTCCCCAGATCTGTGCCTCGACAAAATCCAGCCTCGGAGCTCTACGGACAATTCCTTCGACCTCATGGCTTGGTTTTTGCTCTGACATGCACTGTCAACTGTGGGACATTATATAGACAGTGTGCCTTTCCAAATCACAGGTGGACTCCAATCAAGTTGTAGAAACATCTCAAGGATGATCAATGGGAACAGGATGCACCTGAGCTCAACTTCAAGTCTAATAGCAAATTGTCTAAATACTTATGTAAATAAAATGTGCACATATTTCTAACAACCTGTTTTCGCTTTGTCATTATGGAGTATTGTGTGTAGATTGCTGAGGATTATTATTTATTTAATCCATTTTAGAATAAGGCTGTAACAAAATGAGGAAAAAGTCAAGGTGTCTGAATACTTTCCGAAGGCACTGTAAATGGTACATGTTTCGACTACCTCATATAGTCACTTCATATTCTATTATTAGTGCCAGAGGGTCATAATCAGCTTGGGATAATTTAACAATAAATTGGTTCATTTGCTAATTTAAGAGGAAAGTTTAGTAGGGATACAACTAAAATAGGGCCCATAGTGTCTGGCCATGATGGAGTCCTCATGTTGTAATTCTACAAATCACTCAACCCCTCAAGCACTACATTCAACATCATGTACTGACTTGAAAGTCGGGTCTCACCTGAAGCACAATAATCGGCAAACTGCTCTCCAATCGTGGCAAGTAACAACTCCTTCCAAACTGCAGACTGAGAGTGAAAATATAATGAATGTTTTATAGAACCAACTCAGTCAGTGAGTGTTTTATAGAACCAACTCAGTCAGTGAATGAGTAATATGGCATTCATTCGAGATGTATTAAGGATGAGTGAAGGTTCTTAACACATACAGTGCTTTCTTTTGGTACTTTCATCTTCCAGACTCCACCTTTTGCGTTACTTTCTTCTTCCCTGTTGGAGTGTAAAGAATTAAGACTCAGTAACATTTGAGATCAGCACTTAGGCTGACACTAACATATGAGTTTTCAACCAAAACCTCTCGTCTCAGGCAGCGAAAACTAGGAAATTATAATAATTTGCCAAAAGGATTCTAGTTTGTGCCACTTACAGTGGGGAAAAAAAGTATTTAGTCAGCCACCAATTGTGCAAGTTCTCCCACTTAAAAAGATGAGAGAGGCCTGTAATTTTCATCATAGGTACACGTCAACTATGACAGACAAAATGAGGGAAAAAAATCCAGAAAATCCCATTGTAGGATTTTTAATGAATTTATTTGCAAATTATGGTGGAAAATAAGTATTTGGTCAATAACAAAAGTTCCTCAATACTTTGTTATATACCCTTTGTTGGCAATGACACAGGTCAAACGTTTTCTGTAAGTCTTCACAAGGTTTTCACACACTGTTGCTGGTATTTTGGCCCATTCCTCCATGCAGATCTCCTCTAGAGCAGTGATGTTTTGGGGCTGTCGCTGGGCAACACGGACTTTCAACTCCCTCCAAAGATTTTCTATGGGGTTGAGATCTGGAGACTGGCTAGGCCACTCCGGGACCTTGAAATGCTTCTTACGAAGCCACTCCTTCGTTGCCCGGGCGGTGTGTTTGGGATCATTGTCATGCTGAAAGACCCAGCCACATTTCATCTTCAATGCCCTTGCTGATGGAAGGAGGTTTTCACTCAAAATCTCACGATACATGGCCCCATTCATTCTTTCCTTTACACGGATCAGTCGTCCTGGTCCCTTTGCAGAAAAACAGCCCCAAAGCATGATGTTTCCACCACCATGCTTCACAGTAGGTATGGTGTTCTTTGGATGCAACTCAGCATTCTTTGTCCTCCAAACACGACGAGTTGAGTTTTTACCAAAAAGTTATATTTTGGTTTCATCTGACCATATGACATTCTCCCAATCCTCTTCTGGATCATCCAAATGCACTCTAGCAAACTTCAAACGGGCCTGGACATGTACTGGCTTAAGCAGGGGGACACGTCTGGCACTGCAGGATTTGAGTCCCTGGCGGCGTAGTGTGTTACTGATGGTAGGCTTTGTTACTTTGGTCCCAGCTCTCTGCAGGTCATTCACTAGGTCCCCCCGTGTGGTTCTGGGATTTTTGCTCACCGTTCTTGTGATCATTTTGACCCCACGGGGTGAGATCTTGCGTGGAGCCCCAGATCGAGGGAGATTATCAGTGGTCTTGTATGTCTTCCATTTCCTAATAATTGCTCCCACAGTTGATTTCTTCAAACCAAGCTGCTTACCTATTGCAGATTCAGTCTTCCCAGCCTGGTGCAGGTCTACAATTTTGTTTCTGGTGTCCTTTGACAGCTCTTTGGTCTTGGCCATAGTGGAGTTTGGAGTGTGACTGTTTGAGGTTGTGGACAGGTGTCTTTTATACTGATAACATGTTCAAACAGGTGCCATTAATACAGGTAACGAGTGGAGGACAGAGGAGCCTCTTAAAGAAGAAGTTACAGGTCTGTGAGAGCCAGAAATCTTGCTTGTTTGTAGGTGACCAAATACTTATTTTCCACCATAATTTGCAAATAAATTCATTAAAAATCCTACAATGTGATTTTCTGGAGAAAAAAAATCTCAATTTGTCTGTCATGGTTGACGTGTACCTATGATGAAAATTACAGGCCTCTCTCATCTTTTTAAGTGGGAGAACTTGCACAATTGGTGGCTGACTAAATACTTTTCCCCCCCCACTGTAAGTCATGAAAGAGGTTATGTAACAAAGTTTCCAAGGAACCTTCCATTGAAACCACAATCTAAAGCCTTCCAAAAATGAAATAAATGATTTAAACATTTTCCATGAAGGAAGGTGACTTACCATAGGGGCCTCCTCTCTCCATGCATTAAGTGATAGCTGCATCTCAGAGGCAGGGTAGTCACAGGAGGGATGTTGTTGTATACACTCCAGAAACTCTACTCAGAGAAAATCAGCAGAGACAAATCAATGCATAATTAACAACGGCTTACAGAAAAATAATTTCTCTCAATCCAATGGAAATACTGCCTTGCTGATCTCTTAGTATGTTGTGGTAGTTAGTCAGACCCAAATAATGTAAACCTATGGATCGGAGTAGATAGCTTGAAGAGGTCATTTGCGACGGTATCCATAAGTTCCCCACATGAACTCACCTGAACAGTTTGTACTGTGTAGATCTTTTTCAGATTGGATTCGCACTCTGCTGCTGTTGTCCCTGGCAATGACCTAAAAGAGAAACACAAACAAGCTGCTTCTTGAAAACGATGCCCATTCCCAAAGAAAGCCTGTATCAAAGTAAGGCGTTTCTTAAGCACGTTGGAGCTGCATAACCAACATTAGCACTGAACCATATCTAGTCAAGACAAATTCAGTGATGTGATCAGGAGGACAATGTAGAAAATCAGGGAAAATAGTAGGTAGGTAAAGTTCCATGTTTTACGATTAGAGGATGATGTAAAAACTATATCTGGAATTCCTTATTGAATACAAAAAATATCAAAATAAATGGGCGCACATTTGTAGATCCCACTCTATGAACTTGACAAAACATTCTCACTGCATTTTGACTGCAATTATGCAAATGTTTTGGTAAGGCTATTTATTTTTATGTCACCTTTATTTAACCAGGTAAGCCAGTTGAGAACAAGTTCTCATTTACAACTGCGACCTGGCCAAGATAAAGCAAAGCAGTGCGATAAAAACAAGAACACAGAGTTACATATGGAATAAACAAAAACAAAACGTACAGTCAATAACACAATAGAAAATCTATATACAGTGTGTGCAAATGTAGTAAGTTATGGAGGTAAGGCAATAAATAGGCCATAGTGCAAAATAATTACAATTTAGTATTAACACTGGAGTGATAGATGTGCAGAAGATGATGTGCAAATAGAGATACTGGGGTGCAAATATATAACAATGTAAATAACAATATGGGGATGAGGTAGTTGGGTGGGCTAATTACAGATGGGCTGTGTACAGGTGCAGTGATCGGTAAGGTGCTCTGACAACTGATGCTTAAAGTTAGTGAGGGAGATAAGTGTCTCCAGCTTCAGAGATTTTTGCAGTTCGTTCCAGTCATTTGCAGCAGAGAACTGGAAGGAATGGTGGCCAAAGGAGGTGTTGGCTTTGGGGATGACCAGTGAGATATACCTGCTGGAACGCATACTACGGGTGGGTGTTGCTATGGTGACCAATGATCTAAGATAAGGCGGGGATTTGCCTAGTAGTGATTTATAGATGACCTGGAGCCAGTGGGTTTGGCGACTAATATGTAGTGAGGGCCAGCCAACGAGAGCGTACAGGTCACAATGGTGGGTAGTATATGGGGCTTGGTGACAAAACAGATGGCACTGTGATAGACTACATCCAATTTGCTGAGTAGAGCGTTGGAAGCTATTTTGTAAATGACATCGCCGAAGTCAAGGATCGGTAGGATAGTCCGTTTTACGAGGGCATGTTTAGCAGCATGAAATAGGAAGCGGATTCTAGATTTAACTTTGGATTGGAGATGCTTAATGTGAGTCTGGAAGGAGAGTTTACGGTCTAACCAGACACCTAGGTATTTGTAGTTGTCCACATATTCTAAGTCAGACCCGCCGAGAGTAGTGATTCTAGTCGGGCAGGCGGGTGCAAGCAGCGTTCGATTGAAGAGCATGCATTTAGTTTTACTAGCGTTTAAGAGCAGTTGGAGGCCACGGAAGGAGTGTTGTATGGCATTGAAGCTCGTTTGGAGGTTTGTTAACACAGTGTCCAAAAAGGGCCAGGTTTGTTAACACAGTGTCCAAAAAGGGCCAGATGTATACAAAATATGTCGTCTGCATAGAGGTGGATCTGAGAGTCGCAGCGGAGGGTGCAGAGCTGGTGGCCGGGGTAGGGGTAGCCAGGTGGAAAGCAAGGCCAGCCGTAGTAAAATGCTTATTGAAATTCTCGATTATCGTAGATTTATCGGTGGTGACAGTGTTTCCTAGCCTCAGTGCAGTGGGTAGCTGGGAGGAGGTGCTCTTATTCTCCATGGACTGTACAGTGTCCCAAAACTTTTTTGGGGAGTTAGTGCTACAGGATGCAAATTTCTGTTTGAAAAAGCTAGCCTTTGCTTTCCTAACTGATTGTGTATATTGGTTCCTGACTTCCCTGACAAGTTGCTATCTGCTGAACTTCGATTAAAATGTAACTTGGACAGCTGACTTTTCCAATAAATTAGTCCAGAAGTCACGAGATGTTGTTACTCAAAGTAGCCTTCTTAAAATCAGGTTACTTACAGAATGCCAGACTACCTACAGAATGCCAGGCTACCAGCAAGACTGTAGCCTCGAGCTATCGACCGTAGAATACGAGGTGATCACTTCTGACAGCGCGAGACTAGATAGAATGTAGCCTGAATCTGATACAGCTTGCAACAATGTTGCAGCTTTGTCTGCTGCCGTTTCAACCAGTTGTGACAAGGTAGTCAGGAAGCCTATAGTTAGCATCACAACTTCTTGGATAGTTAGCTAGAAAAGGCACGAACAATACATTGTTGTTACAAAATATCATAGGTAAACGTTCACGCTGAGCAAGATAGCATACCGGTAAATTAGCTGGGGTGGGAACAATCGAACTAACGTAGTTAGCTGTATCTGGAAGACCCTCTTTTCTTCTAGCTTGCTTACTTAGCTATAACAGTTGTGTAAGGCCGACACATCGATGTTGTCGGTTGTCTTACTCCTTTTGTATCTAAAACACGATTTGCGTTGTACTAAACGTTAGATAATTGTGTTGCTAGCTAACGTTAACTACATTTAGGTTATCATTCGTATGTTTACGTTACCTGTCAAGCCAAAATGTCCACGGAGAGTGCAGGGGCAGTGTTGTGCCATCTTCGACGTGATTTGTTATGTTTTCCAATTCTTTCTCGTCAAAGTGAATGTCATTTTCAGATGGATTTGCAAGATCGTTCTGCGTTTCTGTGTTCATCTGCACAGTTGCACCTGCAGGAACCGCCATTTTCTGTATGCAAAATCAAAGTATTTTTGTGAAACCGCTCGGTGTAGCTCCTAGAACCGAATTACCTCTTTCGTTTTCACCCCGACAGCGCAAGTATTCACACAGAGCTGCAGACAAGTGAAGTCTTCTTCTTCTTCTTCAGTGGGGTTTATCGGCGGTTGGCATCCAACGTTATGGTGCATTATCGCCACCTACTGTACTGGAGTGTGGGCCAGAGACAGGGAGAAACTAAATCCTACCTGCCAGCCCAGTCGCTCTTAAAAAAGATAACAAAATATTTGAGACTATATCTAATGACGTTCTACTCAATATACTCTTTAAACTAATTTCCTGTATCCCCTTCTCCCTCATACTAGATCTCATCCTCTCTCTTTCCCTCTGATACTGCCCACACTGTAGCAATACATGCTCCATGGTCTCTGTTTCATGACAATAATCACACTTTCCTGTTGGATGCTTTCCTATCACATTTAATGTCTTATTCAACTGGCTGTGTCCCACCCTTAATCTTGTAAAAATAGCCTCCTCTCTTCTGTCCCTTCCTGCCGTCCTCCCCTCCCCAACTTTCCTCTGTACTTGAAATGGTCCTCTGTAGCTCAGCTGGTAGAGCACGGTGCTTGTAACGCCAAGGTAGTGGGTTCGATCCCCGGGACTACCCATACACAAAAATGTATGCACGCATGACTGTAAGTCGCTTTGGATAAAAGCGTCTGCTAAATGGCATATTATTATTATTATAAATAAATGCCTTCCCTTATCTCTATTCCACTGCTCCTGCCATCTCTGCACCATCACAGTATATATCAGTATTTTAGCCTCGGCCTTGCTCATTGAAACTTAAACATCCCCACTACTAAGTGCTTGTTTAGCCAATTCATCTACTGCCTCGTTCCACTCCACCCCCACATGGGCTGGGACCCACGTAAATCTTATCTGTATACCCATCTGTTTGATCCTGCCATGGGTTTGTAGCACCTCATGAAGCAGGTATTGTCTGCTACGTGAGCTAAAGGACTGGAGACTCATTAACACTGCACATGAATCAGAGCAAATACATATGCTATACTGCCATAGTCTATTACAGATCGGATCAATGCAACATACATGGTCTTCAATGAGGAACGCCCAGCCTCCCACTCCTTCCCCATCAGACAGTGCATCACATTTAGCACCTTCTTACACTTTCCCACCACTCTCTCAATGTGTTCTGCCTAGATCAGGGTGGAGAAAACCCCACATTTGTACATAAAATACATGTATTCAAATTGCTAACATTAAAAAACAAATTAACAGAATTGACAATAGAAGTTACAAGAAGTTAACACATACAGTATGTAACCAAATAAGATAATCATTACAACACTAATGTAAAAACTATATTGTGTGCCTGTGGGCTGTGGGGGAGAGAGAGCCAAAGAGAGAGAGGGAGACGGAGTTAAAATTGGGATTGGGTATGTCCCGATCGTTAGACTGAGTGGACCAAGGCGCAGCGTGATGAACGAACATACTTCTTTATTTAATGAATGCACGAACAACAAAACAATAAACGATACCGTGACGTCCTATGTTAAACACAGAACACACCGAAAGGAACAAACCAACTGGAACACACCGAAAGGAACAAGATCCCACAACTATTGTGGGAAAACAGCCTCTATAAATATGGCTCCCAATCAGAGACAACCAGCAACAGCTGACACTCGTTGCCTCTGATTGGGAACCACTCTGGCCAACACAGAAATACAATACATAGAATATCCACACCCTGGCTCAACATATAGAGTCCCCAGAGCCAGGGTGTGACAGTACCCCCCCCTAAAGGCGCGGACTGCGACCGCGCCTAAACATCAACAAACCAGGGGAGGGCTGGGTGGGCATTCCTCCTCGGAGGCGGTTCCGGCTCAGGGCTTGACCACCACCCTTCAACCATCCCCCCATGGCGCCCCTGGTCCGGTCTGGCCCCGCTGGCTGGAGCTGGACTGGACATCGTAGAAGCGGATTGCTTCAGCTCCGGTGTGGAGCAGCTGACCGGTACCTGACCAGGCACCGGTGACCCAGGCACAGATTGTGCCGGACTGACGACGCACACCCCTGGCCTGGTGCGTGGAGCAGGGACGGGCCGGACCGGGCTGACGATGCGCACCCCTGGCTTGGTGCGTGGAGCAGCTACGGGCCGGACCGGGCTGACGATGCGCACCCCTGGCTTGGTGCGTGGAGCCGGAACGGGCCGTACCGGGCTGACGATGCGCACCCCTGGCTTGGTGCGTGGAGCAGGAACGGGCCGGACCGGGCTGACGATGCGCACCCCTGGCTTGGTGCGTGGAACAGGAACGGGCCGGACCGGGCTGACGATGCGCACCCCTGGCTTGGTGCGTGGAGCAGCAACGGGCCGTACCGGACTGACGATACGCACCCCTGGCTTGGTGCGTGGAGCAGGAACGGGCCGGACCGGGCTGACGACTCGCACCCCTGGCTTGGTGCGAGTGGCAGGAACAGGCCGGGCCGGGCTGGTGACGCGCACCGTAGGCTTGGTGCGAGGAGCAGGAACAGGCCGGGCTGGGCTGGCGACGCGCACCGTAGGCTTGGTGCGTGGAGCAGGAACAGGCCGGGCCGGGCTGGCGACGCACACCGTAGGCTTGGTGCGAGGAGCAGGAACAGGCCGGGCCGGGCTGGCGACGCACACCGTAGGCTTGGTGCGAGGAGCAGGAACAGGCCAGGCCGGGCTGGCGACGCGCACCGAAGGCTTGGTGCGTGGAGCAGGAATGGGCCGCACCGGGCTGACGACTCGCACCCCTGGCTTGGTGCGAGTGGCAGGAACAGGCCGGGCCGGGCTGGCGACGCGCACCGTAGGCTTGGTGCGAGGAGCAGGAACAGGCCGGGCCGGGCTGGCGACGCACACCGTAGGCTTGGTGCGAGGAGCAGGAACAGGCCGGGCCGGGCTGGCGACGCGCACCATAGGCTTGGTGCGTGGAGCAGGAACGGGCCGGACCGGGCTGACGACTCGCACCCCTGGCTTGGTGCGAGTGGCAGGAACAGGCCGGGCTGGCGACGCGCACCGTAGGCTTGGTGCGAGGAGCAGGAACAGGCCGGGCCGGGCTGGCGACGCACGCCGTAGGCTTGGTGCGAGGAGCAGGAACAGGCCGGGCCGGGCTGGCGACGCATACCGTAGGCTTGGTGCGAGGAGCAGGAACAGGCCGGGCCGGGCTGGCGACGCGCACCGTAGGCTTGGTGCGTGGAGCAGGAACGGGCCGGACCGGGCTGACGACTCGCACTCCTGGCTTGGTGCGAGTGGCAGGAACAGGCTGGGCCGGGCTGGCGACGCGCACCGTAGGCTTGGTGCGAGGAGCAGGAACAGGCCGGGCCGGGCTGGCGACGCACACCGTAGGCTTGGTGCGAGGAGCAGGACGTGACACTGGCGCAGGATATCCGGGACCGAGGAGAGGCACTGGAGGCCACGAGCGCTGAGCCGGCACACTCCGTCCTGGCTGCATGCCCACCTTCGCACGACACGTGCGGGGTGCTCGCACAGGACGTACCGGACAATGCCGGACCACTCGTGGCACAGTACGCAGCTCCGCATACCCCGGAACCTGCCCAGTCTCATGCTGCCATGCCTGAGTACGGGAAGTTGGCTCTGCTCTCCATCCAGGCTCCGCCAACCTGCCTTCTGGCCCCCCAAACCTGGTGGCCTCCTCTCCTACTCTCCCATTTCGCCCTGTGGCAGCCTCCTGCTGCCCAGTCGCCCATGCCGTGTGCCCCCCCCCTAAAAATTTTCTGGGGTTGCCTCTCGCCTGTCCGACCACGGCCCGGTTGACGCCGCTTCTCCTCTCCTGCCTGGGTCTCCCCCTTTATCGCCTTCCGGTACCGGACGGCCTCCTCCTCAGTAATCTGCCCCCAACCGAGGAGGACATCCACAAGAGTCACCTCCTGCGTGTGTTCCAGGACACGCTGCTTGGTCCTGGTATGGTGGGACCTTCTGTCCCGATCGTTAGACTGAGTGGACCAAGGCGCAGCGTGATGAACGAACATACTTCTTTATTTAATGAATGCACGAACAACAAAACAATAAACGATACCGTGACGTCCTATGTTAAACACGGCACACACCGAAAGGAACAAACCAACTGGAACACACCGAAAGGAACAAGATCCCACAACTATTGTGGGAAAACAGCCTCTATAAATATGGCTCCCAATCAGAGACAACCAGCAACAGCTGACACTCGTTGCCTCTGATTGGGAACCACTCTGGCCAACACAGAAATACAATACATAGAATATCCACACCCTGGCTCAACATATAGAGTCCCCAGAGCCAGGGTGTGACAGGGTACAATACTAGATCTTCCGATTCAGAGCTCCGAGCTCCAACATGCAGGACTAAGTGAAATAAAATAATGCAAATGGTCATAAGGAAAATAGAAATAGTACTATATACACAATAATAACTGTAGCAGTGATGAATAAATACATCAAATTAAATGTTATTTGCCTGCTTGACTTGGGCAGGAGCTCACCGGAACAGAGTACTGGCATCTTACATTTTCTTCTGCTTGAGTTCCTGCACTTCCTATAGAATATTAGCTCAAAATAATTGAGGAGTTTCTGCACCTAAATATAAATTGTAAAAAAATCAGGAGACCGTGTATAGAAGAGGATGTTGGAGCATTTGCCAAGTTATTTTATATCAGTTAATACGCCATGAAGGGCCTCCAGTCCCCCTCTATATCAATTACTGATTGCATTGATCTAATCGAGGGCCTTAAAGACAGTTTCAGTACATTCAGAGACAATGATAAGCAAGCACTACAACGCTGTTTTTATTCAACACTTTTAGAAATCATTAAAAACACGCTTCTCCACTTCGACTACCTCCCTCCACTGAGATATCACCATCAGTCCAGTGAAATAAAAAAACAATTTATTTCAATTTATGCTCAGATGTGGCGCACAAGTAATAGCCTACAACAACTGACCTATTACCATTGTCATCTGAAAGTATTCAGACCCCTTGACTTTTTACACATTTTGTTACGTTACAGCTGTCATGACTTGCCCTCATGGGCTGAGGATCAAAGATGCCGGCTAGGCAAAGGTTTGAACAACCCCTTTCCTGGGGGCCAGTTTTATGACCATCGTAAATTCCTTGCAGAAACTTTCTTTTCCGTGCCATGCAGTATTGGGAGAGGGAATTTCCCTGTGAGACAAAGGAAGTCTTCCCGCCAAGACTCCAACATCTAAAAGTGGATAATGAAACAATATTCCTACTTAAAAGAATGTTGGAAATGGTTGGTGGGGACATAAAGAACAATCATGTCAAATTCGTTACTATGTTGTGATGTCATTAAAGACGGTGGAACAACATAACTGTATCTCTGGAGGTGTACACTTCCCAGTTATGAGGTTTGCATCTAATTGTTGTATAAATGAATGATTAAGTATAATAATACTTTTGTGAAGATAACAATGTGATTTTAGCATTCTAGATGAGATGATTGTTTTCCATATTGATTTGTTCTCAGTCAGTGCCCACGCCCAGATGAGCACAAACATGATGGAACGCCCCTTTTACCCTGAGTGCATAAAAGGCCTTGTGACGAAATTCACCTCAGACCAAGCAGATTACAGTATAAGCCGGATGTTGCAAATGGTTGAACTTCTACCAGACCAGGAAGCGTGAAGCTGAAGCTACACGGCTTAATATGGTTAGACAAAGAAGACCAGGAAGCCCCACGGCTTAAAATGGTTTACACTCTACAGACCAGCAGATGTGAAGCGTGAGCTAAACGTTACAAAATGGTTAGACCAGACAGACCAAAAAACGTGAGAGTGGCGACTGAACGTTTGAATATGGAGAAACTCTGAAACTCTCAACCTCTACACGAGGTGAAGAAGAAGACAATGCACTAGACCTTAGCATTACCAGTCTGCAGCTGGGATGTATAGTCGTCTAGAGAACTTTAACTAAAGACACGATTTGGGAAGGACAATCACTCTCAGACAACCGTTGGTACATCTGAAGTATCTATCCTAACAGATCAACTCTATGAACTACAGGGTACGCTGAAGTTTCCATTCTAACCACCACTACGACCAGAAACTCTACCAAGGACATTGGGATCTCTGGTGGGCAAACCAGAGTCCTACATCATCAACTCAACTATCGAGGTCAGCTACACGTAAATACATGTTGCATTTCTAATCCGAATGAGCGGGTGCTAAACATTTGTATTTCCGTGAGCGTAGTTTCCAAAGTATCAACGATAGTTTGAATCTCTGTCTCTCCCTTCCAAGCATTCATGCTATTGTTAGTCCAGTCCACTAGGGACCTGTTTTCATTGTATTACGTTAGTAATCAATAACCTGTGTGTGTGTGTTTGTATTGTGTTATTTAGTTAGTTAGTAAATAAATAATTAAGCCAATTTGTGTATTGCTGATTCATCAATAAGGTTAGAGTTCTTGCAGGTTCAAGGATAATGCGACATTCAGAATGAGACAGATAAGAGGTAATTATTTCATAAGTGACTTGTCGATATAACATATATATATCTAAGTGTTTAATTTGGGAGATGGTAACTCGTTAAACAACTTCTTCCGTGGTGCCCCAAATTCCTAATGAGTTAATTGTTACATTATTAATTAAAAATTGAGTGACAATTAAACATAGTTAGTTGATTCGATAAATAACAGTCATACATTAAAGTAAGTCACGTCATGACACAGTGCATGTCAGAGCAAAAACTAAGCCATGAGGTCGAAGGAATTGTCTGTAGAGCTCCTAGACAGGATTGTGTCGAGTCACAGATCTGGGGAAGTGTACCAAAAAAATGTCTGCAGCATTGAAGGTCCCCAAGAACACAGTGGCCTCCATCATTCTTAAATGGAAGAAGTTTGGAACCACCAAGACCCTTCCTAGAGCTGGCCGCCCGGCCAAACTGAGCAATCGGGGGAGAAGGGCCTTGGTCAGGGAGGTGACCAAGAACCCGATGGTCACTGACAGAGCTCCAGAGTTCCTCTGTGGAGATGGGAGAACCTTCCAGAAGGACAACCATCTCTGCAGCACTCCACCAATCAGGCCTTTATGGTAGAGTGGACAGACAGAAGCCACTCCTCATTAAAAAGGCACATGACAGCCTGCTTGGAGTTTGCCAAAAGGCACCTAAAGACTCTCAGACCATGAGAAACAAGATTCTCTGGTCTGATGAAATCAAGATTGAACTCTTTGGCCTGAATGCCAAGCGTCACATTACATTTACATTTTAGTCATTTAACTTACAGTTAGTGAGTGCATACATTATTATTTTTATTTTTTCATACTGGCCCCCCGTGGGAATCGAACCCACAACCCTGGCGTTGCAAACGCCATGCTCTACCAACTGAGTTACATCCCTGCCGGCCATTCCCTCCCTACCCTGGACGAGGCTGGGCCACATCTGGAGGAAACCTGGCACCATCCCTACGGTGAAGCATGGTGGTGGCAGCATCATGCTGTGGGAATGTTTTTCAGCGGCAGGGACTGGGAGTCTAGTCAGGATCGAGGAAAATATTATGGAAATGTTTGCTCTATTTAAAATGTATTGCAGCATTACCGCAAAAATGGAGGAGGCAAGTGTAAAAGGGAGAAGGTAAGATAACTTGTTTGCCTGTCCTTTATTAAATACCAAAATTGTCACAAAGAAATTGTCATAAATAGACAAATATACCAGTTTCATTTGAGGACCAACATGTTGACAGCAGCACCATATATGTTGCAAAATAATTGGTTAGAGATTTCTGATATGCCTATTCCATGGCACATGATTTATGAACTGATACACAAAACAACTCTTGATTCAAAACTTATTTTTTATCAAGAGAGAGTGGTCTATGGAGATAGGTGGGATGGGCTGAGAGTAGAGGAGGGGTTTATTTAATCTGTAATAGTTATTATTCTGTAATAGTTGTGATATAGTTGTGATATATATATGTCTGAGCACTATGAATCCAAATGTAAAAAAATCCAATGAATCCAAATGTAAAAGATAAATATGTTAAGTGATATTATGTAAAAATGTATTTGTAACAAAAATGTATTTGTAAAAAGTTACTTTTGTCCTCCGAAGATTGGATGGCCAATCATTTTTTGTTTAAATACACAAAAAAATGCGGCCAGTAGAGAGGAAAGGAAAGCAAGAAGGAAAGGAAGCTAGCAACGGAGGAAACGAAAGGAAGCTAAGAAAGGAGGAAAGGAAAGGGAGTGAAGAAAGGAGGAAAGGAATCTAGGAAAGAAAAAAGGAGAAGTTCACATGTATGTGGTAGGGATTAACCACGGCCAGTAGATGGTAATATAATTGGTTTTAGTGACAGGCTAGTTTTAGTGACAGGGATTTAGTGACAGGCTGCTGCGGGGCTGCATCTCCCACTGCACCCTGACTCATGACACAATTGCAGATTCCCCACCATGATGGTAGGACTGTATTTTCAATCAATAAGATGCTTTATAAGCCCTTTTAACATTATTATTAAATACATGCATGATGCTGGTCGTCAACAAAATAATAGGCTATAATGTGTTATTGATACATTCCCAGTGGAAATCAAATGGCCTGCATCGATGTTCTTTAGTGTAGGCCTACAGATATAATTTATGATCCAATCAAATTGTATTTGTCACATGCCGAATACAACTGGTGTAGACTTTACCATGAAATGCTTGTTTACGTGCCCTTCCCAACGATTAAAAGTAAAGAATACATAATAATACAATAAAATAGTAACACAAGACTAATAAAATAAAATACACAAGAATGAAGCTACAGTGGGGGAAAAAAGTATTTAGTCAGCCACCAATTGTGCAAGTTCTCCCACTTAAAAAGATGAGAGAGGCCTGTAATTTTCATCATAGGTACATGTCAACTATGACAGACAAAATGAGGAAAAAAATCCAGAAAATCACATTGTAGGATTTTTAATGAATTTATTTGCAAATTATGGTGGAAAATAAGTATTTGGTCAATAACAAAAGTTTCTCAATACTTTGTTATATACCCTTTGTTGGCAATGACACAGGTCAAACGTTTTCTGTAAGTCTTCACAAGGTTTTCACACACTGTTGCTGGTATTTTGGCCCATTCCTCCATGCAGATCTCCTCTAGAGCAGTGATGTTTTGGGGCTGTCGCTGGGCAACACGGACTTTCAACTCCCTCCAAAGATTTTCTATGGGGTTGAGATCTGGAGACTGGCTAGGCCACTCCAGGACCTTGAAATTCTTCTTACGAAGCCACTCCTTCGTTGCCCAGGCGGTGTGTTTGGGATCATTGTCATGCTGAAAGACCCAGCCACGTTTCATCTTCAATGCCCTTGCTGATGGAAGGAGGTTTTCACTCAAAATCTCACGATACATGGCCCCATTCAATCTTTCATTTACACGGATCAGTCGTCCTGGTCCCTTTGCAGAAAAACAGCCCCAAAGCATGATGTTTCCACCCCCATGCTTCACAGTAGGTATGGTGTTCTTTGGATGCAACTCAGCATTCTTTGTCCTCCAAACACGACGAGTTGAGTTTTTACCAAAAAGTTCTATTTTGGTTTCATCTGACCATATGACATTCTCCCAATCCTCTTCTGGATCATCCAAATGCACTCTAGCAAACTTCAGACGGGCCTGGACATGTACTGGCTTAAGCAGGGGGATACGTCTGTCACTGCAGGATTTGAGTCCCTGGCGGCGTAGTGTGTTACTGATGGTAGGCTTTGTTACTTTGGTCCCAGCTCTCTGCAGGTCATTCACTAGGTCCCCCCGTGTGGTTCTGGGATTTTTGCTCACCGTTCTTGTGATCATTTTGACCCCACGGGGTGAGATCTTGCGTGGAGCCCCAGATCGAGGGAGATTATCAGTGCTCTTGTATGTCTTCCATTTCCTAATAATTGCTCCCACAGTTGATTTCTTCAAACCAAGCTGCTTACCTATTGCAGATTCAGTCTTCCCAGCCTGGTGCAGGTCTACAATTTTGTTTCTGGTGTCCTTTGACAGCTCTTTGGTCTTGGCGATAGTGGAGTTTGGAGTGTGACTGTTTGAGGTTGTGGACAGGTGTCTTTTATACTGATAACAAGTTCAAACAGGTGCCATTAATACAGGTAACGAGTGGAGGACAGAGGAGCCTCTTAAAGAAGAAGTTACAGGTCTGTGAGAGCCAGAAATCTTGCTTGTTTGTAGGTCACCAAATACTTATTTTCCACCATAATTTGCTAATAAATTCATAAAAAATCCTACAATGTGATTTTCTGGAGAAAAAAATTCTCAATTTGTCTGTCATAGTTGAAGTGTACCTTTGATGAAAATTACAGGCCCCTCTCATCTTTTTAAGTGGGAGAACTTGCACAATTGGTGGCTGACTAAATACTTTTTTCCCCCACTGTATATACAGGGAGTACTAGTACCAGATCAATGTGCAGAGGTACAGTGCCTTCAGAAAGTATTCTTACCCCTTGACTTATTCCACATTTTGTTGTGTTAAAGCCTGAATTGAAAATCAATTAGTTTTTTGACATTTCAGCACATTTATTAAAAATGAAATACATAAATATCTAATTTACAGAAGATAGCCCTATTTGGTAAAAGACCAAGTCCATATTATGGCAAGAACAGCTCAAATAAGCAAAGAGAAACGACAGTCCATCATTACTTTAAGACATGAAGGTTAGTCAATGCGGAACATTTCAAGAACTTTGAAAGTTTCTTCAAGTGCAGTTGCAAAAACCATCAAGCGCTATAATGAAACTGGCTCTCATGAGGACCGCCACAGGAAAGGAAGACCCAGAGTTACCTCTGCTGCAGAGGATAAGTTCATTAGAGTTACCAGCCTCAGAAATTGCACACCAAATAAATGCTTCACATTACATTTAAGTCATTTAGTAGATGCTCTTATCCAGAGCGACTTACAGTTAGTGAACGCATACATGTTTATTTTTATTTTTATTTTATTCATGCTGGCCCCCCATGGGAAACGAACCCACATCCCTGCCGGCCAAACCCTCCCCTACCTTGGACCAATTGTGCGCCGCCCATGGGTCTCCTGGTCACGGCCGGCTGAGACAGAGCCTGGACTTGAACCAGGATCTCTAGTGACACAGCTAGCACTGCGATGCAGTGCCTTAGACCACTGCGCCACTCAAGTAACAGACACATCTCAACATCAACTGTTCTGAGGAGATTGCGTGAATCAGGCCTTCATGGTTGAATTTCTGCAAAGAAACCACTACTAAAGGACACCGATAAGAAGAAGAGACTTGCTTGGGCCAAGAAACACGAGCAATGGACATTAGACCGGTGGAAATCTGTCCTTTTGGTCTGATGAGTCCAAATTTGAGATTTTTGGTTCCAGTCGTGTCTTTGTGAGACGCAGAGTAGGTGAATGGATGATCTCTGCATGTGTGGTTCCCACCGTGAAGCATGGAGGAGGAGGTGGGATGGTGTTCGGGGGCTTTGCTGGTGACACTGTCTGTGATTTATTTAGAATTCAAGCCACACTTAACCAGCATGGCTACCACAGCATTCTGCAGCGATACGCCATCCCATCTGGTTTGCGGTTAGTGGGACTATCATTTGTTTTTCAACAGGACAATGACCCAACACACCTCCAGGCTGTGTAAGGGCTATTTGACCAAGAAGGAGAGTGATGGAGCGCTGCATCAGATGACCTGGCCTCCACAATCACCCGACCTCAACCCAATTGAGATGGTTTGGGATAAGTTGGACCGCAGAGTGAAGGAAAAGCAGCCAACAACTGCTCAGCATATGTGGGAACTCCTTCAAGACTGTTGGAAAAGCATTCCAGGTGAAGCTGGTTGAGAGAATGCCAAGAGTGTGCAAAGCTGTCATCAAGGCAAAGGGTATCCACCTTCAAGGTATCCACCTTGAAGAATCTAAAATATAACATATATTTTGATTTGTTTAACACTTTTTTGGTTACTACATGATTCCATATGTGTTATTTAATAGTTTTGATGTCTTCACTATTATTCTACAATGTAGAAAATAGTAAAAATAAAGAAAAACCCTTGAATGAGTAGGTGTGTCCAAACATTTGACTGGTACTGCAAGTATTCACACCCCTGAGTCAGTACTTTGTAGAAGCACCTTTGGCAGCGATTACAGCTGTGAGTCTTTCTGGGCAAGTCTCTAAGAGCTTTCCACACCTGGATTGTGCAACATTTGCCCATTATTCTTTTCAACATTCTTCAACATCCCTGAGCGGTTTCCTTCCTCTACAGCAACTGAGTTAGGAAGGACGCCTGAACATTTGTAGTGACTGGTTGTATTGATACACCATCAAATGTATATTTAATAACTTCACCATGCTCAAAGGGATATTCAATATCTACAATTTTTTACCCATTTACCAATAGGTGCCACTTCTTTGCGAGGCATTGGAAAACCTCTCTGGTCATTGTGGTTGAATACTTATTGACATTTCAGCTTTACATTTTTAATTAATTTGTAAACATTTCTAAAAACATAATTCCACTTGGGGTGATTTGTGTAGGCCAGTGACAAGCAATCTCAATTTAATCCATTTTAAATTCAGGCTGTAACACAACAAAATGTGGGAAAAGTCAAGGGGTGTGAATACGTTCTGAAGGCAATATACGAGGTATTTGAGGTATGAAGGCAGGGTAAAGTGGCTAGGCATCAGGATAGATAATAATATGAGTAAAATAAAGAACAGAGTATCAGTAGCAGCAGCAAATGATGAGTGTAAAAGTGCGTGTATGTGAGTGTGCGTGTGTATGGGAGCGTCAATGTAGTGTGTGTGAGTGAGTGTGTATATGATGTGTATATATAATCTAGTGGGCAGTGGCATGTATTCATGGACGCCAAGGAAGCAAGGCTTCCCTCAAAAATCTCTGTGTTAAAATGTTCCTTCAATTCGCAAGAGGCTGAATGTATCGCACCGGAGAAAGCATCCAAGTGAGCGTAACAGCGCCCCTCTGTCTCTGTATGTGTAGCCCATTTATCTGATGCTTTCTGGTCAGAAAGAGTATGATATTGTTCAAATCAAATCAAATTTGCCACATGCGTAGAATACAACAGATGTAGACCTTACAGTGAAATGCTTACTTACAAGCCCTTAAACAATGCAGTTTTAAGAAAAAAAAAGTGTTAAGTAAGAAATAGATAAGTAAAAAATTAAAATAGCCAATAATTAAAGAGCAGCAGTAAAATAAAATAACAGTAGGGAGGCTATATACAGGGGCTACCGGTACAGAGTCAATGTGTGGGGGCACCGGTTAGTGCTGCCGGCCGTAGCATTGAATGCAAGGGAAGCCAATGAGCATTTGGCCTCCTTTGATAAAAAAAAGTATCAAATAATAGCCAATCAGCGTAGAGCTAAACTGAGAGAGCTCAACTGTGAATGGTCCTGGCGCACCAAAAATAAGTGTCAATGGAAGACAGTTTAGATTTGGCTTCACAGCTTCGCACCAATCACATCAAAATCCAAACGTCATTGACAGAAAAAACTTGAATTGTGATAGTGTTGGAGTGTTACCCTGGCTACCCATAAATAAATACAAAAACAAGAAAATGGTGCCGTCTAAAACAAGAAACAACGTAACGTGAAGTCCTCAGGCTAAACACATACAAGCCTAACACGGAACAAGATCCCACAACTAAGGTAGGCAAACCGGCTACTTAAGTATGATCCCCAATCAGAGACAACGAGCAACAGCTGTCTCTGATTGGGAATCACACCCGGCCAAACATAGAAACAACACATCTAGATCCTAAACATAGAAATTCTAACATAGATCCTCATGCCCTGACCAAACCAACTAAAGACAACCAGCCTCTCAAGGCCAGGGCGTGACAGTACCCCCCCACAAAGGTGCGTACTCCAGCCGCACCAACCTGACTCATTAGGGTAGGATCCGGGTGGGCATTCCGCCTCGGAGGCGGATCCGGCTCCGGGCGTGACGACCTCTCCCTCTCTGCCTCCGCATTGCGCCCCTGGTCTGGTCTGGTCCTCGGCGCGATGCTTCCCCTCTCCTTCCTCCTACGATGCACCAAGCCCTGACTGGACCCTGGTGTGGTAGACCCCGAACCTGGAGAGGGGCTGACATCTGGGCCTGGATCGGCAATCCCCCCACGATGCACCAAGCCCTGTCTGGACCCTGGTGTGGGAGACCCCGAACCTGGAGAGGGGCTGACGTCTGGGCCTGGATCGGCAATCCTCCCATGATGCACCAAGCCCTGTCTGGATCCTGGTGTGGGAGGCCCCGACCCTGGAGAGGTTCTGACTTCTGGGTCTGGAGTGGAGCCGCTGACCGGAGCTGGACTGGGCACCGGTGGAGCGGACTGCGCTGGCTCCGGAGTGGAGCCGCTGACCGGAGCTGAACTGGTCCCCGGTGGAGCGGACTACTCTGGCTCTGGAGTGGAGCCGCTGACCGGAGCTGGACTGGCACAGGTGAAGCGGACTGCTCTGGCTCCGGAGTGGAGCCGCTGACCGTAGCTGGACTTGGCACCGGTGGAGCGGACTGCTCTGGCTCCGGAGTGTAACCGCTGACCGGAGCTGGACTGGGCACCGGTGGAGCGGACTGCTCTGGCTCCGTAGTGGAGCCGCTGACCGGAGCTGAACTGGACCCCGGTGGAGCGGATTACTCTGGCTCCGGAGTGGAGCCGCTGACCGGAGCTGGACTGGACACCGGTGGAGGGGACTGCTCTGGCTCCGGAGTGGAACCACTGACCGGAGCTGGATTAGGCACCGGTGGAGCGGACTGCTCTGACTTTGGAGTGGAGCAGCTGACCGGTGCTGGACCAGGCACCGGTGGAACGGGCACGGGCAGTGCCGGACTGAGAACACGCACCACTGGCTTGGTGCGAGGAGCAGGAACGGGCCGGGCCGGACTGGAGACACGCACCACTGGCCTGGTGCGGGGAGCAGTTACGGAGCGTACCGGGCTGGCGACACGCACCACTGGTTTGGTGCGAGGAGCAGGGACGGGCCGTACTGGACTGGGAACACGCACCACTGGCTTGGTGCAGGGAGCAGGTATGGGGCGTACCGGGCTGGCGACACGCACCACTGGTTTGGTGCGAGGAGCAGGGAGGGGCCGTACTGGACTGGGAACACGCACCACTGGCTTGGTGCGGGGAGCAGGTACGGGCCGGGCCGGACTGGAGACACGCACCACTGGTCTGGTGCGAGGAGCAGGCACGGGCCGGGCCGGACTGGGAACACGCACCACTAGCTTGGTGTGAGACGCAGGCACAAGGTGTACCGGACCGGAAACTGTCGTTAGAGATCTCCGACTGTACCAGTCTTTTACTCTCCGCGCCCAGTCCTCCTACAGTGAGGACTCCTCCTTGAGCCCCCACGAGTGCAGTGGTCGGGGCTCTTCTCTATCGATCCCCGACCACCCTTTTAGCCCCCCCCAAAAAAAGTATTGGGGCTGTCTCTCGAGCTTCCTCCTCGGCCGGCGCCTTCTGTGTTCCTCTCCTGCCTGGGCCTCCTCCTTCGCCCAGGGTCCTTTACCTGCCAAAATCTCCTCCCCTGTCCAAAAACTCTTCACCACCTGTGTCCAAGGTGTCTACTTCTCCCGGACACGCTGCTTGGTCCATTGTTGGTGAGATCTTCTGTCACGATCGTTGAGATACGGGTCAGACCAAGGTGCAGCGTGAAGACCGTACATGTTTATTCAACTCAATATACATAAACAAAACAAGAAACAACGTAACATGAAGTCCTCAGGCTAAACACATACAAGCCTAACACGGAACAAGATCCCACAACTAAGGTAGGCAAACAGGCTACTTAAGTATGATCCCCAATCAGAGACAACGAGCGACAGCTGTCTCTGATTGGGAATCACACCTGGCCAAACATAGAAACAACACATCTAGATCCTAAACATAGAAATTCTAACATAGATCCTCACGCCCTGACCAAACCAACTAAAGACAATCAGCCTCTCAAGGCCAGGGCGTGACAGTTGCACCCCCTTCTGCCCTCAGAACAGCCTAAATCCGTTGGGTATAGACTCTACAAGGTGTTGAAAGCGTTCCACAGGGATGTTGGCCCATGTTGACCAATGTTTCCCACAGTTGTGTCAAGTTGGTTGGATGTCCTCTGGGTGGAGGACCATTCTTGATACACAAAGGAAACTGTTGAGCGTGAAATACCCAACAGCGTTGCAGTTCTTGACACAAACCGGTGCACCTGGCACCTACAACCGTACTCTGTTCAAAGGCACTTACATGTTTTGTCTTGCCCATTCACCCTCTGAATGGCACACATACACAATCCATGTCTCAATTGTCTCAAGGCTTAAAAATCCTTCTTTAACCTGTCTCCTCCCTTCATCTACACTGATTGAAGTGGATTTAACAAGTGACATCAATAAGGGATCATAGCTTTCACCTGGATTCATCTGGTCAGTCTATGTCATGGAAAGAGCAGGTGTTCTTAATGTTTTGTACACTCAGTGTATGTACAATGACATAATCCACAGTTTCTTATGGTACATTAGGAGAGGAATTTGAGCTTTAAAGCCCTAAAAAGGCATAGCGCCTCAAGTACAAAGAAATACTTTGCTTTATGTTTTTTTAAATGTTTTTGGTGTGTTTATTTGTTAAATGTCTGCTCAGCCCACATGCCCACCGCCCTCATATGTCATGTCTGCTCAAATGTTTAATTAGGTTCTTCAATGATAGACAGAACAACTAAGGTAACTTGATTCTATACAAGTAAAGATATACAAAACACAACTTATCACATGGAATATGCACGGGCTCCATGATGGAGAAAAGAAAGCATATGGTTCTCGAACACTTAAAAAGATTTTCAGCAGATGTGGTTTTCTTGCAAGAGTTACATTTTTTAAAAGTAGAAATTCAATATTTAAAGAGGAGCTGGGATGCCTACACCTCTGCTCTTAATGCAGTAAGTGGCATATGTTGTATCCTGATAAATAAGAATACACACTTTTCCCTTGGACCAAGAAAGACGTTTTCTAAAATTGAATTGTACCTTACATGGTGAAAAATACACACTGATTTCCCACCAGGGACAAATCTGGTGTTTTTTAGATAGAATTCAATCTATATTAGATCAAATCCAAACAGGAACTATTATTTTAGCAAGTGACCTAAATCATACATTCGATAAGATTGACAGATTGGGTAACAAAAAAAGCAAATTTTGGGAGCTGAAAAATGTCATCTTTACAAATAATTGACATGATACCTGGAGATTACTGTTCCCAGATACAAAAGACGATTCCTTTTTTTCTCAAAGTAAGAAAAGCTATTCAAGTATTGACTACATTTTGATTTCCAAAAATGTACTCAACAATTTACTGGATTAAAATATTAATGATATAGTGATATCGGATCATTCTCCGGTATCATGCTTAATTACACCAATAGAAAATATACTTAGCGGCAGAATTTGGAGAATGAACAGAGCGCATCTTCTAGACCCTACATTTATTAAATACGCAAATGAAAAAATGTAAACCTTTACTATTACAAATGTAGACATAGAGGACAGAGAAAAGCCTATCACCAATGTAATTTTGGATGCCTTTAAGGCAGGGGTGTCAAACGTACGGCCCGCGGGCCGGATCAGGCCCGCAAACGGGTTTAATCCGGCCCGCGAGATGATTTTGAAAAAAATAATAATAATTATTATTATTATTTTTTTGTAAAGTATAAAAATGCGCTGCAATTTTTCAATAAAATAAACTGCTGTTCCAATTGCGTCCACTGGATGGCGCAATAGCAATTGTGTTAAGCAAGCAAACTGTTTATACCGGGGCAGAGCAAGTAGGTCAAGCACGTGCAGCCAATGAGCTACTTTGTTTTGCCCGCGATATTTATTACGGCTTCTACTTTTAATATTATGTGCTTTGGCACCCTCATTGCCCCAATATGTCTCTGTCAAAAAAGAGAAAAGTGGACGCAGAGTGCAGAGTGTTCCAAGAAAAATGGTCATCCTATTTAATCACGGAATTGAATGGGAAAGCTGTATGTTTGGTGTGTTCAGAGCATGTTGCAGTGCTGAAAGAATATAACCTTCGTCGCCACTATGTGAGTCTTCATGCCGACAAATATGACAACTTTCAAGGACAGCGGAGATGAGAGAAGGTGAATGAACTGTTGGCGGGTCTGAAGAAACAGCAGTCTGTGTTTACTCACAGCCGAGACATCAGTGACGCTGCAGTGAAAGCTAGCTACCTCATTGCTAATGAAATCGCAGTGGCTTCTGTCGTATATGAAGATTATGACTTTGTTAATGTTTTTAAGTGGAATCTGAGAGGAGGTTTATTTGGCAGAAAGAGAGCCGGTTTTAGTGTGACGCCACATACAAAATACAGGAAGTGTGTGTTGTAGACAGGGGATTGTACAGTAGAGGGAGCCACCCATATCTTGGGAAGATTATATATACTAGGTAAAAACGACGAAGAGGTTAGAGCGGCCATTGCAATCTGGGACGCCGTTCTCCGGGTGATCTTGACACCTGTAAACTCATGCTGAAAGCTTGTGATATGAATAAAACGTATGATCAAAGGTTCAGTATGAGCGGACTCCTTTGTTTATCAGCAATAATTGCCAGCATTACTCGATACTACACTTCAAAACCATTTAGTGAGGGTGAATTTGTAAAAACATGCATGATGAAGGCAGCGGAGATTGTGTGCCCTGAAAAGCGGCAGGCTTTTGCAAATATCAGCCTGACAAGAAACACAGTTGCAGACAGGATTTCCGATCTTTCAGTGGATTTGGACAGCCAGTTGAAGCAAAAAGTAAAGTCATTTATTGCGTTTTCGGTTGCAATTGATGAAAGCACGGACATTACAGATGTTGCACAACTGGCCATTTTTTCATCCGCGGAGTTGATGACACATTGACCGTCACCGAGGAGTTCGTGGAGTTGGTGCCGATGACAGATACAACGACAGCAGCTGATATTTTTACCGCACTCGTCGGCGCGCTGGACAGGGTCGGAGTGGACTGGTCCCGCGCTGTCAGCCTGGCTACAGATGGTGCGCCCTCAATGATCGGGAAAAAAGCAGGCGTTGTGACAAAGTTCCGAGAGAAAGTGCAATCTGCAAATGGAGGACGTGATTTTTTGACTTTTCACTGTATTTTGCACCAGGAGGCTTTGTGTTGCAAGTCATTAAAGATGGATAACGTCATGAAGGTGGTCATCCAAACTGTTAATTTCATCCGATCCAGAAGCCTGAATCACCGTCAGTTTGACAGCCTTCTCAGAGAGAAAGACCACATCTATGGCCTGCCATACCACACTGAGGTAAGATGGTTAAGCCGAGGTGCTGTGCTGAGGCGTTTCTTTGATTTACGAGAAGAAATTGAACAGTTCATGGAAGAAAAAGGCAAACCAGTGTTAGAATTTCATTCCGCAGAATGGATGCCGGACCTTGCATTTATGGTGGATGTTACAGAGCACCTGAATAACTTGAACAAACAGCTGCAAGGGCGCAACAAAGTTGTCACGCAGTATTATGACAGCATACGTTCTTTCAAGTTGAAGCTGTCATTGTGGGAGACGCAACTTGCCGGTGGTGATGCAGCTCACTTCCCCTGTCTGAAAAATGTGTGCGCGACCCAACATGTGGCAGACATGAAGCGGTTCAAAGATAAAATAACGGGACTGTTACGGGAGTTTGAGCAACGCTTTCAGATTTATGTTTATATGTTTTTATGTTGATGTGCTATTGTTTTTAATTGATTTTATTTTATTTGTATATTTAACCTATTCTTGACTCTGTGGTTCTTGCACTGGTTTGGGGAACAGTATTTCATTATTTTTATCTACATTTCTGCCTGAGAAATGACACCCTGATATAGTTCTGTGATCTGTGAAACAGTTCTGTTAATCACTGAGGCATTGTGTGTTTGTGTGTTCTTTTTCTTTAGAATTTTCAAATAAACTTGACGTGTTTTATGATTAATAGTGATGTTGTGCTTGTACTATTTTGGACACACTGTCCTCAGGCTCCAGCTTTATGTTGTATGTTGATCGTATTAAAACAAAGAAAACAATCTGAAGTTGTTGTTTTTAAGTTATATATACCATGATTTTTCCGGTCCGGCCCCTTGGGAATAGATTTTCCTCCATGTGGCCCCTGAGCTAAAATGAGTTTGACACCCCTGCTTTAAGGCGTACATTAGGGGAATGATAATTCATACTCTGCAAAGTTAAATCTGATTTAGAAATTAACATTCCAGAAAAATAAATCACTATCTTAGAAAAAGCCCATAAAAGATCTTTACAAGGTAAAGAAGAAAATATAATTTCTGAACTTAACCAGGAATACAACTACAGGTTAAACTTAAGCATACTACTTAATGGAAAATAAATCTGGTTAATATCTTGCAGCTCTCACAAAAAGAATACACGCTAAACCTGTTATAATTTTAAAAAATAAGGATACAAATGTGGTAATTACAAACAACAATAAGATTAATGACAATTTTAAAAGCTTCTATGAACATTTATATAAATCATAATGAAACAATAGTTGGACGGATCCTATAGACTTCGAGGACTCAACAATCCTGAAGCAATTATCAGCAGACCAAAAATAATCACTAAAAACAGAGATCACCCAAAAATAAATATTAGATACTGTTAAAACATTAGTGCGGAGAAAACCACCAGGAATGGACGGCTTTCCCATAGAATTCTATTAAACATTTTGGGACAAAGTAGCACCGCTATTTGCAAAAATGACAACACACATGTCACTAAATTCAGTGCTGTCTAGTTCCATGTATCAAACAGTTATTTCAGTTATATTAAAACCAGGAAAATTTGGAGAGTCCCCAGCTGATTGTAGACTCATAAGTTTAATAAATTGTGACAATAAAATAACAACAAAGCTTATAAACAATAGAATGGCTAAATCTTACCAGACTTGATACCTATCAATCAAACAGGGTTTCTTACAAATAGACAGTTTAATACAATACTCAAAAAAACAAGATATACAGTGCCTTGCAAAAGTATTCATCCCCCTTGGCGTTTTTCTGATTTTGTTGCATTACAACCTGTAATTTTAATTGATTTTTATTTGGATTTCATGTAATGGACATACACAAAATAGTCCAAATTGGTGAAGTGAAATGAAAAAAATAACTTGTTTCAAAACATTCTAAAAAATAAATAACGGAAAAGTGGTGCATACATATGTATTCACCCCCTTTGCTATGAAGCCCCTAAATAAGATCTGGTGCAAACAATTACCTTCAGAAGTCACATAATTAGTTAAATAAAGTCCACCAGTGTGCAATCTAAGTGTCACATGATCTGTCACATGATCTCAGTATATATACACCTGTTCTGAAATGCCCCAGAGTCTGCAACACCACTAAGCAAGGGGCACCACCAAGCAAGCGGCACCATGAAAACCAAGGAGATCTCCAAACAGGTCAGGGACAAAGTTGTGGAGAAGTACAGATCAGGGTTGGGTTATAAAAAAAATCAGAAACTTTGAACATCCCATGGAGCACCATTAAATCCATTATTAAAAGATGGAAAGAATATGGCACCACAACAAACCTGCCAAGAGAGGGCCACCCACCAAAACTCATGGACTAGGCAAGGAGGGCATTAATCAGAGAGGCAACAGAGACCAAAGATAACCCTGAAGGAGCTGCAAAGCTCCACAGCGGAGATTGGAGTATCTGTCCATAGGACCACTTTAAGCCGTACACTCCACAGAGCTGGGCTTTGCGGAAGAGTGGCCAGAAAAAAGCCATTGCTTAAAGAAAAAATAAGCAAACACGTTTGGTGTTCGCCAAAAGCCATGTGTGAGACTCCCCAAACATATGGAAATAGGTACTCTGGTCAGATGAGACTAAAATTGAGCTTTTTGGCCATCAAGGAAAACGCTATGTCTGGCGCAAACCCAACACCTCTCATCACCCTGAGAACACCATCCCCACAGTGAAGCATGGTGGTGGCAGCATCATGCTGTGGGGATGTTTTTCATTGGCAGGGACTGGGAAACTGGTCAGAATTGAAGGAATGATGGATGGCGCTAAATACAGGGATATTCTTGAGGGAAACCTGTTTCAGTCTTCCAGAGATTTGAGACTGGGACGGAGGTTCCAGGAGCAGTTTTGCTTTGAAGAATGGGTAAAAATCCCAGTGGCTAGATGTACCAAGCTTATAGAGACATACCCAAGAGACTTGCAGCTGTAATATTTTGCATCTTCAAAGTGGTAGGCATGTTGTGTAAATCAAATGATACAAACCCCACAAAAATCTATTTTTAATTCCAGGTTGTAAGGCAATAAAATAGGAAAAATGCCAAGGGGGGTGAATACTTTCGCAATAATGGCTGTTGATGCCAAAAAGGCTTTCGACCATCTTGAATGGCATTTTTCTATTCAAACATTGGAAGCTTTCATCTTTCCAGCAAAATAATAAATTGTATAAAAATATTACATATTGCATTCGGAAAGTATTCAGACCCCTTGACTTTTTCCACATTTTGTTACGTTACAGCCTTATTCTAAAATTGATTAAATAAAAAAATGTCCTCATCAATCTACACACAATACCCCATAATGACAAAGCAAAAACAGGTTTTTTGACATTTTTGCAAATGTATATTTTAAAAAAAACGGAATTACCTTATTTACATAAGTATTCAGACCCTTTGCTATGAGACTCGAAATTGAGCTCAGGTGCATCCTGTTTCCATTGATCATCCTTGAAATGTTTCTACAACTTGATTGGAGTCCACCTGTGGTAAATCTAATTGACTGGACATGATTTGGAAAGGCACACACCTGTGTATATAAGGTCCCACAGTTGACAGTATCAAAAACCAAGCCATTAGGTCGAAGGAATTGTCCGTAGCGCTCTGAGACAGGATTGTGTCGAGGCACAGATCTGGGGAAGGGTACCAAAAAATGTCTGCAGCACTGAAGGTCTCCAAGAATACAGTGGCCTCCTTCATTCTTAAATGGAAGAAGTTTGGAACCACCAAGACTCTTCCTAGAGCTGGCCGCACGGCCAAACTGAGCAATCGGGGTTCACTCTGACAGAGCTCCTGAGTTCCTCTGTGGAGATGGGAGAACCTTCCAGAAGGACAACCATCTCTGCAGCACTCCACCAATCAGGCCTTTATGGTAGAGTAGCCAGCCAGAAGCCACTCCTCAGTAAAAGGCACATGACAGCCCACTTGCAGTTTGCCAAAAGGCACCTAAAGGACTCTCAGACCATGAGAAACAAGATTCTCTTGTCTGATGAAACCAAGACTGAACTCTTTGGCCTGAATGCCAAGCGTCACGTCTGGAGGAAACCTGGCACCATCCCTACAGTGAAGCATGGTGATGGCAGCATCATGCTGTGGGGATGTTTTTCAGCGTCAGGGACTGGGAGACTAGTCAGGATCGAGGGAAAGATGAACGGAACAAAATACAGAGAGCCTTGATGAAAACCTGCTCCAGTGTGCTCAGGACCTCAGACTGGGGCGAAGGTTCACCTTCCAACAGGACAACAACCCTAAGCACACAGCCAAGATTATGCAGGAGTTGCTTCGGGACAAGTCTTTGAATGTCCTTGAGTGGGAATGGGAGAAACTCCCCAAATACATGTGTGCTAAGCTTGTAGCGTCATACCCAAGAAGACTCGAGGCTGTAATCGCTGCCAAAGGTGCTTCAACAAAGTCCTATGTAAATGGTCTGAATACTTATATAAATGTGATATTTCTGTTTTTTATTTTTAATACATTTCCAAAAATGTCTAAAAACCTGTTTTTGCTTTGTCATTGTAGGGTATTGTTTGTAGATTGATGAGGGAAAAAACCAATTTAATCAATTTTAGAATAAGGCTTTAACGTAATAAATTGTGGAAAAAGTCAAGGGGTCTGATTACTTTCCGAATGCAATGTAAATGTCCTAAAGCAAGAATATACACAAATAATACATTATCTGATTAAATTGCTTAAGAAAGGGCACAAGACAGGGAGGTCCCCTCTCCCCCCTCCTGTTTGCACTGGCAATTGAACCGCTTGCAGAAAGATTTAGACAGGAGTCAAACGTAGCAGGTATCAGTATTGGTAAACATTAATATAAACTACACTTATTTGGAGATGATCTCCTGATATACCTGGCCAATGTTGAAAACTCAGTACCCCCTTTGCTAAAAATATTTGTAGAATACTCTAAAATCTCAGGAATTAAAATTAACGTGGGAAAAATACTAAATAATGGCAATAGCAAAAATAAAAAGAACAACTCGCGATCTACAGCAATCCTTTAAGTGGACCACAAAAAATATTGAATACTTAGGATGCTTAATAAGTGACAACAAACAACAAATATATAAAGATAACTTTATTCTATTACTGAACCAATATGAAAGCAGATCTAATTAAATGGAACAATTTTCACATAAATCTTACAGGTACAATGAATCTCTTCAGAATGGCATGGCTCCCAAGGTTTTTGTATTTATTTTCGTAAATACCAATTACCCCACTGAAGGCATTCTTTAAAAAACTATAGTGACTTGACTTTAACATTAATCTAAAGACAGTAATCTCTAATTAACAAACTATGTTTAATTTTTACCCAATTAAATTAATCATGTAACAATTAACTCGTTAGGATCTGGGGCACCACGAGAGCTTTTCTTTATAGAGCTACCATCTTCCGAATTAAACTCTAAAAGGTCTTTACCTATCAGATCTATAAACAGTCAATTTATTAATCATAACCTCGAATCATACCATCATTCTGAACAGTCATAACCTCCTTGCATCTTATGATTCAGTACATACAAATTGGTTTAATTATTTATTTACTAGCTAATTGTAACGCAGGTCAACTAATGTTGAATACTTATCATTACTAGTGAGATTTCAGTAACCAATCATATTATATTATATTGTGATATGTTTAAAGGTTGACAGCTATTACAAATCAGCTGTCAAAAGCTGCATGACGAGCAGTTTATTTTGAGCCAATCAAAACTCAATATTCTATCTTAGTCCCTCTCCTAACCTCACGTTCTACACCAGTGAGTGCCAACATGTTGAAAAAGGAGCTAGAACGGAATGTGAAGAGCTACCGCCATTCTATGGAAGGAAAACTAAGTTTCAAATCATAGTGAGAAGTTGTATAAAACTGAAATAAAAAGAGAAAATCGGATATTAACACTCACTTATCTATCCAAAAGTGCTGTGAAGGGAAGGGGGAAAGATTGACGCCAGGATTTGGTGAGTTTTCATAAGGAGAATGAGCTGCTAGCGATTAGGCTAGGTAAGCTATTGCTAGCATTTTGTGCGTGTTCATACTGAACCAAGCATATGCACAAGCCGTTAACATTTAGGCTAGCTCAGCTATCAATCAATTGAAATAGCAAATGTTAGTGATCATGCTAATCATGCATGGCAAACTATTTTAGTTTTCCGACTTTTATAAAATGTGATTGGCTATTATCATAATCCATTTTGGTACACAGTCATGTTTTAGATTACTTTATAAGAAATTGTGTATAGGTGTAAGCACTAGTACTTTCCATTTACCCAGGCTAGTCTATTGTTCAGTCCACGTGAGCCTGTGCTGTAGTTGTGTAAAGTCCTTTGCATTGCCCAGGCTAGTTTATAGTTTAGTTCATGTGAGCCTGGTGCTGTAATTAAAGTGTAAAGCATTTTGACTACGTTTTATTTTCTTATTCCTGTAAGAGATTAAAGCTAAGAGCAATATTAATGTTTTTATGAAATATACTCATGGTATATGCAGTATATTGTGTGATCCTGTTTGTAAAACAGGTCAGGTTTTTTGGATATGGATTCAGTTCCACCAAGGATGGCGAGCCGCCCGAACCCAGGACATCCGTAAGAAGATTTGCATGCAAAGATTTATTTTTTATTTTCCTTGGAGGACACTGAATTCGCACTGCCATACTATGGTGTGGTAGGATTCTTTGTTGCAAGACATCATATACCACCATACATTGCAGTGGGACTGTCATAAGCACATACCACATTTAAACACCTTACAGTGTTTATTGATACTCACAGTCACTTACATTTGATTCCATCTCATAGTGATTTATAAGTCAGTATTTGTGAATTGGGTTGTGTTTTTCTGTTTATTCATGTTTATTGTATTGTATTTGTATTGAACTTTGAACATTGAAAGACAGAGTTGGGTGCACCCTAGTAAACTATAGGCGGGATATGTGGCCGATATCTAAGTCTATTGTACTGTTGATGTATTGAATTCATATTGAGCTCATTGTACAAAGGTCACATATCAATATTTACTCAAGGTGATTCTTTTTTGTAATCATTATTATTTACAAAATACAAGCTGGCGTTCTTTCCCAAATTATTCAGTAGTGCGGTCTTCATTTCTCCCTACTGCTCCAGTAGCGAACCTAACTGGTCCAATAGAGTTTAAGCTTAAACATACAGTATAGTGTTAAGCAATTGTTACACAATGAAATGGGAACACAGGATAAACATACACACTCTGCACCGGTTATTGACTGGAGAAAACAGGTCCCTAGCGGAATGACAACAACATGGCTGCTAGTTAAAGAAGCGATGGAGAGGGAGAGAGAGAGGGACAGAGACACTTAACATCGGTACATTCAGGAACTACTCTCGCCTACAATAACCATATACTGTACTTCGCACACGAACCGCCGCCCGCTTTGAGTAAGAAATCATGAATGTATTTACGTGAAATGCCTGAGTCACCGGGAACCTCTCTCTGAACAGGGCAGCCTTGGAAAGGGGGTTGGGCCTTTTTGCGGCACACTGGTAAGGCTCTTATTGTCCTAAATGGTTCCAACAGTCTTCTACTGTTGTCCTTCTTCGTAGTTGTCCGCTATCCAGTGACTTGTCATGTAGTCCTGAACAGAACTACGGAATTGATTTTCCTTCCACTCACTCTTGAAGTTGCTTCTTTGAAGATAGATTAGCCAGCCGTATCAATGGTTCCCCAGTGGGGTGATGAGAGTAGCGTAATACGATGGTTTGAGCAGAGTAGCAGGATGGTTCTACTTAAATTAGCTTTAGACGATACCTTACTTAGGACAGCTAATCAGCCGTACCAGTGATTGTCCGGGAGGTGAGTTTATTTTCTTCACCTCGTATTGAGATTCAAAGTTCCAATAATTTTAAACGTGTAGCTGCCACTTCACGCTTTTCTGGTCTGATGTGTTAATTTGTAACCCATCATTTATACATTCTGTTCGAAAGGGGCGGTTCCGGCAGGCTGGCACTCTTTCTGACCTCACTTTGGGGCGGTGACTACTCACTGTGCAAAGTTAATGGAAAACAATTGTCTCTTATATCTTCTCAAATCACATCACTCTCTTAACAAAAATACTTTAATCATTTTTCATATTACATGCACAACGCATAGTATGGAAACTTCATACATGTAGTGGGTATACTTTCCAAGTTACAGTATTTCCTTTATAACATTTTCAATGACATCACAAAATAACAAACAAAATGACCTTAGTGTCCTATAGATCGTCTCTGACCATTCCCCACGTTCTACATTAGAAATATTGTTCCAGTATTCGCTTCTGAACATATTAGAGTTTCAGTGGGAAAAAGTCTGTTGAAACAAAGAACATTCCTTTAGTGAATCTTGAGAGGGAGAGCCTGAATCTCTCCCCTGATTTACAACAGGTTGTGAGTTGTTAACCCCCCTAGTTCTTTCCTTCCCCCTGTAAGGGTGAGAGGGGGTATGATTGAAGTTATTCATTGCAAACCTGATCTGACCTATTAGGATTCTCGTGAACAGTCATGACAAAAGTATACTTGGTCAAAACAGACTTTATATGGGCAAATAACATTTTAAATTCAGCCTGTGGGGGGTTTTAACCTTCCAGACTTGGAATTGTATCAACTCAATACCCAAGGCTTTTACTTGCGACATATAGTTAAATGCACTACAGAGGAATAATGGGTACATATTGAAGATGTGTATGTTCATCCCCAGAATCTTTTTACGTGTCTATTTTCAAAGGATAAAGCTAAAATGAAACATATGGAAGAAAATGAAAATAATCAATATCATTCCCTAAAAACACAACATTATAGAACAATCCTTGGATAGCTTTTCAGAATTCACAGATAAATTGGTCCACATGGAAAACTAAAGGCATAGTGTCATGGAAATTATTCACATGGGACACTCGAAGTCAATCTTTTTAAATGAATCATTGTTTATTATCAGTTAACTGGAGAGGTTCCACCAAACTTGATGCACCATAGTGAATGTCTGTCAGGAGCTCTAATGGGGCAGTCCCTTTTAGTTCCCTTATATACTGGTTACAGACACGTTACATAGGTATAGTTCATAGGGTTGGTTCCGGCATGTGTCTGGCACCGTCTCCTATCTTAACCATTGATAAATTATCCAACCCAAATTTAGAATGACAGTCCTTAGTGTGTCACGTTGGTTCTATCAATTTAATTTAACATTTACATTTACATTTACGTCATTTAGCAGACGCTCTTATCCAGAGCGACTTACAAATTGGTGCATTCACCTTATAACCACTTTACAATGTTTTTTTTTTTTTTTGGGGGGGGGGGGAGAGTAAGGGGGGGGGGGGGGGGAGTAAGGGGGGGGGGGGGGTAGAAGGATTACTTTATCCTATCCCAGGTATTCCTTAAAGAGGTGGGGTTTCAAATGTCTCCGGAAGGTGGTGAGTGACTCCGCTGTCCTGGCATCGTGAGGGAGCTTGTTCCACCATTGGGGTGCCAGAGCAGCGAACAGTTTTGACTTAGCATTACATTTACAATTTAGTCATTTAGCAGACGCTCTTATCCAGAGCGACTTACAGTTTAGTGAGTGCATACATTTTTCATACTGGCCCCCCGTGGGAAATGAACCCACAACCCTGGCGTTGCAAGCACCATGCTCTACCAACTGAGCTACAGGAGCACACACCGTACAGAATGTACATTTACATTGACATACAGTATATTCATCTTATATTTCTAGCATTAACTTTTCTCATCACTTGTGGTAATGACAGATTGGTATCTCAATACATTCTTAGTCTAAATTACTATACAGTTTGCAGTGTGCAGACCTCCAAAATCAACCTGATACCCCAAATAAACAATTTTGGATAAGCCTAAATCAATTATGGGCACGGTTGACCACCCCCCTCCCTCCCGGCACTCATCCCTCTGGCGTTTCTTTATGTTCTTCTTCAGATAGTGTTTCAGTTCGTCCTCCCAATGGCACATGTTCAAAGTGGATGGCCCTTGATAATGTCTCTCACCTGAGCTGCCACTGTCCTTTACAGTCCATTATGTCTTGCCCATCTTCCTACCAGTACACAGCAGCATGAGAGAAGTTTGGATGGGCTCACTCTCCATGCTCACTCCATGTGGACTCATGTCGCACTCCTGAGAGAAAAGGCATGAGAGAAAAGGCAGTTGATAGCTTCGACTGGATGCTGTGTACAGGTTGTGGGCTCAGACTCAGGTCTCACGGTAGAAGTGGTGAAGGACCATATTGAACGCCATTGTCAACCATTACATCAGCCAGTTAGGAGGGGTTGAGGTTCACACTGTTCTTGGTCAAATTATCCCTTCCATGCATCTAGACACCATCTGTGATCACCTTCGCCATAACCTCGAGAGAGGACAGACGAGAACAATAGTTTAGTTTAGGGCATTTCTGATTCAGGAAATCCAGACAAATGATTTATTGTATAACAAATTATTACTACTACCTGATTCAGGAAATCCAGACAAATGATTTACTGTATAACAAATTATTACTACTACCAATATTCTTAATACAGATTTCTAAAACAAATGTCAAAGAGAATAACAACACACATTTTTTCTCCAAATTGGCTTATACTCCCCTACCATCTTGGCGATCTATGGAGTAAGAGGGCTAATCCTTAGGGAGAAGTCCCAACCATCCAGCAGACCCAATCTTGTGAGATTTGTTATTGAAGCAAGACAAAAACAAAGAAAATAAAAGAAAACAACAACAGCAATACACATATATCACTCGAGGTGAGGAAAACTTCAATCCATTTGGAGTAACTGTCTACCATTACCAACATATTTTTCCTTTTACTGGCAGGCATGTGAAGAAAAATCAATTAGCATATTTACCAAAGGCCCAGGGGATTGGTAATTCCCCCTTTGGACACATGACTTTGGATACATGACTCACATCTATCAAGTGAGTGTTTTTGTTTTCCTGTACCTCAGACATGATTTAAAGATATTTCAAACATTTTTTGTATCAAGTTTATATTGGGCTTTTCAGTAAATTTCTTATCAAGATAATTTACATGTGTGCCACCAAAACTCTGACAATAAAAACTTTAGAACATTTAATTTGTGTACAGCATCCTTTCTAACCAGTGAAAAACCCACTAAAACCAAAATAAAAAGACCCCACACAATAAATCAAATAGAGTATTAACCACTAACAAATATTCATTAGCAGGTGGGTAGTGTGCGGGTGCTGGTGTGTGTGTGGTAAAAATTGTAGGTTAAAAACAAACAAAATGTCCAGGCCTTACTTAATTTGGGAGCTCCCTTAACAGATGGATCTGGGTACCTTTAACTACTCTCCCAAGGCACTTGCCTTAGGAAGCCTTTCAAAGGGAGAGACACAGAAAATTTGATTAACATATTTAAAAAAACTTTACATCAGTCGTATACAGAATTATACTTCAGACGCATCAGATGATACAGTGTCCCGTCAAGCTGAATAGGCACCTTCTAAAGTAAACAATCCCATAGCCCCTCTCTTGTAATCATTGTCATTTTGACCTGTTGCATTGACATACAACTCTGTACAAACTGTCCCTGGGACATAAACTAGTCTAAATATGAAACCTGTTGTTGAACAAATCTGCTAGGACCTTCAAAAAGTTGATGCTGGCTTATCAGCTCAATATTCGGTACTAAAAACATTTACTTGGATCTACTTCAATTCTGGACAAAGTTCCACGTAATGGAAACAGATTATTGTTTTAGGTGATTACTTACTTAAATCACTGGACACAGTTCCATGTAATGGAAACAGATTATTGTTTTAGATGACCTTACCTTCTTACTTAAATCACTGGTGCTACCCAAAGTATAGAATTTAGAAATAAATTGTCAGAAACGTGTCTCATTCAATTATTTAAACCTCTGTCCCAAATTTCCACACTGTCTCTCTTACAGCCTGTTTGAGTTCAGTTTGTTCTGGTGGCTATCTATTGTTCCACAGGAAGCTTATCTCTAACCCAAACAACAGATGACTTAAACACGAGAGCAGTGCACCAGGCCTTGAAGAGTGAGCAACCTTTAATGTAATATCAGTCCCAATGCGCAATCCCTCTGTTCATCATGTGACCTTATATTGAAAGATTTACTTCTTCAAATGACTAAGACATTACATTATTAGAATGCTATCTGAAAGCCAATGACAATCCAATTTCTGCTTCAATATTTATAAAATGTCTATTATTTAAAGGTTCATATGTAATGCTTTGGAGGGATCAATATGTATTCACTGAGCTGGCACTGTCTATCAATCCCCTGTAGATGGCATGCTCTGTCCATATTAAGTCTCTACCTAGCACGTTAAACGGTTGAGTAGGTGAATACAGAAAATCATTGTGTCTATTTAACAGGGTATGGGGTTTATTTGTCAAGTCCTGTACAATGCTTTAACCGTATCTTTATCAAATGATCCATAAAGGGACCACTCTGAACATCTCAGAATACTTTTAAAACCACTTACGTACATCTACGTGTGGGTGTGCAAGTTGTATAATATTATTATTATTTATATTGTTACTTCATCAGCTCTCTAGTAACCCATTATACTCAATATTATGTTACTTTATCTCTAGTAACCCATTATACATTTGTGTTACATCATAAATTCCTCTTCTACACCAGTGTTCTATTTATACAGAGGTTTAAATATTCACTTGTGTTCTATTTAACAGCATATTCGGGAATAATACTCTCTTCTTTCATATCTCCATACAGAATCCCAATATAACGTTATAAATCTTTAGTTATTCACGTCCACATCGCAGCAACGACCACAGCGCAGCAAGAGGTACACATATCATGTTCTCAAGGAAATCCCAGTGTCCGGGGGCATCAATGAACATTGTTACAGCCCTTACCCATCTCAACTGTTACCATCTCTCAAGGAAATCTCAGTGTCCGGGGGCATCAATGAACGTCATTGTTCAGCCCTTACCCATCTCAGCTGTTACCTTCAAGGAAATGTCAGCTTAATATCCAAATTTCAATCACTCTTATTATCCAAATTTCATTCTTAATAGTAATAATTTAAATCCATTTATTATCCAAATTTCAATCAGCCAAATTTCAATCAGCTTAATATGTCATATCTCACAATCACACAACTTTCACATTAACTTAGTACTATTCCCAAACACACTCTGTAATCTCCCATGTGCATCTTCAACGATTCTCTTGTCATTACTTGCTATGCACATGTAAATAACACTCCGTATTCCATGGTACCGTTACGCCCTCACTCTAGTCTTCTCATAAGACTAGTGAATAGTCTTCTCTCTATAAGACCTTTTTATGCATTACTCGCCTTGATTTTATTTTTTATAATTTTTTTAAATGTTTTATACAGATTCATTTAAATTGACTTGCTAAAATCAGTTGCCGTCCCTCAATTGTTCGCGGATGATGTGTCTCCTCCTGGGCAGCTCACAGTAAGGGTCTGTTCTGGGCGGGTCTCGTTGTCTTTTGGTCAGACAGGAATTTTCCCTCACGCTTCATAAAATGCGCCACCGGTTTTCCTCCCAGACCCTCACTGGAAAGCTCTGCAGGCAGAATCAATAATCCAGTTTGTGACGCCAAATTGTCGTGGAAATTCTTCACATGGGACACTCGAAGTCAATCTTAAATTAATCATTGTTTATTATCAGTTAACTGGAGAGGTTCCAACAAACTTGATGCACCATAGTGAATGTCTGTCAGGAGCTCTAACAGGGCAGTCCCGTTTAGTTCCCTTATATACTGGTTACAGACACATTACATAGGCATAGTTTATAGGGTTGGTTCCGGCATGTGTCTGGCACCGTCTCCTATCTTAACTTAAAGAACATATTCTGGGCGTTCTGCCAAATAGTCTAAAGGAGGAGGTAAAGACGTCCCCCCCCCTCATATCTTTACCAGGCACAGGCAGGAACCAAGGATTGTTAATGACACCAAAGACAAGATGCACAAAGTAAAATTTCCTTCACAATAGAAACCGTAAAGGACTTAGTAACAGGAAATAAATGTATTTCCATGACAGAATTAAAAAGCAATTTTGGACTGACCACTGTAGATATTTTCAAATATACTGAACAAAAATATAAACGCAACATGTAAAGTGTTGGTCCCATGTTTCATGAGCTGAAATAAAAAATCCCAGAAATTTTCCATACACACAAAAAGCTTATTTCACTCAAATGTTGTGCACAAATGTGTTTACATCCCTGTTAGTGAGCATTTCTCCTTTGCCAAGATAATCCATCCACCTGACAGGTGTGGCATATCAAGAAGCTGATTAAACAGCATGATCATTACACAGATGCACGTTGTGCTGGGGACAATAAAAGGTCACTCTAAAATGTGCAGTTTTGTCACATAACAAAATGCCACAGATGTCTCAAGTTTTGAGGGAGCGTGCAATTGACATGCTGACTGCTGGAATATCCACCAGAGCTGTTGCCAGAGCTGTTGCCAGAGAATGGGGAGAGTTTGGTCGGCCGGGATGTCCTTGTCCCATCGTACTCTTGCGACTCCTTGTGGCAGGCTGGGCGCATGTATGGTGTTTCCTCCGACACATTGGTGCAGCTGGCTTCCGGGTTAAGCGAGCAGTGTGTCAAGAAGCAGTGCGGCTTGGCAGGGTCATGTTTCGGAGGACGCATGGCTCTCAACCGTCGACTCTCCCGAGTCCGTACGGGAGTTGTAGCAATGGGACAAGACCGTAACTACCAATTGTGGAGAGAAAAAGGTAAAAAAGTGGGTTGGTGACCCTCTGCCCAGTCATGTGAAATCTGTAGATTAGGGCCTAATTTATTTATTTCAATTGACTGATTTCCTTATATGAACTGTAACTCAGTAAAATCGTTGAAATTGTTGCATGTTGCATTTATATTTTTACGCAATTTACAAGTTACATATCACAACATTTCGATTTGAAATCTTTTGGGCATTAGATCAACCTTGAGGGAATCTTATTTGAGTCAGAAAATGATGTTCATATGATAGGTAAGATATACAAAATCTTGCAGAGAGCATATCCAACTGACAATCTCTTAGACATTTTTTTTTTACTATTGGAACCAAGACTTAAAAATAACTGATGTTGGCACAAGATGGAGGGAATGTTGGAGCATAACTAACGAGATTACAGTTAATGAAAATGTGCGCTTAAAGTATATACATGTATATATATTATTTAAATAAATAAATACATTCAAAGACAATCATGGTAATTATAATTTTGTTCTTACCAGCAGCCTGAAGTACCCCAGTCGGCCTTCAACTTGAGATACTCAATGAGAGGGAACAGTCATTCTCCACTGCAATGTACATTCCTGGAGTAGCTCAAACTGTGCATGTTACAGTGCCTTTAGAAAGTATTCAAATCCCTTGACTTTTCCCACATTTTGTTGTGTGAAGACCAAACTTTTTTGAATAATTTTAAACATAGTGGAAAGCATGATTATTTTATGAATGATACAGTCTATCATTGTACACAAGTAACAGTATGATGTGTTTTATATTGTATAAAAGGGAATGCAGAAACTGCACAATGTACACACAGTTGGCCAGCAGGGCGGCAGGTAGCCTAGTGGTAAAGAGTGTTGAGCCAGTAACTGAAAGGTTGCTGGTTTGAATCCCTGAGCCAACTAGTTGAAAAATCTGTTGATTTGCCCTTGAGTAAGGCACTTAACCCTAATTGTTGCTCTGGATAAGAGTGTCTATTAAATGATGTAAATGCAGGCCACTGAGCCTATGGTCTAGAACAGGGTTTCCCAAACTTGGTCCTGTGATTAAAATAGATTTTTCTGTCAAAGATCTACACAAAATTCCCTAATGTCAAAGTGGAAGATGTGTTTTTACATTTGTAAAATATTCATGAAAATAACTAAAAAACATTAACAACACCTGCTCTTTCCATGACATAGACTGACCAGGGGAATCCAGGTGAAAGCAATGATCCCTTATTGATGTCACTTGTTAAATCCAGTTCAATCAGTGTAGATGAAGGGGAGGAGACAGGTTCAAGGATTTTTAAGCCTTGAAACAATTGAGACAATTGAGGGTTAATGGGCAAGACAAAACATTGAAGTGCCTTTGAATGGGGTACGGTAGTAGGTGCCAGGCGCACCGGTTTGTGTCAAGAACTGCAACGCTGCTGGGTTTTTCAAACTCAACAGTTTCCCATGTGTATCAAGAATGGTCCTCCACCCAAAGGACATCCAGCCAACTTGACACAACTGTGGGAAACATTGGTCAACATGGGCTTGTTTTTGGACACAGGTCCAGGAATGGCTAAAGGATTGCAATATTTACCTGGAGCTAACCTTGCAGATAGCATTACTGGGTGATCTGAAAAGTCATAGTCAATCAATCAATAATATAATAATACTTTTAGCAAAAATGTTTATTTTTAATTCACAATCTGTAGAAGCAATGAGAATAGAAAGGTTCAGAACTTTTGTAAAACATCACAGTACAGTTGAAATATATATGGCAAATAGAAATCCTATATGGATGGTGTTAAGAGATAGATGGGAGGTGTTGAATGGAGTTGAAGGATGGGACTAATAACAAATAACAACAAATAATAACAAGATAACTAATAATATAAGCATACTGTGTCCATAATAAGTATATAGGTTGTATGTTGGGAGCTTTTGGGAAAGAGCACAGTTAGAAAGATATGGCATATAGAAGCAAACCGGATGTACATCATGAAAATGATCAAAGAGGTTGAGAGTAGAAGAAGGTCAGGAGCAAAAACAAATAAAATAGAATTATTGTAATTGACTGTGTCCATAAAATGTAGATAGTAAGTATAAGCTGGAGGTAGAGGCCTAAGCATTGTTGTTCACTAATTTACCCCAAGTAGGGAAAGGATGGCGGGGTTGAAAAGTAATAAAGGGGAGTATATACAGTGGGGAGAACAAGTATTTGATACACTGCCGATTTTGCAGGTTTTCCTACTTACAAAGCATGTAGAGGTCTGTAATTTTTATCATAGGTACACTTCAACTGTGAGAGACGGAATCTAAAACAAAAATCCAGAAAATCACATTGTATGATTTTTAAGTAATTAATTTGCATTTTATTGCATGACATACAGTGGGGGAAAAAAGTATTTAGTCAGCCACCAATTGTGCAAGTTCTCCCACTTAAAAAGATGACAGAGGCCTGTAATTTTCATCATAGGTACACATCAACTATGACAGACAAATTGAGAATTTTGTTTCCAGAAAATCACATTGTAGGATTTTTTATGAATTTATTTGCAAATTATGGTGGAAAATAAGTATTTGGTCACCTACAAACAAGCAAGATTTCTGGCTCTCACAGACCTGTTAGTTTTTCTTTAAGAAGCCCTCCTGTTCTCCACTCATTACCTGTATTAACTGCACCTGTTTGAACTCGTTACCTGTATAAAAGACACCTGTCCACACACTCAATCAAACAGACTCCAACCTCTCCACAATGGCCAAGACCAGAGAGCTGTGTAAGGACATCAGGGATAAAATTGTAGACCTGCACAAGGCTGGGATGGGCTACAGGACAATAGGCAAGCAGCTTGGTGAGAAGGCAACAACTGATGGCGCAATTATTAGAAAATTGAAGAAGTTCAAGATGACGGTCAATCACCCTCGGTCTGGGGCTCCATGCAAGATCTCACCTTGTGGGGCATCAACGATCATGAGGAAGGTGAGGGATCAGCCCAGAACTACACGGCAGGACCTGGTCAATGACCTGAAGAGAGCTGGGACCACAGTCTCAAAGAAAACCATTAGTAACACACTACGCCGTCATGGATTAAAATCCTGCAGCGCACACAAGGTCCCCCTGCTCAAGCCAGCGCATGTCCAGGCCCGTCTGAAGTTTGCCAATGACCATCTGGATGATCCAGAGGAGGAATGGGAGAAGGTCATGTGGTCTGATGAGACAAAAATAGAGCTTTTTGGTCTAAACTCCACTCGCCGTGTTTGGAGGAAGAAGAAGGATGAGTACAACCCCAAGAACACCATCCCAACCGTGAAGCATGGAGATGGAAACATAATTCTTTGGGGATGCTTTTCTGTAAAGGGGACAGGACGACTGCACCGTATTGAGGGGAGGATGGATCTTGGCCATGTATCGCGAGATCTTGGCCAACAACCTCCTTCCCTCAGTAAGAGCATTGAAGATGGGTCGTGGCTGGGTCTTCCAGCATGACAACGACCCGAAACACACAGCCAGGGCAACTAATGAGTGGCTCCGTAAGAAGCATCTCAAGGTCCTGGAGTGGCCTAGCCAGTCTCCAGACCTGAACCCAATAGAACATCTTTGGAGGGAGCTAAAAGTCTGTATTGCCCAGCGACAGCCCCGAAACCTGAAGGATCTGGAGAAGGTCTGTATGGAGGAGTGGGCCAAAATCCCTGCTGCAGTGTGTGCAAACCTGGTCAAGACCTACAGGAAATGTATGATCTCTGTAATTGCAAACAAAGGTTTCTGTACCAAATGTTAAGTTCTGCTTTTCTGATGTATCAAATACTTATGTCATGCAATAAAATGCAAATTAATTACTTAAAAATCATACAATGTGATTTTCTGGATTTTTGAAGTGTACCTATGATAAAAATGACAGACCTCTACATGCTTTGTAAGTAGGAAAACCTGCAAAATCGGCAGTGTATCAAATACTTGTTCTCCCCACTGTATATAAAAAACATGGGGGATTGGAAGTAATGCAGACAATTACATTGATGGAAGTTACAATCTATCTGCAATATTAAGCTGATCTACACCCCCCCCCCCCCCCCCCCCCCCCAAAAAAAAAAAAAAAAAAAAACACTTGTAGAGGCTGTTCTGAGCACAAAATGGGGGGAGCAACTGAATATTAGGAAGGTTTTCTTAATGTTTGGTATACTGACTGTATCTTGATTATATAAGTATTAAACCCCCTGAGTCAATATAATTTAGAATCACTCAGGGTTGGTATGCAAGAGCTTTCCTCACCTGGATTGTGCAACATTTGCCCATTATTCTTTTCAAAATTGTCACGCCCTGGCTCTGGGGACTCTAGTATGTTGAGCCAGGGTGTGAGTTTTCGTTCTAGTTTAGTATTTCTATGTTGGCCAGTGTGGTTCTCAATCAGAGGCAACGGGTATCAGCTGTTGCTTGTTGTCTCTGATTGGGAACCATACTTAAGCAGCCAGTTTTCCCACAGTGTTTGTGGGATCTTGTTCCTGTATAGGTTTGTGGTTTGCACCTTTGGACGTCACGTTATCGTTTGTTGTTTTGTTCGTGTAATCATTATTTAATAAATATGTTCACCTTCCACGCTGCGCCTTGGTCCTCTGTATCTGAAGATCGTGACAAAAATTCTTAAAGCTCTGTGAAATTGGTTGTTGTTCATTGCTAGACAACCATTTTCAGGTCTTGCCATAGATTTTCAAGCAGATTAAATTCAAAACTGTAACACTCAGGAACATTCACTGTCTTCTTGGTAAGCAACTCCAGTGTAGATTTGCACTTGTGTTTTAGGTTATTGTCCTGCTGAAAGGTGAATTAATCTCCCAGTGTCTGGTGGAAAGTAGACTGAACCAGGTTTTCCTCTAGGATTTTGCCTGTGCTTAGCTCCATCCCGTTTATTTTTTATCGTGAAAAACTCCCCAGTCCTTAACGATTACAAGCATACCCATAACATGACGCAGCCACCATTATGCTTGAAAATATGGAGAGTGGTACTCAGTAATGTGTTGTATTGGATTTGCCCCAAACATAACACTTCGTATTCAGGACAAAAAGTGAATTGCTTTGCCACATTTTTTGTAGTATTACTTTAGTGCCTTGTTGGAAACAGGATGCACTTTTTGTAATATTTTTATTCTGCACAAGCTTCCTTCTTTTCACTCTGTCAATTATGTTAGTATTGTGGAGTAACTACAATGTTGTTGATCCATCCTCAGTTTTCTCCTATCACAGCCATTGAACTCTGTAACTGTTTTAAAGTCACCATTGGCCTCATGGTGAAATTCCTGAGGGGTTTCCTTCCACTCCGGCAACTGAGTTAGGAAGGAGGCCTGTATCTTTGTAGTGACTGGGTGTATTGATATCCAAAGTTTAATTATTAACTTCACCATGCTCAAAGGGATATTCAATGTCTGCTTTTTTTAAAACCATCTATCAATAGGTGCCCTTCTTTGCGAGGCATTGGAATACCTCCCTGGTCTTTGTGAATGAATCTGTGTTTGAAATTCACTGCTCGACTGATGGACCTTATAGATTATTGTATGTGTGGGGTACAGAGATAAGGTAGTCATTGATAAATCATGTTAAACACTATTATTGCACACATAGTGAGTCCATACATCTTATTATGTGACTTGTTAAGTACATTTTTACTTCTTAACGTATTTAGGCTTGCCATAACAAAGGGGTTGAATACTTATTGACTCAAGACATTTCAGCTTTTCGTTTGTTATTACTTTGTAAAAATTTCGAAAAACATAATTCCACTTTGACTTTGTGGGGTATTGTGTGTAGGCCAGTGACCAAAAAATCTAAATGTAATCAAATTTAAATTCAAGCTGTAACACAACACAATTTGGAACAAGTCAAGGGGTGTGAATACTTTCTGAAGGCACTGTATTTCTTGATAATCCCCCCCATGAGACGCCATTTTAGCAAGCTAAAACCGACTTCCTGATCTTCAAATGCTCCATTGACATTTCACATAGGAATGAATGATGTGACGTCATCGACGGGTTTGCCCATTTATACAGTGCCTTCGGAAAGTATTCAGACACCTTGGCTTTTTCCACATTTTGGGGATTCCGGTGGGGTACGCCCACCCAGGTAGTGGCAGTGCTGGCAACACTGGCTGCAGTAACCCATGGGGAGGGGGTCACACTCGGACAATCAGAGAGGGGGTTTATCATTATGGCCCAGGTGGCACAAAATAATCAAAGGTCTGACCGCATGGAGATGCTTGGGAAAATGGTTACAACAGGCGATCAGAGTGTTTGTGTCTCAGGTGAAGAGGGTGGATCTGATCTCCATCACCTAGGACTTGACATAGATTAAGTAGATTAATCAAATCTCACATTGTTATCAATTTCTGCTCAATCTGCATGCTTTCTCAATCAGCTTTAACTGTCTGTGCACTCGTAAATCAAGTTATTTCTCGAGTTGGGCTCTGGGATATAACAGCCGTTGAGTATCTGATTTTATGGTGGATTGTGGAGGAGGGGGGTTGAGTGTGTTGGAGTATGTGAGTATGTGCGTGTGTGCTTGTCTGGCATCTGTTGTGGGGGGGTGGGGATGTTGGGGGGGAGGGTATGGGATGGACCACAGGAATTATTTGCTAGGATAATAATTGCTTGTCAATGATTTAAATGTAATACAATGGCATTCCGGGTTATATGTTAGAATCCTACGCGTGAACTGCCGACATTATTACGCATATTAATTGATAATGATGGAAAATAGGATATGCATAATTTAAAAAAAAATAGTTATATAGATATATATATATAGAGGTGAAAGCATTGGAAATGCTTTTGGCGGTTAATCTGCTTCTGTTTTGTGGGTGGCACTGTGTGCTGTTTTCGATAGATGGGTCCTGGCCTCTCGGGGCCTTAGGGATACGGAGGGACGTGGGTGGGATGCTGATCACTGGGATGACGGCTCAACTTGGGATGGGGAGGGGCTTTAGCGGGGGAATTAGTGGAGAACAATTGAAGGGTTACTCCGTAGCAATGCAAATATCATGGTACAGCTATATGGACACTCAATCATTACGCTATTTTTTATTGGTAAATTTACAAACATATATAATGATAAATAGACTTGAAACTTGTATCTCATTATGGTGTATGGTGAAATAAGTATAGCCAGTTATAATTGTAATGGCTTAGCTGATAATAACAAAAGAAGAACAATATTTACATGGCTCAAAGAGAAGGAATATAATATCTATTGTATACAGGAAACTCGAGATGAAGTAGCGTGGAAAAAAGAATGGGGGGGTGGAATATACTTCTCCCATGGGCAAATTAATTCAAAAGGGGTGATGATATTAATTAATAGTAATTCCGATCCGAATGTGCAAATTGTCCAAATAGATACGCAAGGTAGATGGATTATGATTTAAATATGTTATTGGACCATAAACAGATATGGCTCATTAACCTTTACGGACCAAATAATGATGATCCACAATTCTTTGACAATATATATAATAAATTATCAAGCCTGCAAGCAACTCAAGACAATATTATTATGGTGGGGGATTATAATACTGTTTTAAATCGCTCAATGGACCGTAAAGGAAATCACACCACAAACAATCACCCACATGCTCTTAAGGAAATTGTGAATGTCATGGATACATTAGAACTAGTAGATATATGGAGGCTTAAATATACTGATCTAGTGAGATATACATGGCGGAGACTGAATCAAGCTAGTCGTCTTGACTTCTTTCTTATCTCATTCTCGTTGGCACCAAAAGCAAAAAAAAGTGTTGATAGGGGACAGAATGCGGTCGGACCATCATATAATAGGCATATACATTACTCTTACTGAATTTCCACGTGGGCGAGGATATTGGAAATTTAATCAAAGCCTATTGGATGATAATTTATTTATAATTAGAACAAAGGAATTTATAACTGACTTTTTCCAACATATCAGAGGTACAGCGAATCCCCTTATTGTATAGGACACCTTTAAATGTGCCTTTAGAGGCCATGCAATTCAGTACTCATCTCGAAAACAAAAGCAATTTAGGTCAAAAGAATTTATACTAAGAAAGGAAATAGAAAGTCTAACAGAACAGATAGATGGCAATAAAAACTGTATCATAGAGGCTCAGAATAAATTAGAGGAAAAACAAAAAGAAATGGAAAAACTTATTCAAGAAAGATCAAGTGTAATATATTATAAAAATAAAGCAAACTGGATGGAATATGGGGAAAAATGCACAAAATTCTTTTTTAATCTTCAACATAGGAATGCTACCAAAAAGAACTTAATGAAACTGGTTACAATTGACGGAGTCACCCATAATTCACCAAATGATATTTTGAAGGAAGAAACAAAGTACTTTAAGCATATGTTTTCTTTTCAGTCGCCTCCATCTCCTCTAACTGAAGCTAATTGTAGAGATTTTTTTCTATTGATAATGTCAAATTAACAGCCACACAGAAAGACTCATGTGAAGGTGAAATTACAGAGGAGGAACTTCTGGATGCAATTAAAGTCCGGGAAAACTCCAGGGTTGGATGGCATACCAGTCGAGGTATACCAAACCTTTTTTGATATACTAAGAGGACCGTTATTAGCATGTTTTAACCACTCCTATGTAAATGGTAGATTATCTGACACTCAAGAAGAAGGTCTGATCTCATTATTACTGAAACAGGATACAAGTGGAAAATATAAAGATCCAGTCCATTTACAAAATTGGAGGCCCCTTACGCTTCAGTGTTGTGATGCAAAAATCCTAGCAAAATGTATAGCGCATAGAATTAAAAAGGTATTGTCGGATATTATTCATTCTAATCAGACAGGTTTTTTACATGGAAGATACATTGGAGATAATATAAGCCAAGTATTGGAAACAATAGAACACTATGGAAAATATGGGAAACCAGGCCTGCTATTAATAGCAGACTTCGAAAAGGCATTTGATAAAGTTCGACTGGGGTTTATATATAAATGCCTGGAGCATTTCAATTTTGGAGAATCTCTTATAAAATGGGTCAAAATCATGTATAGTAACCCTAGGTGTAAAATAGTAAATAATGGCTATTTCTCAGAAAGTTTTAAACTGTCAAGAGGAGTGAAACAAGGTTGTCCACTATCGGCATATCTATTTATTGTGGCCATCGAGATGTTAGCTATTAAAATCAGATCCAATAATAATATCAGAGGATTAGAAATACAGGGCTTAAAAACAAAGGTGTCATTGTACGCTGATGATTCATGTTTTCTTTTAAATCCACAACTAGAATCCCTCCACAGCCTCATAGAGGATCTAGATACATTTTCGAACCTCTCTGGATTACAACCAAATTATGACAAATGTACTATATTACGTATTGGATCACTAAAAAATAAAATTTTTACATTACCATGTAGTTTACCAATAAAATGGTCTGATGGTGATGTGGATATACTCGGAATACATATCCCAAAGGAAATAAATGATCTCACTTCAATACATTTTAATAGAAAGTTAGCAAAAATAGATAAGATCTTACTACCATGGAAAGGAAAATACTTGTCAATTTGTGGAAAAATCACCCTGATTAACTCTTTAGTATTATCCAAGTTTACCTATTTGCTTATGGTCTTGCCTACGCCTAGCGAACAGTTTTTTAAATTATATGAGAAAAAAATATTCAATTTTATTTGGAACGGCAAGCCAGACAAAATTAAAAGAGCATATTTATATAATGAATATGAATTCGGAGGACAGAAATTATTAAATATTAAAGCATTAGACCTATCACTAAAAGCTTCAGTCATACAAAAGTTATACTTAAATCCGAACTGGTTCTCAAGCAAATTAGTAAGATTGTCTCAACCAATGTTCAAGAAAGGCCTTTTTCCCTTTATTCAGATTACAACCTCTCACTTTCAGTTATTTGAAAAGGAAATAATCTCCCAAATGTCACTATTTCTAAAACAAGCCATAGAAAGTTGGTTGCAATTTCAATTTAATCCTCCAGAAACGACAGAACAAATAATGCAACAAATATTGTGGTTAAATTCAAATATACTAATTGACAAAAAAAACTTTATTTTTTGACAGAATGTTTAAAAAAGGTATAATCTTCGTAAATGATATCATCGGTAGGACTGGTGGAGTTATGTAGTCCTCTGGTCCTCTGTAGCTCAGCTGGTAGAGCACGGCGCTTGTAACGCCAAGGTAGTGGGTTCGATCCCCGGGACCACCCATACACAAAAAAATGTATGCACGCATGACTGTAAGTCGCTTTGGATAAAAGCGTCTGCTAAATGGCATATTATTATTATTATTATTATGTCGCACATGCAGCTAACAAAAACATATGGAAATGTCTGCTCTACCCAAAATTACAACCAAATAATTGCAGCCTTACCGCAAAAGTGGAAGAGGAAAGTGGAAGGGGGAGAAAGTAAGGAACTTGTCTGTCGGCCTTGCATTAAAGAACATAATTGGTTAAGGAAAACTGTGATAAATAAAAAAGTATATCAGTTTCACTTAAGGACCAAAGGATTGACAGCCGTCCCATATAGATTGCAAAATAGTTGGGAAGAGATCTTTGACGTACCGATCCCATGGCATAGTGTTTATGAACTGACACGCAAAACGACACCGGATTCAAAAACTAGAATCTTTCCATTTAAATTATTATATAACATTCTTGCTACCAATAGAATGTTATTTATATGGGGGATACAATCTTCCCAGCTCTGCAGATTTTGCTGTGAAGAGACAGAATCATTAGATCATTTGTTTTGGTTCTGTCCATTTGTAGCTTGTTTTTGGACACAGGTCCAGGAATGGCTAAAGGATTGCAATATTTACCTGGAACTAACCTTGCAGATAGCATTACTGGGTGATCTGAAAAGTCATAGTCAATCAATCAATAATATAATAATACTTTTAGCAAAAATGTTTATTTTTAATTCACAATCTGTAGAAGCAATGAGAATAGAAAGGTTCAGAACTTTTGTAAAACATCACAGTACGGTTGAAATATATATGGCAAATAGAAATCCTATATGGATGGTGTTAAGAGATAGATGGGAGGTATTGAATAGAGTTGAAGGATGGGACTAATAACAAATAACAACAAATAATAACAAAGATAGCTAATAATGTAAGCATACTGTGTCCATAATAAATATATAGGTTGTATGTTGGGAGCTTTTGGGAAAGAGCACAGTTAGAAAGATATGGCATATAGAAGCAAACCGGATGGAAAAAAAAATAATATATATATATATAATAGAATTATTGTAAAATTAACTCTGTCCATAATGTGTAGATAGTAAGTATAGACCGGAAGTAGAGGCCTGGGCATTGTTGTTCACTAATTTACTCCAAGTAGGGAAAGGATGGTGGGGTTGAAAAGTAATAAAGGGGAGTATATATATATATATAAAAAAACAATAAAACATGGGGGATTGGAAGTGATGCAGACAATTACATTGATAGAAGATACAATCTATCTGCAATATTAAGCTGATCCATTCCCCCCGAAAAAAATTAATAAAAAATTAATAAAAATAAAATAAAAAATAAAATAAAATAAAAAATGGATTAAATAAAACATTTTCCTCAGCAATCTACACACAATACCCCATAATGACAAAACGAAAATGTTTGCAAATGTATTAAAAATAAAAAACGAAATACCTTATTTACATAAGTATTCAGACCCTTTGCTATGATACTCGAAATCGAGTTCAGGTGCATCCTGTTTCCATTGATTATCCTTGAGATGTTTCTACAACTTGATTGGAGTCCACCTGTGGTAAATTCAAATGATTGGACATGATTTGGAAAGGCACAGATCTGGGGAAGGTTCCCAAAACATTTCTGCAGCATTGAAGATCCCCAAGAACACAGTGGCCTCCATCATTCTTAAATGGAAGAAGCTTGGAACCACCAAAACTCTTCCTAGAGCTGGCCGCCCAGCCAAACTGAGCAATCGGGGGAGAAAGGCCTTGGACAGGGAGGTGACCAAGAACCCGATGGTCACTCTGACAGAGCTCTAGAGTTCCTCTGTGGAGATGGGAGAACCTTCCAGAAGGACAACCATCTCTGCAGCACTCCACCAATCAGGCCTTTATGGAAGAGTGGCCAGATGGAAGCCACTCCTCAGTAAAAGGCACATGACAGCCCGCTTGGAGTTTGCCAAAAGGCGCTTAAAGACTCTCAGACCATGAGAAACAAGATTCTCTGGTCTAATGAAACCAAGATTGAACTCTTTGGCCTGAATGCCAAGCGTCACGTCTGGAGGAAACCTGGCACCATCCCTATGGTGAAGCATGGTGGTGGCAGCATCATGCTGTGAGGATGTTTTTCAGCGGCAGGGACTGGGAGAGTAGTAAGGTTAGAGGGAAAGATGAACGGAGCAAAGTACAGAGAGATCCTTGATGAAAACCTGCTCCAGAGCGCTCAGGACCTCAGACTGGGGTGAAGGTTCACCTTCCAACAGGACAACGACCCTAAGCACACAGCCAAGACAACGCAGGAGTGGCTTCGGGACAAGTCTCTGAATGTCCTTGAGTGGCCCAGCCAGAGCCCAGACTTGAACCAGATTGAACATCTCTGGAGAGACCTGAAAATAGCTGTACAGCAACAATCCCCATCCAACCTGACAGACCTTGAGAGGATCTGCAGAGAAGAATGGGAGAAACTCCCCAAATACAGGTGTGCCAAGCTTGTAGCGCCATACCCAAGAAGACTTGAGGCTGTAATCGCTGCCAAAGGTGCTTCAACAAAGTACTGAGTAAAGGGTCTGAATACTTATGTAAATGTGATATTTCAGTTTTCTATATTTAATAAATGTGCAAAAAATTCTAAAAACCTGTTTTTGCTTTATCATTAAAAACAATTTAATCAATTTTAGAATAAGACTAATGTAAATGGGTCTGAATACTTTCCGAATGCAGTGTACAGTCGTGGTGAAAAGTTTTGAGAATGACACAAATATTGGTCTGCACAAAGTTCGCTGGTTCAGTGTTATGAGATATTTTTGTCAGATGTTACTATGGTATACTGAAGTATAATTACAAACATTCCATAAGTGGCAAAGGCTTTTATTGACAATTACATTAAGTTTATGCAAAGAGTCAATATTTGCAGTGTTGACCCTTCTTTTTCAAGACCTCTGCAATCCGCCCTGGCATGCTGTCAATTAACTTCTGGGCCACATCCTGACTGATGGCAGCCCATTCTTGCATAATCAATGCTTGGAGTTTGTCAGAATTTGTGGGTTTTTGTTTGTCCACCTGCCTCTTGAGGATCGACCACATGTTCTCAATGGGATTAAGGTCTGGGGAGTTTCCTGGCCATGGACCCAAAATGTCGATGTTTTGTTCCCCGAGCCACTTAGTTATCACTTTTGCCTCATGGCAAGGTGCTCCATCATGCTGGAAAAGGAATTGGTTGTCACCAAACTGTTCTTGGATGGTTGGGAGAAGTTGCTCTCTGAGGATGTGTTGGTACCATTCTTTATTCATGGCTGTGTTCTTAGGCAAAATTGTGAGTGAGCCCACTCCCTTGGCTGAGAAGCAACCCCACACATTAATGGTCTCAGGATGCTTTACTGTTGGCATGACACAGGACTGGTGGTAGCGCTCACCTTGTCTTCTCCGGACAAGCTTTTTTCCGAATGCCCCAAACAATCGGAAAGGGGATTCATCAGAGAAAATGACTTTACCCCAGTCCTCAGCAGTCCAATGCTTTTGCAGAATATCAGTCTGTCCCTGATGTTTTTCCTGGAGAGAAGTGGCTTCTTTACTGCCCTTCTTGACACCAGGCCATCCTCCAAAAGTCTTCGCCTCACTGTGCGTGCAGATGCACTCACACCTGCCTGCTGCCATTCCTGAGCAAGCTCTGCACTGGTGGTGCCCCGATCCCGCAGCTGAATCAACTTTAGGAGACGGTCCTGGCGCTTGCTGGCCTTTCTTGGGCGCCCTGACGCCTTCTTCACAACAATTGAACCTCTCTCCTTGAAGTTCTTGATGATCCGATAAATGGTTGATTTAGGTGCAATCTTACTAGCAGCAATATCCTTGCCTGTGAAGCCCTTTTTGTGCAAAGCAATGATGACGGCACTTGTTTCCTTGCAGGTAACCATGGTTAACAGAGGAAGAACAATGATTTCAAGCACCACCCTCCTTTTAAAGCTTCCAGTCTGTTATTCTAACTCAATCAGCATGACAGAGCGATCTCCAGCCTTGTCCTCGTCAACACTCTCACCTGTGTTAACGAGAGAATCACTGACATGATGGCAGCTGGTCCTTTTGTGGCAGGGCTGAAATGCAGTGGAAATGTTTTTTGGGGATTAAGTTCATTTTCATGGCAAATTCATTGCAATTCATCTGATTACTCTTCGTGACATTCTGGAGTATATGCAAATTGCTATCATCAAAACTGAGGCAGCAGACCTTGTGAAAATTAGTATTTGTGTCATTCTCAAAATGTTTGACCACAACTGTATATATGGCCTATAACCCCATGTGAGAGTTCCCCTAATGTACAAAACATCCATAGACAGACAATATACAACACATTCAATCAAATGAGCACATCAAATGAGCACAAGCAGGCCAACATATTAGGCAAGACTAAACACTACTTCCTGGGCATAACTCATACATTTGATGTCTTATTCTCTCTGTGATCCACAGTCACTTGCTATTCACCAAGTTACTTCCTATCTTTTTATTTGTTATTACCTATTCAGTCTTTTGGATCTAGGTGTTTAGGATAGGGGCTAGATGCTAGTTTTTTTCTTCTTCTTCTCTAGGCCATCAAATAATGAGCTAAAGGAGATGGACCCTCAATGGACCTCTCTCTCTCTCCGCTTTCTCTCCCTCTCTGCTCTCTCTCTCTCTGTGGTCGCTCTCTGCTCTCTCTCTCTCAAGTAGGCTGCAGATGGCACTAGTGAATCACAGCTGCCAGATTTGTGTTATCAACTCCATTGACATGCTAATGTTTAACGTTGCCACATATCATATATCGTGACATGTTATGTGCATACCGTTTGTTAAATAAGATAGATATTACCACCCATACACAAAAAAAATGTATGCACGCATGACTGTAAGTCGCTTTGGATAAAAGCGTCTGCTAAATGGCATATTATTATTATTATATTTATCTAACATATCACATGTAATTGGTGATAGTAATATGTGGGCTTCTGTCTTATAACTATTCAATTGTCATATTAAGCTCTGTTAAAAACAAGTGTGGGGATATAGTCTAATAGGCCTAGCATACTTGGTGGTGCCAACCAATCATGTTGGCAAAGTTGTGTAAGCCTACCCTGTATATTGACCAGTCAAAATGGGATTGCATTTGAAAATATATGTGACTAAAACAGTAGAAACAGGAATAGGAACCCTTTATGTAGGCTACTGTAGTGGCAGTTTTCATAATGCAGCTGTCCTGTATGACCTGTATGTCTATGCATTCACTCAATGACTTATATTTCAAATGAGATGATCATAATTAGGATGTAAGGTTAGGTTGGTTGTAAACACATGACTGTGCCTTTAAAGCTGCCTCAGTGTAAAAGGAACTGAGCTGAAACGATTGAATTTGACAAGCATTTCTAGACATGGAAAATCATGCCTTGGGAATGCATGAGACAGGATCCATTTATTGAAAGATTCCATGTAGCGCCGCAGACTAATGTACGCGCACAGGAGATGGACAACTGTTTCTGATCTGAGGACGTGGATTAGCCTACATTTCATCTATCTCGACATTAGCCGGCGCTGTTCAGTGTCTCTCCACCTCATCACGGTCGATTCAACCTCGTTTGACAACGTAAATTGTAGGCTTTTCCTCAAATGCAAACCAACGGTTGTGGTTTGTTTATAGACATGCATTAGTTTTTATTGCTGGATGTATTCATTCGCCATGCCTTCGATTGAGTGGACTGAACACTGGTTTGGCTATAGTCTACCCTACCCTATTCATTGCGTGCTGAAGAGATGATGACGGCCTGTCTTCCGATTTATGTTTATTTCTTTCTCAAGACGAACGAGAACCTCAGCATCAGTGTAAATGGATATATGTTTTTGAAATGTCTGCCCATTAAACTGATCCATTTAAGATGGTGTGTGCAAAGACTGCATGTTTCAGAGCAGTCTGTTTGCTATCAGCAGAAAATGGAACTACGAACATGGGTGTAGCCTATTTCATATTCGAAACGGAAACTTGTGAGATGAAGGAAAACAAGAAAATACATTTCGATGGATCTCTGTCGCTTCTGAAATCAGGTTATGCTTCAAACCCAGGAGAATAATGAATTATATTCTAAACCGGTTAAAACCCAGATGCTGTTCACCGTGAGGTATTGTAACATAAACGTGCATCATGTTAATTTCTTGCTGGCCAATTTTTATCAATCATTGATAGGCCTACTTCGACTGGGGAAAGCAGGGCCACTTGATGTGGGCATATAGAATAAACGCGCCTTTGACAATAGCTTGGTTGCATAGATGGCAAATACAAGCGAGTTTGGGGAAAGCAATCCCACGCTACATAATTATGCCATCACCGCCTCTGCGGTTAAACTGGCCTCGCTCGGTCTGATCATTTGCATCAGCCTTGTAGGGAACGCGGCGCTTTCCCTGCTAGTGCTGAAAGACATCTCCCTTCACAAGGCTCCGTATTATTTTCTACTTGATCTGTGCTTGGCAGATGTAATACGGTCTGCCGTGTGTTTGCCTTTTGTGATGATATCAATCAACAACCGTTCCACCTGGACATACAGCATTATACGTTGCAAAATTATCGCGTTCATGTCAGTCCTTTTTTGTTTCCATGTAGCGTTTCTGCTCTTCTGCGTCAGTGTCACCAGATACATGGCGATAGCACACCACAGGTTTTATTCCAAACGAATGACATTATGGACATGTGTGGCAGTGATTTGCATGGTCTGGACCCTCTCTGTCGCAATGGCTTTCCCCCCTGTATTCGACGTTGGCACCTACAAATTCATCCATGAGGAGGAACAATGCATTTTCGAGCACCGATATGTGAAAGCAAACGACACCCTGGGCTTCATGTTGATGCTGGCTGTCATCGTGGGAACAACACACGTTGTTTACATAAAAATGCTGTGTTTCGTTTACGACCACCGCAAGATGAAACCCGCTCAACTTGTCCCAGCTATAAGCCAAAACTGGACCTTCCACGGGCCAGGTGCAACTGGGCAGGCAGCCGCCAACTGGATAGCAGGATTTGGACGTGGTCCCACCCCACCAACATTGGTGGGAATCAGACAAGCTTCTCATAATGGAAACAGAAGGCTGCTTGTCTTGGATGAATTTAAAATGGAGAAACGCATAGGGAAAATGTATTACATGATAACCTTGGCGTTTCTTCTCCTCTGGGCCCCGTACATTGTTACTTGCTACATTCGAGTGTTTGTCAAAGGAGGCACAATTCCACAGGTCTACCTGACTGCGGCCGTGTGGATGACGTTCGTTCAGGCGGGGGCGAATCCCATTATTTGTTTCATATTCAACAAGGAGCTGAGATCGCGCCTCAGAGCCAGTTTCCCGTGTTGTCTCAGCACACAGACACCCATGTCTATGGAGCCATACTGTGTCATCTGATAGGTTCTACTGGTGTGTTAGACAAGGGAACAGGAACAGAACTGTCATGTTGGTCTTGAAGCCTTAGGTGATTTTACTCTGTTGCTATGCTTGTCCAATTTTCCCACACAAGCTGAAGGCCATATTTTGTGATTTGCACTTACAGAAAGTGCAAAATGTTGCCAATCTGTATTTCGAATTGGCCTGCTAATAATTTTGCATTTTTTAAGAATCTCATTAGTATATTCTTTGAGTAGTGTAGGCCTATGTCAATTCAGTGAGAAGAACATATGACAATTATGTAAATTCTCTAAAGCTGTTATTGCTTTATTCTGAACTTTAAAAAAAAAACATATGTTGTATCTTTCATAAAATCTTCTTATAATTATTTGTGTGGAGAAGGTGTTAAAACTCACTTTTACAGTCTTTTGCAAATACATGTTCTTCCTGGATTTTAACATGCGTTGATAAAAACGTATTCCTTGCACATTCCCTGTAAAATAGACAAATTACTTTTTTTTTCTATGGACAATGTCAATGGAACTCTAAAAGAAGCAAAGCATCAGTGCTGCAGAGAGATGTTTGCATTGTTTGTACTTCTGAGTAAATAAACAACAAATGAATGATTAGTATTGTTTTGATTCTGTAATACAGGTTACTGGACAATATCTGTTCTGTGTTTCAATACAATAACAATATAGAAACATCCTATTTTCTACCACTCATCCTCAAACGCTAACTTCCAATTTACCATATTTTGTTGGTCACCCCCTCTATAGCACAACATGTGGGTGGTTGTATTACCCTGAAACAATAATATAATTATACAACAATCGGGGTATCTGAGCAGATCATGTTTTCATTGTGATCAACTAACTTGTTACCATACTATTACCATGTTATTACCACTTTATTCCGTACTGTAATGTAAAATACTAGCATCATTAATGTGCGAGAGTATTTAACCGGCCTTAGGAAGTTTGTGCTTCTGAAAAATCAGTGTAGCAAGAGTCCAGTTTGCCTCTGCTCACACACTCCATTCTTCTCATAAAACTTTTAACTAGCCGACATGCACCTCTCAGTAGGTAACAAAGTCAACAGTGTATAATAGAGTCATTATTCTGATCACTGCTCGTCTCTGTTAAAGCCATGTAAATGAACATTTAAAATCAAATCAAATCAAATGTTATTTGCCACATGCGCCGAATACAACAGGTGTAGACATTACAGTGAAATGCTTACTTACAAGCCCTTAACCAACAATGCAGTTTTTTAAAGAAAAAGTACAATAAAAAAAGTGTTAAGTAAATTTTTTTTACCAAATAACTACAGAGCAGCAGTAAAATAAAATAACAGTAGGGAGGCTATATACAGGGGGGTACCGGTACAGAGTCAATGTGTGGGGGCACCGGCTAGTCGAGGTAATTGAGGTAATATGTACATGTGGGTAGAGTTAAAGTGACTATGCATAAATAATAAACAGAGTAGCAGCAGTGTAAAAGAGGGGGATGGGGTGGGGTGTGGGGGCAGTGCAAATAGTCCAGGTAGCCATGATTAGCTGTTCAGGAGTCTTATGGCTTGGGGGTAGAAGCTGTTGAGAAGCCTTTTGGACCTAGACTTGCCATGCAGTCATGAGTGAACAGGGAGTACAGGAGGGGACTGAGCACGCACCCCTGAGGGGCACCCGTGTTGAGGATCAGCATGGCGGATGTGTTGTTACCTACCCTTACCACCTGGGGGCGGCCCGTCAGGAAGTCCAGGATCCAGTTGCAGAGGGAGGTGTTTAGTCCCAGGGTCCTTAGCTTAGTGATGAGCTTTGAGGGCACTATGGTGTTGAACGCTGAGCTGTAGTCAATGAATAGCATTCTCACGTAGGTGTTCCTCTTGTCCAGGTGGGAAAGGGCAGTGTGGAGTGCAATAGAGATTGCATCATCTGTGGATCTGTTGGGGCGGTATGCAAATTGGAGTAGGTCTAGGGTTTCTGGGATAATGGTGTTGATTTGAGCCATGGCCAGCCTTTCAAAGCACTTCATGGCTACAGACGTGAGTGATACTGGTCGGTAGTCATTTAGGCAGGTTATCATAGTGTCCTTGGGCACAGGGACTGTGGTGGTCTGCTTGAAACATGTTGGTATTACAGACACAGTCAGGGACATGTTGAAAATGTCAGTGAAGACACTTGCCAGTTGGTCAGCGCATGCTCGGAGTACACGTCTTGATAATCCGTCTGGCCCTGCGGCCTTGTGAATGTTGACCTGTTTAAAGGTCTTGCTCACATCAGCTACGGCGAGCATGATCACATTTATCAGCTAATTAGAGTCCTTAATCTTTGTAGCCCGGTTTACCTCCCTAGGGGAAAGTGGGATAGAGTGGGAACTGCTGAGCTCTTGTTTCTGTGTAGAGCATCCCGGTGTACCTACAATATAACTACAGTACACCCTCCCTCCCTCCCTCCCTCCCTGGCCTGGCCCGGCATCACTGCATTCATAACCATTACCATCACAACATGCCTGCTCTGCTCTACTCCCTGCACGTACAAGGCTATCAGTGGAATCTCTGTGGCTTCTGAGCTACTGAAACGTTCTCACCCGCGAATTCTCTCATGCAGTATGATTTCAGATCAGGCATTTCTTTATGCAACAGCTCTGCCCCAGGAGGCCTATCTCTGCTGCTTTGTTTTGCTTATAAGTGCCTCATGAAAAATGTTGCAGAGCCTGTACACGGCCATATTGTTGACCCCACATTTGCCTCTGTTAGTTTTTCAGAGGCAGTTTTACACACCTGAAATATGTTCAAAATGCAACATAACATTTAATCCCTAGAGTAAATTCAGATGAAGTCTGAGTTATTGCAAAGAGTTTATGGTGCCATTGTCTGAATATACCTACATTGAAATGGCAAGGCTCTCCACGTTGTGGCTTATACAGGCCAATGCCATGATGGTATGCTGTTCTATTACCATGGCAGGGACTGTTTGGCTCGTAAAACTTGATTATCGGCTTTGTAATAGGCTGTGTTTCCATTACACACAAACTGTACCACAGCTTAATCTATGGCATAGCTCATCTCTCAGCTCAACATCATTGTACAGGCAACTTGGTTATATTTTTAGTTTTTCCATCTAGAGAACAATATCTGTAGATTATGTTATAGTACAGTCGTGGTCAAAGGTTTTGAGAATGACACAAATATTAATTTTCACAAAGTCTGCTGCCTCAGTTTCTATGATGGCAATTTGCATATACTCCAGAATATTATGAAGAGTGATCAGATGAATTGCAATTAATTGCAAATTAACTTAATCCCCAAAAAACATTTCCACTGCATTTCAGCCCTGCCACAAAAGGGCCAGCTGACATCATGTCAGTGAATCTCTCATTAACACAGGTGAGAGTGTTGACGAGGACAAGGCTGGAGATCACTCTGTCATGCTGATTGAGTTAGAATAACAGACTGGAAGCTTTAAAAGGAGGGTGGTGCTTGAAATCATTGTTCTTCCTCTGTTAACCATGGTTACCTGCAAGGAAACACATGCCGTCATCATTGCTTTGCACAAAAAGGGCTTCACAGGCAAGGATATTGCTGCTAGTAAGATTGCACCTAAATCAACCATTTATCGGATCATCAAGAACTTCAAGGAGAGAGGTTCAATTGTTGTGAAGAAGGCTTCAGGGCGCCCAAGAAAGTCCAGCAAGCGCCAGGACCGTCTCCTAAAGTTGATTCAGCTGCGGGATCGGGGCACCACCAGTGCAGAGCTTGCTCAGGAATGGCAGCAGGCAGGTGTGAGTGCATCTGCACGCACAGTGAGGCGAAGACTTTTGGAGGATGGCCTGGTGTCAAGAAGGCCAGCGAGGAAGCCACTTCTCTCCAGGAAAAACATCAGGGACAGACTGATATTCTGCAAAAGGTACAGGGATTGGACTGCTGAGGACTGGGGTAAAGTCATTTTCTCTGATGAATCCCCTTTCCGATTGTTTGGGGCATTCGGAAAAAAGCTTGTCCGGAGAAGACAAGGTGAGCGCTACCATCAGTCCTGTGTCATGCCAAAAGTAAAGCATCCTAAGACCATTCATGTGTGGGGTTGCTTCTCAGCCAAGGGAGTGGGCTCACTCACAATTGTGCCTAAGAACACAGCCATGAGTAAAGAATGGTACCAATACATCCTCAGAGAGCAACTTCTCCCAACCATCCAAGAACAGTTTGGTGACGACCAATGCCTTTTCCAGCATGATGGAGCACCTTGCCATAAGGCAAAATTGATAACTAAGTGGCTCGGGGAACAAAACATCGACATTTTGGGTCCATGGCCAGGAAACTCCCCAGACCTTAATCCCATTGAGAACTTGTGGTCAATCCTCAAGAGGCGGGTGGACAAACAAAAACCCACAAATTCTGTCAAACTCCAAGCATTGATTATGCAAGAATGGGCTGCCATCAGTCAGGATGTGGCCCAGAAGTTAATTGACAGCATGCCAGGGTGGATTGCAGAGGTCTTGAAAAAGAAGGGTCAACACTGCAAATATTGACTCTTTGCATAAACTTAATGTAATTGTCAATAAAAGCCTTTGACATTTATGGAATGCTTGTAATTATACTTCAGTATACCATAGTAACATCTGACAAAAATATCTAAAAACACTGAAGCAGAAAACTTTGTGAAGACCAATACTTGTGTCATTCTCAAAACTTTTGACCACGACTGTACACTATTTGGCCCTAATAAACGGATTATCAACTTATTGAGATACAAATCTTACAGTCTGTCAGCTACTGTCAGCTTTGACCAATGAATTTATATTAATTGCAGAAGATACCCACCCCATTTGTGAATACGATCTATATTTTGGACATTGGGAGATTGCTCCATTAAGAAGCCAAGCTTTATGAATATTGAGAAACTAGTCTGAAATTTAACTAGATCTGAATAACACAGTTTTCCATTCATAAAGAATGAGATTAATATGAGTCAATGAACATCGGACAAATCTAATTATAGCTTTGAGCTTTAAATAAATGCCCTGTATAATGTAGCCAGAAAATTACACATTTTCAGAGCTGTTGGATTTCTGGAGACCTGCTCCCTCTTATTAACAGAGAAAGCGCTTTCTTTCTTTGTTAAAGTCAGTGGCGAATAGCACTTTCTGTTTTAACCTTTAAATGCCCAAACTCTTCAAATTATTGGAAAGCTAAGATACTACTTTATTAACTACAATAGTGGTGAAGTATGGGTCAGTTATTTCAAACTTACAACATGCTTTGGGCCCAGGATTTTTCCTGACCACACAACCTGACTAGTAAAAACTGTGGGCCCTAGAAACATGGTATAGAGTGAAGTCCCTGGTTGCGGATACAGTATGGGAATATGCTCCTTCAATGAAATTGCTCCTTCATTGCATTTCCTGCCTGTCTCCCTAGATTGCAGCTGCAAGCTCTGTGCTGACTTAAAGGGATTCTCCAATACTTTTGTATACTTTTTAGCCAGTAGTTCTGAAAGTAGTGCTCACGACCAAAAAGTGGTCCCCGGAAATGGCGTACTACGTAACATATGTGCAGATATGTGCACCAAGTCATTGGTCTCTCTCTCTCTCTCTCTCTCTCTCTCTCTCTCTCTCTCTCTCTCTCTCTCTCTCTCTCTCTCTCTCTCTCTCTCTCTCTCTCTCTCTCTCTCTCTCTCTCTCTCTCTCTCGCTCTGCTGTGGGTGCATCCTATGCATCTTTCTAGCTGTCACTCAAATGGCGAGGGGCTGAAGCTCATTGGTCGAACTCGAATTGCTAGGGTGTTGTCCACAATAGAGGAAAATGTAGGAAAATGGCATAGCACAGCTTCCAGAAAAACAGTTGCATTCAAATGAGGGGTTTCGTGGCTAATTGAGTAATTCTACTCATAGATTATGCATGTATGATCTACACATTGACACATCCAGCCAAAAGCGGGAGGTTTAAAAAGTACTTAGTAGTCGCCAAAGTTCCAGAGCATGTTTTTAAGGAGGAAGAACAAATTGTCCTTTGCAAATATAAGTCAACCTGAAAAGTATATAAGTTATCTTTAATAAATGTCCTGAAAACATTATTTTCCAAACTGCTAATGTAGGCATAGTAAATCACTAGCAGTATTTTTGGTGGTTGTCCTCATAGGTAGTGTTCTTTGTACATGTACGGGGAAAGACATTTTGATTTGCCCTCGGATGTGGTGATGCATGCCAGATTTGGAAGACATGGACATGTGTGGTGTAGTCTTTTGCCAAAGAAGGGAACCTGGAAACAGAGACAGAAATACATACAGTAGGTGAAGGAATATGTTATATGACATCTTTTGTAAGGAAATCTGGACTCTTTCTGTTGTTCCAACTTTCAGTAGAGACTGAGAGATTGACTAGTGAGATATGATGTATAGAACTTGGCCCACCTTGTGACTCAAGCGGTGGCACTCGTCTCCCTTCTGTCCCATAGGGGCACACATCCTCAGGCTCCTGATCCACAAGCTGACCGCACAGCACATCCCCCCTCCACACTGAGAGTCCTTCTCACAGGCCTGGAGAGATCACACAAAATACAATAGAGTTGAAAGAAGAAAACCAAAATGTAAAGAAAACTGAGAGGCATTAAAAGTGAGAATATTGCTTGAAGCCAAACCATTTGTACAGAAATTGATTTCTGTTGGTAATGATTGGGCTACTATATAATATATGGAGGCTATCATGAGTATTCTAAAAAAGGATCCGGAAATTGCTCAGAAGGATATGAACAACTTGAGTGACTGCTCTCACTTCGAATGAAACTAAGGAGAGAGATGAGGGAGGAGTGAGCTGATTTATTGTGACAGTCTCTGAGGAAAATTGGTTTCCGTTTCATGGCTGCGTGCACCTATCTCAGTTCATATTAGCATCCCTATGCCTGCATTGTTCTGGCATTTTTAGTTTTTCATCTATTATATTCCATACACAAATTGGATACCAAATTGCCATTGAAACTGATAAAACAAAGTATGCCCATGTTTTTAAACCTAGAGGTGTTAGGAACCCCTAGTAAATTCTGCTAAAACTATATCTATATACAGTGAGGGAAAAAAGTATTTGATCCCCTGCTGATTTTGTACGTTTGCCCACTGACAAAGAAATGATCAGTATATAATTTTAATGGTAGGTTTATTTGAACAGTGAGAGACAGAATAACAACAACAAAATCCAGAAAAACGCATGTCAAAAATGTTATAAATTGATTTGCATTTTAATGAGGGAAATAAGTATTTGACCCCCTCTCAATCAGAAAGATTTCTGGCTCCCAGGTGTCTTTTATACAGGTAACGAGCTGAGATTAGGAGCACACTCTTAAAGGGAGTGCTCCTAATCTCAGTTTGTTACCTGTATAAAAGACACCTGTCCACAGAAGCAATCAATCAACCAGATTCCAAACTCTCCACCATGGCCAAGACCAAAGAGCTCTCGAAGGATGTCAGGGACAAGATTGTAGACCTAAACAAGGCTGATATGGGCTACATGACCATCACCAAGCAGCTTGGTGAGACGGTGACAACAGTTGGTGCGATTATTCGCAAATGGAAGAAACACAAAATAATCTCCCTCGGCCTGGGGCTCCATGCAAGATCTCACCTCGTGGAGTTGCAATGATCATGAGAACGGTGAGGAATCAGCCCAGAACTACACGGGAGGATCTTGTCAATGATCTCAAGGCAGCTGGGACCATAGTCACCAAGAAAACAATTGGTAACACACTACGCCGTGAAGGACTGAAATCCTGCAGCGCCCGCAAGGTCCCCCTGCTCAAGAAAGCACATATACAGGGCCGTCTGAAGTTTGCCAGTGAACATCTGAATGATTCAGAGGAGAACTGGGTGAAACTGTTGTGGTCAGATGAGACCAAAATCGAGCTCTTTGGCATCAACTCAACTCGCCGTGTTTGGAGGAGGATGAATGCTGCCTATGACCCCAAGAACACCATCCCCACCGTCAAACATGGAGGTGGAAACATTATGCTTTGGGAGTGTTTTTCTGCTAAGGGGACAGGACAACTTCACCGCATCAAATGGACGATGGACGGGGCCATGTACCGTCAAATCTTGGGTGAGAACCTCCTTCCCTCAGCCAGGGCATTGAAAATGGGTCGTGGATGGGTATTCCAGCATGACAATGACCCAAAACCCACGGCCAAGGCAACAAAGGAGTGGCTCAAGAAGAAGCACATTAAGGTCCTGGAGTGGCCTAGCCAGTCTCTAGACCTTAATCCCATAGAAAATCTGTGGAGGGAGCTGAAGGATTGAGTTGTCAAACGTCAGGCTCGAAACCTTAATGACTTCGAGAAGATCTGCAAAGAGGAGTGGAACAAAATCCCTCCTGAGATGTGTGCAAACCTGGTGGCCAACTACAAGAAACATCTGACCTCTGTGATTGCCAACAAGGGTTTTGCCACCAAGTACCAAGTCATGTTTTGCATTCCCTCATTAAAATGCAAATCAATTTATAACATTTTTGACATGCGTTTTTCAGGATTTTTTTGTTGTTATTCTGTCTCTCACTGTTCAAATAAACCTACCATTAAAATTATAGACTGATCATGTCTTTGTCAGTGGGCAAACGTACAAAATCAGCAGGGGATCAAATACTTGTTTCCCTCACTGTATATTTTAAACAATGCAACTACACAAATAGCAAACACGTTGCATGGTACCTGAAGTACCATGGGTACTATGTAACAATGTGTACATACGTACCTGCATCGTACTGCCTCTGCAAAAGCTTAGTTTGAGTTATATAACGTTGGACCTATATTATATTAAAACCTGTTTCCTTGTTAAAGCCATCACATTCAACTTTTCCAAGGAACATGAATTGACAAAATTATTCCATATACATAGGTATAGCTATGTTGGAGAAATAAGTATTTGACACTGGTTCAACAAGGAACTATTGTGGTTACACAGTTAATGTAAAATATGAACTTAAAAAACATGATAACAACATTTGTTTTACAGCAATAAAAAAAGGATTGTGCTCTTCAATATGAGTTGCTAAGGCAATGTCACAGTTGGCTAGCCTCACATTGATAGAGAAAAATATGCAGACTTGCTGCAGCATAATGCAAATGTTCTTCTCTGGGTATCCCCAGCCTAGAGTTGTATGTAAATCAAACATGATTATATAAAGGCTGTAACTGTATTGGGTCTTCATGAGAGGCTTCTCATTGCACTGAGATAATCTACTAAGAATCTATTACATTTTGTGCAGATCCACCCCATTTAGATTTTGATAAATAATTATAATTATTTCATATTCATCCAAATCAAGCTTCCCATAACAAAATATTACGTTTTCTATGTTATCATTCACTCATAACTACACTCTTAGAAAAAAAGAGTTCCAAAAGGGCTCTTCGGCTGTCCCTTTATACAGAGGGTTCTACATGCAACCCAAAAGGTTCCTACCTGAAACCAAAAGGGTTCTACCTGCAACCAAAAAGGGTTCAAAGGGTTCTCCTATGGGGACAGCCAAAAACCCTTTAAGGTCCAGATAGAACCTTTTTATTCTAAGAGTGTAGTTGGCTCCCAGGACCTGTTGGCTTCCACTTACCCCTGTGATGACTGCTGAGGAGCCATGGGACACGAGCAGTAGGCAGAATCGTAGTTAGCAGCTGGACCGCATGGTGAAGAAGAAAAGTTATCCAGCTCCTGTGTTCTACAGGGTGAAAGAGATGGTCTGCTGTGTGTACCTGAGTGTGTATGTGTGTGTTAGATGGACTTGGAAAGAGAGGTGGCCTCCAAACTCTTGTGTTGAGGGCAGAGAGAGGTTTATAAACCCAGCCTGCCATTCACAGTCCTCTGTAGCTCAATTGGTAGAGCATGGCGCTTGTAACGCCAGGGTAGTGGGTTCGATCCCCGGGACCACCCATACGTAAAAATGTATGCATACATGACTGTAAGTCGCTTTGGATAAAAGCGTCTGCTAAATGGCATATTATTATTATTATTACAGTCTCAATGAGTCACTCAGCACCAGCATCGCCTCAGGAGAAAAAAAGAGAAGCCCCAAGGTAAGGATCAACACGACAATATCCCTCTGGCATTCTCTATGTTGACGCCAATTCTTCCCATTCTTCTCCACCGTTACCATACTCATCCTTTGAGTGGTCTCAAACCTGTTGTTTTGTCTTCTTTAAGCAGATGATGAAGCATTATATCTTGTTTTTTCCAAAATATCAATTTCCCCTCTTCAAGTAATAAGCAGCCAGGTATTATAATGATATGGTTTGAAAAGAAAAGCCACTCTCTGTAGCTCTAAGTTGAAACAAATGTACAGTGGGGAAAAAAAGTATTTAGTCAGCCACCAATTGTGCAAGTTCTCCCACTTAAAAAGATGAGAGAGGCCTGTAATTTTCATCATAGGTACACGTCAACTATGACAGACAAATTGAGAAATAAAAATCCAGAAAATCCCATTGTAGGATTTTTAATGAATTTATTTGCAAATCATGGTGGAAAATAAGTATTTGGTCACCTACAAACAAGCAAGATTTCTGGCTCTCACAGACCTGTAACTTCTTCTTTAAGAGGCTCCTCTGTCCTCCACTCGTTACCTGTATTAATGGCACCTGTTTGAACTTGTTATCAGTATAAAAGACATCTGTCCACAACCTCAAACAGTCACACTCCAAACTCCACTATGGCCAAGACCAAAGAGCTGTCAAAGGACACCAGAAACAAAATTGTAGACCTGCACCAGGCTGGGAAGACTGAATCTGCAATAGGTAAGCAGCTTGGTTTGAAGAAATCAACTGTGGGAACAATTATTAGGAAATGGAAGACATACAAGAGCACTGATAATCTCCCTCGATCTGGGGCTCCACGCAAGATCTCACCCCGTGGGGTCAAAATGATCACAAGAACGGTGAGCAAAAATCCCAGAACCACACGGGGGGACCTAGTGAATGACCTGCAGAGAGCTGGGACCAAAGTAACAAAGCCTACCATCAGTAACACACTACGCCGCCAGGGACTCAAATCCTGCAGTGCCAGACGTGTCCCCCTGCTTAAGCCAGTACATGTCCAGGCCCGTCTGAAGTTTGCTAGAGTGCATTTGGATGATCCAGAAGAGGATTGGGAGAATGTCATATGGTCAGATGAAACCAAAATATAACTTTTTGGTAAAAACTCAACTCGTCGTGTTTGGAGGACAAAGAATGCTGGGTTGCATCCAAAGAACACCATACCTACTGTGAAGCATCGGGGTGGAAACATCATGCTTTGGGGCTGTTTTTCTGCAAAGGGACCAGGATGACTGATCCGTGTAAAGGAATGAATGAATGGGGCCATGTATCGTGAGATTTTGAGTGAAAACCTTCTTCCATCAGCAAGGGCATTGAAGATGAAACGTGGCTGGGTCTTTCAGCATGACAATGATCCCAAACACACCGCCCGGGCAACGAAGGAGTGGCTTCGTAAGAAGCATTTCAAGGTCCTGGAGTGGCCTAGCCAGTCTCCAGATCTCAACCCCATAGAATATCTTTGGAGGGAGTTGAAAGTCCGTGTTGCCCAGCGACAGCCCCAAAACATCACTGCTCTAGAGGAGATCTGCATGGAGGAATGGGCCAAAATACCAGCAACAGTGAGTGAAAACCTTGTGAAGACTTATAGAAAACATTTGACCTGTGTCATTGCCAACAAAGGGTATATAACAAAGTATTGAGAAACTTTTGTTATTGACCAAATACTTATTTTCCACCATAATTTGCAAATAAATTCATTAAAAATCCTACAATGTGATTTTCTGGATTTTTTTCCTCATTTTGTCTGTCATAGTTGACGTGTACCTATGATGAAAATTACAGGCCTCTCTCATCTTTTTAAGTGGGAGAACTTGCACAATTGGTGGCTGACTAAATACTTTTTTCCCCCACTGTATATGGTCACTCACTGTAAGATCAAGTAAAATAATACCACTCCAATGAAAAAGACCATGCCAATTGAATGAGTACAGGAGAGTACAGTCTTAAATCGTCCTAGGTTTACAGGATTTATTTAGCCTTTTTCATGCACCAAGGCCATACTGTATGTGTGGGTAAAATTCCAATATTCAATCTGTGTATTGGAACAGTTGTCATGACTAAAACTCAAGGTCTCCTCTCCAACATGAAAGGTGGTGGCACTTGTGATTTTATAAAATATTTTTACCCGGGGACATGTTAAAAGAAGCAATGTCAATTCATTTGTTAGACTTTCAGCAGTTAGGCGCACAGAAGTCCTTTGAGGCCAGAGGTTCAAGATCAGTAAAATGGGTGAAAAAAACATTATTTTCATATTTTAGTGATACCAGAATGGAGCGAAAACTTTGGACAGCAAGTGCTTTAAATGTAAAAGACTGATGATACAAAAATGTGCTCTCCTGCTTCAATCGAAGAAGTTTAATTGTCTAGCTTGCATGTGTTCCAGAATAGAGACTTCAAGTATTACCAGTTGATTGATGAGTCCAGTCAGCTGCAGTGGATGAACTGTCCATCATCAGTTTGTAAGGACTTGACAGAGCCACAGTGACACCGCTAACTAAGTTACACAGGAAGCCAAGAGTAAGGTCCCAGCCTCGGGAATAAGGAGCAGAGGTCTAGAGTGGGATAGCACTCAACTAAATGACACGCTTCTCTTGAAGCAGTGTGACTCTGAATACAGCAGAATATGAACGAAGGTTGTCACTCAAGAGCATCTGCATTGTCCAACTCATTTTCTTCTGTCATTCAATGGGGAATACTAACCAAGGTGAACACATGAATGGCTGACATGTACATTTTAGATTTGATCCACTGGTCCTGTAATAGCTGGTGAGAGAGAGAGAGAGAGAGAGAGAGAGAGAGAGAGAGAGAGAGAGAGAGAGAGAGAGAGAGAGAGAGAGAGAGAGAGAGAGAGAGAGAGAGAGAGAGCAGACAGCAGTATGTTTAAGCTGCAGAGTAGACTGTTTTTAATGCCAACACTGACTGAATGCCAGGAGCTGAAATGACTTGGCATGCATACCTCCAGAGTGCTGCTGTTCCCTGCATCACCTGAATAGAGACTTTCATAGAAATAATATGTCAGAGAGCACATCTGGATTTTCTTTTCCTAAGTCTCAGGGTGTCTCAATCCACTCACAACTCTCAAAGTAGATAACCTTTAAGCAAAATACAGAAACAATTTACAATTTTTAAGAGAGGTATAATTTAAGTGAAAATCAGTTAATTTCTTCAATATTTCCTGAAATATTTCCCCTAATTACTGCAAGTAGGTCATTTGTGATTTAAAGCACTTTCTTTTATCTTATGCCTGTGTTACGGGCTATACGCTACATCGGCAGGACAGAACGGCTGACTCTGGTAAGACAAGGGGTGGCGGTCTGTGTATATTTGTAAACAACAGCTGGTGCACAAAATCAAATACTAAGGAAGTCTCGAGGTTTTGCTCGCCTGAGGTAGAGTATCTTATGATAAGCTGTAGACCACACTATTTACCAAGAGAGTTTTCATCTATATTTTTCATAGCTGTCTATTTACCACCACAAACCAATGCTGGCATTAAGATTGCACTGAATGAGTTGTACAAGGCCATTAACCAACAGGAAAACGCTCATCCAGATGCAGCGCTCCTAGTGGCCGGGGACTTTAATGCAGGGAAACTTAAATCCGTTCTACCTAATTTCTACCAGCATGTTAAATGTGCAACCAGAGGGAAAAAAACTCTAGACCACCTTTACTCCACACACAGAGACGCATACAAAGCTCTCCCTCGCCCTCCATTTGGCAAATCTGACCATAACTCTATCCTCCTGATTCCTGCTTATAAGCAAAAACTAAAGCAGGAAGCACCAGTGACTCGGTTAATAAAAAAGTGGTCAGATGACGCAGATGCTAAGCTACAGGACTGTTTTGCTAGCACAGACTGGAACATGTTCCGGGATTCTTCAGACAGCATTGAGGAGTACACCACATCAGTCACTGGCTTCATCAATAAGTGCATCGATGATGTCGTCCCCACAGTGACCGTACGTACATACCCCAACCAGAAGCCATGGATTACAGGAAACATCCGCACTGAGCTAAAGGGTAGAGCTGCCGCTTTCAAGGAACGGGACTCTAACCCGGACGCTTATAAGAAATCCCACTATGACCTCCGACGAACCATCAAACAGGCAAAGAGTCAATACAGGTCTAAGATTGAATCATACTACACTGGCTCTGACGCTCGTCGGATGTGGCAGGGCTTGAAAACTATTACAGACTACAAAGGGAAGCACAGCCGCGAGCTGCCCAGTGACACAAGCCTACCAGACGAGCTAAACCACTTCTATGCTCGCTTCGAGGCAAGCAACACTGAAGCATGCATGAGAGCACCAGCTGTTCAGGATGACTATGTGATCACGCTCTCCATAGCCGATGTGAGTAAGACTTTTAAGCAGGTCAACATTCACAAGGCCGCAGGGCCAGACGGATTACCAGGACGTGTACTCCGAGCATGTGCTGACCAACTGGCAAGTGTCTTCACTGACATTTTCAACATGTCCCTGACTGAGTCTGTAATACCAACATGTTTCAAGCAGACCACCATAGTCCCCGTGCCCAAGGACTCTAAGATAACCTGCCTAAATGACTACCGACCCGTAGCACTGACGTCTGTAGCCATGAAGTGCTTTGAAAGGCTGGTCATGGCTCACATCAACAGCATTATCCCAGAAACCCTAGACCCACTCCAATTTGCATACCGCCCCAACAGATCCACAGATGATGCAATCTCTATCGCACTCCACACTGCCCTTTCCCACCTGGACAAGAGGAACACCTACGTGAGAATGCTATTCATTGACTACAGCTCAGCATTCAACACCATAGTGCCCTCTAAGCTCATCACTAAGCTAAGGATCCTGGGACTAAACACCTCCCTCTGCAACTGGATCCTGGACTTCCTGACGGGCCGCCTCCAGGTGGTAAGGGTAGGTAACAACACATCTGCCACACTGATCCTCAACACGGGGGCCCCTCAGGGGTGCGTGCTCAGTCCCCTCCTGTACTCTCTGTTCACCCATGACTGCATGGCCAGGCACGACTCCAACACCATCATTAAGTTTGCCGACGACACAACAGTGGTAGGCCTGATCACCGACAACGATGAGACAGCCTATAGGGAGGAGGTCAGAGATCTGGCCCTGTGGTGCCAGGACAACAACCTCTCCCTCAACGTGACCAAGACAAAGGAGATGATTGTGGACTACAGGAAAAAAAAGAGGACTGAGCACGCCCCCATTCTCATCGACGGGGCTGTAGTGGAACAGGTTGAGAGCTTCAAGTTCCTTGGTGTCCACATCACCAACGAACTATCATGGTCCAAACACACCAAGACAGTCGTGAAGAGGGCACGACAAAGCCTATTCCCCCTCAGGAGACTAAAAAGATTTGGCATGGGTCCTCAGATCCTCAAAAAATTCTACAGCTGCACCATCGAGAGCATCCTGACTGGTTGCATCACCGCCTGGTATGGCAACTGCTTGGCCTCCGACCGCAAGGCACTACAGAGGGTAGTGCGTACGGCCCAGTACATCACTGGGGCAAAGCTTCCTGCCATCCAGGACCTCTATACCAGGCGGTGTCAGAGGAAGGCCCTCAAAATTGTCAAAGACTTCAGCCACCCTAGTCATAGACTGTTCTCTCTGCTACCGCACGGCAAGCGGTACCGGAGTGCCAAGTCTAGGTCCAAAAGACTTCTCAACAGCTTCTACCCCCAAGCCATAAGACTCCTGAACAGCTAATCATGGCTACCCGGACTATTTGCACTGCCCCCCCACCCCATCCTTTTTACGCTGCTGCTACTCTGTTAAGTATTTATGCATAGTCACTTTAACTCTACCCACATGTACATATTACCTCAACTACCTCAACTAGCCGGTGCCCCCGCACATTGACTCTGCAACGGTACCCCCCTGTATATATAGCCTCCCTACTGTCACTTTATTTTACTTCTGCTCTTTTTTTTCTCAACACTTTTTTTGTTGTTGTTTTATTTTTACTTTTTTTGTTTAAAATAAATGCACTGTTGGTTAAGGGCTGTAAGTAAGCATTTCACTGTAATGTCTGCACCTGTTGTATTCGGCACATGTGACCAATACAATTTGATTTGATTTGATTTGATTTGATTTGATTTGTTGTGGGAAGCAGTCTGCTTACCAAGCTGGAGCTCTTGACCAAGTCTCAAAGCAAGTCAAACAGAGACAGGAAACACAAGGAAGAAGTAAAGGGGCTAGGACAACCAACAAAATGGCCCGGTATGGAGTGTACTGTGACATTTTATTTTTTTCCATTACTTACAAATCACGCGTAACATACAACTTTAATGCAACACCAAGATTTTGCAATATTTTCAGTGTTGGCCATGAGCCTGAATCAGTCATTATTATACTTTTTGCATATTCTACAGCTATAACATTTTATAGTCCAAGCAGGCTTGCAAAATTCCGGTAACTTTTAAACATTTCCCAGGTTTTCCAGAAGTCTTGGTTGGAGGATTCCGGAATTCCTGCTTATTCCCTCCTGATTCCCGGAATCTTCCAACCTGGATAAACATTTTTTAAGGGAATTTAGGGAAAGTTACCAGAATTTTGCAACCCTAGTCCCAAGGATTTTCCCTTGAAAATGTCAAAAGGATTGTCAATGAGGATTGATCATTTGATGTGTCATCACCTTTATAAAACTACTCTCTCTGGTCTAAGACCCATACTTCATAACCATCCCACAGCCACACAACCACACACATTATTTATCAAGTACCCTCTGAGCCCAATCGTTCCTCTATTCTGTGCAGAACCCATTGTTGCTTTATGATTTATTTACCACAGCAGATTACAGAATGCCCCATTTTATATTGTCCCTGCTTGCTGGCGCTAGCTGAGATTTTAGAGGCAGGCAGCCACGTGAGACGCCAGGCTGACTAGTGCCACACATTGTTACACTCGGAGGAGAGCAGTGTGTTTGGTTCATTCTGACAAACACAGAGGTTGTGGCACAAAGGTTCTTTAGAAAGCATTAAAGCAGGGTCACCACCACAGTCAAGGTAGCTTTCAGACAAGGGGTTATTTTTGGAGGAGGCTTCCTGTTCTTCTTCATTGGCCGGGCATGGGGCGCTTGGCACGCTGACAGTCAGGAAGTTTAAAGGTCCTCTGTGTGTCAGAAGCAATTACTGGCTGGCAGGACAACGCTTGGCTCTGGGAGTAGGACACTAATGTCTCTGCTATAATGTAGACTCAGTGCGAAGTAATGGTTTACATGAATGACAAAAGGCTCCTCCTTGGCTGCTGTCTGTTCAGGATTCAGAATGAACAATCCCACTGGGCACAGACGTCAATTCAACGTATATTCTGTTGGTTCAACGTCATTTCATTGAAATGACGTGGAAACAACATTGATTCAACCAGTGTGTGCCCAGTGGGATGTACTTACAGACTTACTAACTGTAAGTCGCTCTGGATAAGAGTGTCTGCTAAAATGACAAAAAATAATAATAATAATAATAATGTACCTTACATGAATTAAGACATATTTGATTTCTGTAATTCCTGGTGAGGGAGGGGTTCCTGGCTCATCCACATACATCTATACTGAGTCTGTCCCCCAACGTGTAAGGGACACATGCCATGAGATTACAAGTTATTTTGAACATCAGGCTTTTTTGGCTCTGGACATCTCCTAACTAGATCGAAGCTCATGGTAACATAATATTGCTTCTGTTCAAATCCTCTGGCATCACCACTGGGCATCCTCCGTCCCTCACGAGGTACTGCAGGATGCCAGCCCATCTGTGCCCCTCATAATCTGATGCTTTTCATCTCCATGACATGGCCCTTCTCGTGTGAGATGGGAGTAAATCCCGGTGCTGCCGGGATCCCACCTGCTGGGATGATCCCCTGAAGGGATTAGAGAAGCATAAGGGAGAGAGGAAAGTGGGAGACCCAACATGGAGAGCAGAGCCAGGGTGAAATCCCATGGGGCCCCAGCAAAATGAGTTGCCTTTTAATTGCTGGCCATGCCTAATCTCATAGTGTTATAACCCCTGTGGTGATGTGGTGTGTGTATATTTGCCCCCAGGCAATGATGTGTGGAAGGAGAACATTGCACAAGAAAGAGACAAGGGCATTAAAAAAATCCACATTGATTCATGTATTCATTATTATGGGGTATAAATCCTATTTCTAAATCCTATTTCCCTAAAACAGGGTGTACATCCAATTTCTCTCAAACTGTCCCAACCATTCTGATCCTCTGATCCTCAAGTAGGATATGTAGACATTTTATATGAAATGTTTCTGGTCAATGTAATGTGCTTTTCCTTCTATTCAAACTGTATGAATCATGTTATTGTCCCCTTAAACAACCAAAATATAAATAGTAACCTTGGTTGTCTGTGTCATAGCAACAGCTTGAACAGAATGTACCAACTTGAAGGTTGCAAAATATATTTAATTGGTTTTTAATTAGTTGCCCTTGTATGGTTCACTGCATTCAACTTTATTTAAAAAATACAATTGATATTACACAACTAGTATGCTATAGAGCAGGGGTAATCAACTCTTACCCTACGAGATCCGGAGCCTGCTTGTTTTCTGTTCTACCTGATAATAAATTGCACACACCTGGTGTCCCAGGTCTAAATCAGTCCCTGATTAGAGGGGAACAATGAAAAAATGCAGTAGAACTGGCTGGGAGGTCCAGAGTTGAGTTTGAGGGCTATAGAGGAAAACTAAAACTTCAGCCTTGGTTATGTGTCCAGTTCAATTCACTTCTATTTAGGTGATCTTTTGACGGTTATATACACAATTGCCTAACATCACTCTCTTCAACATTCTTCATTGCTGTCTTTGAGATCTCTTCACCCAGTCAACATACACTCCAGTAAACCTACACAACGTTCATTGGGTTCTTTATAGTGCTTTCCCCTTGGTGTCATAAAGCTTTATAATATGTAGTGTTTTGAGAGTCCCACAGAGTGTTTTGTGTAAAAGAAAGATCCACTCCTTCAGAAAATGTGTAACCTTGAATCATGTCACAATTGTCTTTTTTTTCTGCCAGGACATTCACTACCATGCAAATAGCCCTTCGCCTTGCAAGATCACACACGGTTCATAGCTCATTCATTCAGAGTCCTGTCCTTGATTCCCCACAAAGACATCTCGTCACATCCATAAACAACCCATGGGGCGGCGCACAATTGGCTCAGCGTCGTCCAGGGTAGGGGAGGGAATGACCGGCAGGGATGTAGCTCAGTTGGTAGAGCATGGCGTTTGCAACGCCAGGGTTGTGGGTTCGTTTCCCATGGGGGGCCAGTATAAAAAATGATGTATGCACTCACTAACTGTAAGTCGCTCTGGATAAGAGCGTCTGCTAAATGACTAAAATGTAAATGTAAAATGTAACTGCATCCAACCTCCAAAACTATTGGCCAATTGAGCTTCTTCTGTTCTCTAGAAGAATACAGCTCCTCCGCGTTCTTCCTAAGTGGATGACTCTATTGAGAAATTAAAGGGGGCATGCTGATTGTGTGAAAAGTCTTTACTTTTTAACATTCTTCAAACATACAGCACAAATGCATTGATGAGAGAGCCCCATTAGGTACTAGGTACCACTGTACTCATTATTGGTGTTATGAGTTATGACTCAGAGAGTGCATTTGAAGATTCTGTAACACAAAACAATGAAGATTACAACTAATTTACATAGAATTACCTGGATCGCAAAAAGCATCAAATAATCAAAAGGTATGAATCAATTCAACTTCGATTTTGAGATTAACCTAGACTACAGGATCAGATCATTTAACTAGGGTTTTCTCACGCCTACACTCGACACAGACACATACTGGTATCAGGTAATTACTTTTATGCTCAAGCTTTTGTAATGTGAACATTTGTATTTGTATTTATTATGGATCCCCATTGGCTGCTGCCAAGGCATTCATAACAGATTTCACAACATATTAAGTGTGTGCCCTCAGGCCTCTACTCTACTACCACATACAGTGGGGGAAAAAGTATTTAGTCAGCCACCAATTGTGCAAGTTCTCCCACTTAAAAAGATGAGAGAGGCCTGTAATTTTCATCATAGGTACACGTCAACTATGACAGACAAATTGAGAAAAAAAATCCAGAAAATCACATTGTAGGATTTTTAATGAATTTATTTGCAAATTATGGTGGAAAATAAGTATTTGGTCACCTACAAACAAGCAAGATTTCTGGCTCTCACAGACCTGTAACTTCTTCTTTAAGAGGCTCCTCTGTCCTCCACTCGTTACCTGTATTAATGGCACCTGTTTGAACTTGTTATCAGTATAAAAGACACCTGTCCACAACCTCAAACAGTCACACTCCAAACTCCACTATGGCCAAGACCAAAGAGCTGTCAAAGGACACCAGAAACAAAATTGTAGACCTGCACCAGGCTGGGAAGACTGAATCTGCAATAGGTAAGCAGCTTGGTTTGAAGAAATCAACTGTGGGAGCGATTATTAGGAAATGGAAGACATACAAGACCACTGATAATCTCCCTCGATCTGGGGCTCCACGCAAGATCTCACCCCGTGGGGTCAAAATGATCACAAGAACGGTGAGCAAAAATCCCAGAACCACACGGGGGGACCTAGTGAATGACCTGCAGAGAGCTGGGACCAAAGTAACAAAGCCTACCATCAGTAACACACTACGCCGCCAGGGACTCAAATCCTGCAGTGCCAGACGTGTCCCCCTGCTTAAGCCAGTACATGTCCAGGCCCGTCTGAAGTTTGCTAGAGTGCATTTGGATGATCCAGAAGAGGATTGGGAGAATGTCATATGGTCAGATGAAACCAAAATATAACTTTTGGTAAAAACTCAACTCGTCGTGTTTGGAGGACAAAGAATGCTGAGTTGCATCCAAAGAACACCATACCTACTGTGAAGCTTGGGGGTGGAAACATCATGCTTTGGGGCTGTTTTTCTGCAAAGGGACCAGTACGACTGATCCGTGTAAAGGAAAGAATGAATGGGGCCATGTATTGTGAGATTTTGAGTGAAAACCTCCTTCCTTCAGCAAGGGCATTGAAGATGAAACGTGGCTGGGTCTTTCAGCATGACAATGATCCCAAACACACCGCCCGGGCAACGAAGGAGTGGCTTCGTAAGAAGCATTTCAAGGTCCTGGAGTGGCCTAGCCAGTCTCCAGATCTCAACCCCATAGAAAATCTTTGGAGGGAGTTGAAAGTCCGTGTTGCCCAGCGACAGCCCCAAAACATCACTGCTCTAGAGGAGATCTGCATGGAGGAATGGGCCAAAATACCAGCAACAGTGTGTGAAAACCTTGTGAAAACTTACAGAAAACGTTTGACCTGTGTCATTGCCAACAAAGGGTAAATAACAATGTATTGAGAAACTTTTGTTATTGACCAAATACTTATTTTCCAACATAATTTACAAATAAATTCATTAAAAGTCCTACAATGTGATTTTATGGATTTTTTTTTCTCATTTTGTCTGTCATAGTTGACGTGTACCTATGATGAAAATTACAGGCCTCTCTCATCTTTTTAAGTGGGAGAACTTGCACAATTGGTGGCTGACTAAATACTATTTTTCCCCACTGTATCTATAACACAAAATCCATGTGTATAGTGAGTATGTTATCGTGTGTTTGTATGCATGTGTCTACGTTTGTATTGCTTCACAGTCCCCGCGACCATCACAAATAACACCCCTTAAATCAGTGACTGAGACTGGACAGGTCAGTGCCAATAGGTTTACGTACACAGTTTTGATAGTTTTAGGCCATGGGATGAATATGTGCTATTTACACATAAAATATATTTCATAAGTTCTTGTAACCTAAGCCATGTGTCATTCTCTAAGAAATAATTGCTTTTCATAAGGTTGTTGAGTTAGGACCTGTGAATGAGCACAACATTCCTGTGTCTACATGCCAAAGGTTTTTCTGCCTCTGGTGGAGGGCTCAGTCTGTGAAGATTTTTTATATTTTTTTTATGCCATTTAGCAGACGCTTTTATCCAAAGCGACTTACAGTCATGCGTGCATACATTTTTTTTTTTTTTTGTGTACGTGTGGTCCCGGGGATCGAACCCACTACCTTGGCGTTACAAGCGCCATGCTCTACCAGCTGAGCTACAGAGGACCTTTGCCAGTATAAACAAACACAGCAGCGTGGACATACAGTACAACACATCCCTGTCGCTAGGACTGGTGCTCTATATACTGTAATGTATGCAGTGCAGCAGAGTGCTGTGGTGTGATGCTAACACAAGGTGACATGGGAGGCTGGGATGGCCTCGGGGCCTGACACCCCTGTCACATGGGGCGGGTCATGTGAGGACCTGAGTAAGTGAGCTGTCACAGCATATCAGTGCTGACCTCATCCTGAGCCTCATAAACGCCTCATCACTGCTGATGAAAACACTTAAGAGAACCCCCCCATCTCCCAGACCTCAGGGACAGACAATAATCGAGCCGTGCATGGAGATTTCCCATTAACCCCAGTGTTCTCATTTTCACAGCACATACAGTGTGGCAGTGTGCTGAGATCCCAGCTAACAACAAATGTTCCCACAACTTTAGAGAACCTTCCCTTAAGAGTCTCATTAGGTCATGAATTAACGTTTTCATAGGAATGTTCCTGTGATGTGCCAGGAATGTTTCCAAGAGACTATTCCCTTAATGTCAAATAGAACTTACCCAGAACGTGGTTACCATGTTCTAGGAACTTAAGATATGAATGTTCTAGACACATTTCATGAGAACGTCACAAGAACTTTAATGTGTCCAGTTCTTTGTGGGTTAGGAGAATATTCCATCAACGTCACACTAAACATACACAGAACATTGTTGCCATGTTCTCAGAATATAATATATTAATATTTTAGACACGCTTCATGAGAACGTTGCAGGAACATTTCTGTGTATCAGTTGTCAGGACGTCGCCTGATGGTCCCAAAGAAACGTTTTCCCCAAAAAAATATGTCCTCACCTGGGATTTGAACTCACAACCTCTTGGTTCACGGTACTCCGCTACGCCACGTGTCAGGTATCAGTTAATCTGACTATTCTCGTCATTGATTTTATTTACTTATTTCAGCAATTTATGGGCTATCTGTAAAGTTCTCTAATGTTGGTGGGGCATGTCACCTGTTTTAATGATACTCCTGAATCACTATTATCAATAAAATAGTTTTTCTTGAGTGTACTTTTAACGGAGCTGAGATTTACTTCAAAGTGCAATCACCCTATTACTTACACCTATCAAGTTGTTTCATTTACATAAGTGCCTAGGGAGGAGGGGTTAGGGTTTCTTCTGGACAGGGCCTAACTATACTGGTCCAATAAGATGGCCCTAGAGATTTCCCTTATTCAACATTGGTTTTTGCTAACAGAGATAGAATGTTCCCCTAACTAATGGAAAACTGGACACTTAATTGATTTGAGATTACAGGATTATTTGTTATAAAACCTTCATTTATGTGATTAAGAACACATTCTAATTTACAAAATGCAGTGGCAATGATTGGTTGAATGATCCAGTTGAAAGCAGAGAAAATCCCATCCAAAGGACAGCAACCTTTGCAGACTAGTGTCCACTGGCCTTGGACATTGGGGTGTCCCAATAACCCAAAAGAAGTGTCCACTACGGCTCTCCGACACTACTTCATGCAGCATTTGGTCTCCCATCCAGATATAACCCTGGTCCAACTCTGCTTAGTGTCAAATGAAAGATAGCAGAGGGAAGCAGGGTGGTTTGCCTGCTGACAAACATTTCCAGCCTCATCCTCAGAAATGCCCCATTTTATCCAAGATGAAATATAATCCCTGCAGTTTCATTTCAGCCCATACAGTAATAAGGAAAGGTCAACGTCTCTCTCTATACGACAGAGCTGTCTAACATCAGGAGGCTCAGAAGGACACTTCACTTTACCACAAAACCTGCTTGAGTGGAGTCAGGACATTACGACTTTCAACATTTAAAAATCCAAACCAAATCCCACATCCTCTTTGATGCAGAAAGCAATGTAAATATTGTTCATCTATCATCAAAGAATCCTGTGAAACCATGACTAGACCGGCAGAGTTAAGTGTGTCTTTAAGGATGCCAACCATGTCCCTGGTGACAAGCAACAGAGAAAGAGAGAAAGAGAGAAAGAGAGAAAGAGAGAGGGCGATAAAGAAAGAGAGAGAGAAAGAAAGAGAAGAGATTGGGGGAGTGCAGGGTAGGGTCAGTCCCTCCCCTTGGTCAAGCACAGCGTTAAAAGCCTGCCATGGTCCAGGAGGAGGACAATAATCAATTTCTTACTTTGCCTGCCTGCCTGTCTGCCTAGATACCCTCTCCACTCTCTGCCTCCAGATCCAATAGTAGATCTAGAGGTCTTTCCCTCGAACTTCCTCCCTACATCAGCTGCCTGCTTACCCAAGACAATAGCCCCAGGGTAAGATGCACGGCATACGGCCTGGATAACAAGGTGCTCCCCTCATTAATGAGGAGAGAGCTGGCGGCCCTTCCCCCTCCCCCTCCCCCTGAGGATCATGGGCCCATGATGGAGGATGTGTGATCTATGTCTGAGAGAAATATTCAAACAACTGCTGCAGTTGCTCCACATCCCTTGGCCGAGTTTGTAAGGCATCACATAATCTCACTGAGGAATCCTTTGACGGGGTCTGCCCTCAATCTCTGCCCTCAATCTCACATCATTGTGGAACGCTATGAACAAGGATGCAATAAGAGCCTACTGCCTGAAAGGCTGTGCTGTGCTGTGCTGTGCTATATCTAACAGCCTGCTGTAAATGAGCAAACATAGCAGTATCTTTAGCGATATCAGAGCAGCAATTACCATGCATAAACATGGTCTAATCCACACTTCCTGTTAATTAGGGCTGTGTTAGAACTGTGTTTCTTGAGTAGGGACTGTGGCTATGCATGCTCGCTTAATTACAGCGAGGTACCCACACGGTTCAGCACATTGTCATTTGGTAAGAATGCAAAAGACCTCCATCATGATACAAGCAAATTAAGACACACTGCAAACAGCTTGGATGTAGATTACATAGAATGCCAGAATGATCTCATTTTGAACATAGCACTAATCTATGAGGGATAATGATTAAAGGGTTTCCTAAAGGGATGTATTCTGGACCGGTGGCGTATTGAGGTACTAATTAACAAAGACTCTCAGCTGTGTTGATTATTGATTATTACCGGACACTTTTTACAAAGATGAGACAGCAGTAGAATTACATAGATGGGTACTGACATTATGTAATGTGGAAAACACAGATTCAGTGCTGCATAGGCATATCAGCCAAAACACAACACAGGAGGTTAGTGGCACCTTAAATGGGGAGGACGAGCTCGTGGTAATGACTGGAGCAGAATTAGTGAAATGGTATCAAATGCATCAAACACATGGTTTAATGCCATTCCATTCGCTTCGTTCCAGCCATTATTATGAGCCGTCCTCCCCTCAGCAGCCTCCACTGAAACACACATAACATCAGATGGAGCATGCTATCATCACTAAAAGCAAAACAATAATTTGAGTGTCCTGAAATACAAATGCTGAAAAAGGGCATTTGATCAACACATTTTAAATGATGCTTGGCAATCAGAGAGTGACAAAAGAAAGAACAAGCTAAAAATATGATCCTTTGACGACTTTATTTAATACTTTGTTGAAGTTGGTGGAAAATAATATTTCACACTCTTGCCCTTTCCCTATGTTTGCTATCCAGAACATTCAGTCTTTCACTGCAGCCATTCAGACAAATGGTTGCCATTGTACTGTACCTTTAACACTTTTAGAAAGATAATTTCCGGTCTATTCAAGGGTACCACATGTATTATGCAGTGCGCAGTTAAATGACCGTTGAAGAGTTTTTACTTTGCCTTTTTTACTTATCTTCTATACTAGTCAATCTCATTACTCTTCTCATACTGACATATGGCATTTAAATCCATATTTAAGTTAATAACTGCAAGACTACTCCTATTTTTATGTAGGAAATGGAAACGTGATATCATCCAGTTCCATTCTGATTACATGGTGACAATCTTTACCATTCATTTGTGATTGAGGCATGCATATTCCTTATAAGTAAAGAGTGATCTACACAACACAGTATGGAATATGAGCTAGCTAACTAGACTACAGTGAGGTATATTAATAAGAAATCACACAAGGACACGTAGCTGTAAGTCTATGCCTCCAGTAAATGCACTGCACTGCTTCTGAGATACAGTCTGGATAGCAGCTGTGTCACACTGACAGTTAGGAATATGGATATAGGTAGGCAATGCTCTGTGAAAGTAAACTGACAGTTAGGAATATGGATATAGGCAGGCAATCCTCTGTGAATGTAAACTGACAGTTATTTATATTTTTCTCTCCGGGCTCTGAGGTAAATTGCATTTCATAGTCGTCATGCTTTTTGGATTGAAATGGGATAAGTCAGTGCAGTGCTCATATCCCTCCTGGCAGTCATCCGTGGGTCTAGTCTGGTGCTGCAGGATGCCTCCCTCACAGACCACTGCTACTAAGGTGATGTGACACTGAGAGGCATTTTAAACTCAAGGACTTCACCCTGTCACTCTAGGACAGAACTGAGGTTGAATTCTCTCTAAATGGAAACATTTTAAGATAGATGAAGAATATTGTGAATTGACCAGCTTGCCTTCTTCTAGCAGTATCTTTGCATCAGCGATTACAGATTGTGGAGCTTTTCTGACTGCAGTGGAAAGAAAACACTGTGCTAGCTGAAACTAAGCCTAAAAGAAAGAGTGTCAGTAATGTATTTCAGACTGCATTAATTGTGTAATAGTGATCATATTTACAGTGTGAAACTTTTTAATTGGAAAATGCTATGTCAATCAGGTATATAATCTGAGTAACATACAATATTTTCTTGAGCCTTGCGTCTCTGTGAGTGTGTGCATACATGCTAGCGTGCTCCTGTGTGTGTGTGTGCCTTCCCACCTCAGTGTGTGGACTGTCAGTGATGTATCTGTGTTGAGCCAGGGCAGTGGGCTGTGGGCATCACCACTCCTCCCCAGACCTCTGTATTTCACCTGCCGGAGGGCCAGGTTATTAGCTCCAATGTGTTTCCTTCTCTCCAGTTGATAACCCTACTTCCTGCCTTTTAGTCAATGTCACCATAATGGGTTTTGTCCCATTTATCAGAGCTCCTTTCTTCCACATAGTCCCCTCTGACTCGCCTTGCGCTAAATATATCCCTGCTTCGTGTACTGTCCCTTTCAGCTGTCTTCGGACTGACAACTCTGAGAGAGAGGCCCTTTGGGTGTTTTCACCTTCAACAGGAGGGGAGTCTATCCTCCTAAGTGCTCTTGGAGCAGTCATTTCTTTTATATCTCAGTGAGTCTAAGTGTTTTAGGATTCCTTCACAAGCAGCAACAACACAGAGTGACGTTATATGACTGATGTTTTGCAATGGTCAGTGAAAGTACATCGTCAGCCCTAAAGTACAAAGTCATCCCAAAAATGACAATGAGAGAGAGAGAGAGAGAGAGAGAGAGATAGAGAGAGAAAGAGAGAGAGAGAGAGAGAGATTGAGAGAGAAAGAGAGAGAGAGATAGTTTGGATTCCTCCATCAGGGAACCATGTCAAATAAACCCCTAATTGCTTCGAACAACAAACAAGGCAGACAGTGTATGTTAATTATTTCTTACGCATGCAGAAGCAGAGGATCAATACAGTAAAACAAGAAAAACAATCACGCATCCCAGAAAAGTGTTAAAAATAGCGCACTGTATGCACTCACTAACTGTAAGTCGCTCTAGATAAGAGTGTCTGCTAAATGACTAAAATGTAAAATGTAAAAATATGTAGCTTAAGAAACAAGGTTCATGAAATCAATAATTTGCTAGTAACGGATGAGAATCATATTCTGACAATCTCTGAAACTCACTTAGATAATACCTTTGATGATACAGTGGTAGCAATACATGGTTATAAGATCTACAGAAAATACAGAAATGCCAAAGGTGGAGGTGTGGCTGTTTATATTCAGATCCAAATTCCTGTAAAGCTTAGAGAGGATCTCATGTTAAATACTGTTGAAGGAATATGGCTATAGGTTCATCTGCCTCACCTAAAGCCCATTCTGGTGGGAAGCTGCTATAGACCACCAAGTGCTAACAGTCAGTATCTGAATAACGTTTGAGATGCTCGATAATGAATGTGATATAAATAGAGCAGTATATTTTCTGGGTGATTTAAATATTGACTGGCTTTCATCAGGCTGCCCACTCAAGACAAAGCTTCAAACTGTAATTATTGCCTGCAACCTGGTTATCAATCAACCTACAAGGGTAGTTACAAACAGCACAGGAATAAAATCATCAACATGTATTGATCACATCTTTACTAATGCTGCAGAAATTTGTTTGAAAGCAGTATCCAAATCCATCGGATGTAGTGATCACAATATAGTAGCTATATCTAGGAAAGCCAAAGTTCCAAAGGCTGGGCCTAATATAGTGTATAAGAGGTCATACAATACGTTTTGTAGCGATTCCTATGTTGTTGATGTAAAGAATATTTGTTGGTCTGTGGTGTGTAATGAGGAGCTTATTAGTATCCCAGTTACTAATAAGCATGCACACATTAAGAAAATGACTGTAAAAATTGTTAAATACCTGTGGATTGATGAGGAATTGAAAAATTGTATGGTTGAGAGTGTGTGGAAATTCTAATCAAAAGGAAGAGAGACTGCAGATTCTTCAAACAATCATACTTTAATATTGATTCATTATTGCAATAATGGAGCTGGTCAACAACTACCCATAGGTGATCGTTGAGAGCCCGACGACCAGGGTCGGGTATCAGTTTTTATAGAAAGATACAATCTCATTTGTGTATGTGCAGTTTAGCAGGTGTGTGAGCTCATGGTGGGAACATAGCGCACAAACAAGTGATAACAACAGTTCCGTTACTCCTTTCTGCTGATATCTAGCTGCTGCTGCTCAAGCTATCCTCTGTTCTCCTCACAGCTGTGCCCTTGAAAGATACCAAAGGAAGAGGATGAACCAAAACTGTGGTCCCTCTCAAACGTCCCTTTGTCCTTTGGCCGCGTGACTTAAGCAGCACACAGACAGAAAGGAAAAATACTCGCTTCCTCTTACAGTGGGGAAAAAAAGTATTTAGTCAGCCACCAATTGTGCAAGTTCTCCCACTTAAAAAGATGAGAGAGGCCTGTAATTTTCATCATAGGTACACGTCAACTATGCCAGACAAATTGAGGAAAAAAAATCCAGAAAATCACATTGTAGGATTTTTTATGAATTTATTTGCAAATTATGGTGGAAAATAAGTATTTGGTCACCTACAAACAAGCAAGATTTCTGGCTCTCACAGACCTGTAACTTCTTATTTAAGAGGCTCCTCTGTCCTCCACTCGTTACCTGTATTAATGGCACCTGTTTGAACTTGTTATCAGTATAAAAGACACCTGTCCACAACCTCAAACAGTCACACTCCAAACTCCACTATGGCCAAGACCAAAGAGCCGTCAAAGGACACCAGAAACAAAATTGTAGACCTGCACCAGGCTGGGAAGACTGAATCTGCAATAGGTAAGCAAATTGGTTTGAAGAAATCAACTGTGGGAGCAATTATTAGGAAATGGAAGACATACAAGACCACTGATAATCTCCCTCGATCTGGGGCTCCACGCAAGATCTCACCCCGTGGGGTCAAAATGATCACAAGAACGGTGAGCAAAAATCCCAGAACCACACGGGGGGACCTAGTGAATGACCTGCAGAGAGCTGGGACCAAAGTAACAAAGCCTACCATCAGTAACACACTACGCCGCCAGGGACTCAAATCCTGCAGTGCCAGACGTGTCCCCCTGCTTAAGCCAGTACATGTCCAGGCCCGTCTGAAGTTTGCTAGAGTGCATTTGGATGATCCAGAAGAGGATTGGGAGAATGTCATATGGTCAGATGAAACCAAAATATAACTTTTTGGTTAAAACTCAACTCGTCGTGTTTGGAGGACAAAGAATGCTGAGTTGATTCCAAAGAACATCATACCTACTGTGAAGCATGGGGGTGGAAACATCATGCTTTGGGGCTGTTTTTCTGCAAAGGGACCAGGACGACTGATCCGTGTAAAGGAAAGAATGAATGGGGCCATGTATCGTGAGATTTTGAGTGAAAACCTCCTTCCATCAGCAAGGGCATTGAAGATAATAATAATAATAATAATAATATGCCATTTAGCAGACGCTTTTATCCAAAGCGACTTACAGTCGTGCGTGCATACATTTTTGTGTATGGGTGGTCCCGGGGATCGAACCCACTACCTTGGCATTACAAGCGCCGTGCTCTACCAGCTGAGCTACAGAGGACCACCCATACACAAAAATGTATGCACGCACGACTGTAAGTCGCTTTGGATAAAAGCGTCTGCTAAATGGCATATTATTATTACGTGGCTGGGTCTTTCAGCATGACAATGATCCCAAACACACCGCCCGGGCAACGAAGGAGTGGCTTCGTAAGAAGCATTTCAAGGTCCTGGAGTGGCCTAGCCAGTCTCCAGATCTCAACCCCATAGAAAATCTTTGGAGGGAGTTGAAAGTCTGTGTTGCCCAGCGACAGCCCCAAAACATCATTGCTCTAGAGGAGATCTGCATGGAGGAATGGGCCAAAATACCAGCAACAGTGTGTGAAAACCTTGTGAAGACTTACAGAAAACGTTTGACCTGTGTCATTGCCAACAAAGGGTATATAACAAAGTATTGAGAAACTTTTGTTATTGACCAAATACTTATTTTCCACCATAATTTGCAAATAAATTCATTAAAAATTCTACAATGTGATTTTCTGGATTTTTTTTCTCATTTTGTCTGTCATAGTTGACGTGTACCTATGATGAAAATTACAGGCCTCTCTCATCTTTTTAAGTGGGAGAACTTGCACAATTGGTGGCTGACTAAATACTTTTTTTCCCCACTGTACATGAACAAACATATTTTAAAAAATAGGTTAAGACTTATATAGTGTATAACAGAGATTGTAATTTTTCTACCATAAGAGGGATGAGGCAAAATAAATGGCAGATAATGGCGCCGGAGGAGATGGCTGCCGTTTTACAGGTTCCTAACCAACTGTGCTATTTTGTTTGTTTATTCGCGTTGTTTGTAACTTATTTTTTAATTTATTTTGTACATAATGTTGTAGCTGCCATCTCTTATGACCGAACAGAGCTTCTGGACATCAGAACAGCGATTACTCACCTCGAACTGGATGAAGATTTTTTCTTTAACGAGTCCGACGCGAAGGATATACTGCTTTCTCGAGACCAGGCCCAAATCCCCGTCATCTGCGTGAAGAAAAGACGGAGAAAAAGGGGGCGGAGGTCGGGCTGCCATCTGAGAATTCGTAGGCGAGTGAGTAAACCTCCACTACCATCCATACTATTGGCCAACGTGCAATCATTGGAAAATAAAATGGATGATCTACGATTAAGACTATCCTACCAACGGGACATTGAAGACTGTAATATCTTATGTATCACCGAGTCGTGGCTGAACGACGACACGGATAGTGTAGAGCTGGCTGGGTTTTCCGTGCATCGGCAGGACAGAGAAGCTGCGTCTGATAAGACGAGGGGCGGGGGTGTGTGTCTATTTGTCAATAACAGCTGGTACGCGATGTCTAATGTTAAAGAAGTCTCAAGGTATTGCTCGCCTGAGGTAGAGTACCTCATGGTGGGCTGTGGACCACACTATATACCAAGAGAGTTCTTTTTACCGTCTATTTACCACCACAAACCGATGCTGGCACTAAGACCGCACTCAACAAGCTGTATAAGGCCATAAGCAAACAAGAAAATGCTCATCCAGAAGCGGCGCTCCTAGTGGCCGGGAACTTTAATGCAGGCAAACTTAAATCTGTTTTACCTCATTTCTACCAGCATGTCACGTGCAACCAGAGGAAAAAAAACTCTAGACCACCTTTACTCCAGACACACACAGAGACACATACAGGGCTCTCCCTCGCCCGCCATTAGGCAAATCTGACCATAATTCTATCCTCCTGAAGCAGGAAGTACCAGTGACTCGCTCAATACGGAGGTGGTCAAATGGCGCAGATGCTGGGCTGCAGGAGTGTTTTGCTAGTACAGACTGGAATTAACACAATAGAAAATCTATATACAGTGTGTGCAAATGTAGTAAGTTATGGAGGTAAGGCAATAAATAGGCCATAGTGCAAAATAATTACATTTTAGTATTAACACTGGAGTGATAGATGTGCAGAAGATGATGTGCAAATAGAGATACTGGGGTGAAAATGAGCAAAATAAATAACAATGTAAATAACAATATGGGGATGAGGTAGTTGGGTGGGCTAATTACAGATGGGCTGTGTACAGGTGCACTTGAAATAAATGGTGAGTAGTCATGCTGTACTTCGCTCCGCAGGTAATATGCAGGTAATATGACACATTACATTACAATGGAACGATTTGATTAGTGTAATGTTAGCTAGCTACATAGTTGTATTTGTATCAAAGATAAAGGTGTAGTATAGAGAAACTATCGAGGTTAGCTAGCCAGCTACATTCGTTCGCAGCGACGCCGTTTTTCAACTCCACAGAATAAACTCCATTGTGTGTTTTCGTCAAGCTGGTGATTCTCAGCTCTCCAGTAGCCTATACAGGTGAGGCGAGGCAAGGTGAGTAGTCATGCTGTACTTCGCTCCGCAGGTAATATGCAGGTAATATGACACATTACATTACAATGGAACGATTTGATTAGTGTAATGTTAGCTAGCTACATAGTTGTATTTGTATCAAAGATAAAGGTGTAGTATAGAGAAACTATCGAGGTTAGCTAGCCAGCTACATTCGTTCGCAGCGACGCCGTTTTTCAAACAAAGTCAACACCGCAGCCATTGCTAGCTAGCCAACACTACCAACTAGCAGTACTGTAGCAACTGAATACAATATCCTTTTAGCCAGCTACATTTGTTCGCAGCGACGCCGTTTTTCAAACAAAGTCAACACCGCAGCCATTGCTAGCTAGCCAACGCTACCAGCTAGCAGTACTGTAGCAACTAAATACAATATAATTTTAGCCAGCTACATTCGTTCGCAGCGACGCCGTTTTTCAAACAAAGTCAACACAGCAGCCATTGCTAGCTAGCAGTACTGTAGCAACTAAATACAATATCATTTTAGCCAGCTACATTCGTTCGCAGCGACGCCGTTTTTCAAACAAAGTCAACACCACAGCCATTGCTAGCTAGCCAACACTACCAGCTAGCAGTACTGTAGCAGCTAAATACAATATAATTTTAGTCAATGAGAATTTTGCAACATAAAGCTTCCCTTTCTGAACATTCGAGATGTGTAGTCCACTTGTGTAGCTAGCATGACTGACTTTGTGCCAGCTAGCCAACGTTTAATTATTGCTGCATTATGAAAGGAACTAGACACGGACACGAATTATCTGTTTAGTGTGTTAACACACTATTGGTAGTTTGTTGTAACCAAGTATTGGTGCTAAACCGTGTGTTATTGGATGCTAGTATGCTAGTTAGCTATGGCGTCATAGGATACGGTGCCCTGGGCGGTTTTTCATGGAAGAATACTGTACCAAGTCAGCTAGCTGAATAAAGTAAGTTAGAGTCTATTCCTAGAAACATTGAACCGCTGTAGTTTACAACAATTATAATTTCTAAAGTGGAAGTTGGGAGAGTTATATTCGGGTGTTTCAGTGAAACAATTATAGCTTCTGAGGTGGAAGTTGGGAGAGTTATATTTGGGAGTTGTGGTGAGGGAGGCCCCGCTCTCTCCTTTCCCAGATGTTTAGTTCATTTCATTCCGATCTCCTCTGCATTATTGTAGCCATTTGCTGCAGCCTGTCAACTATGCCTCTGCCTATCCCTGTTCTCTCCACTCCGCACAGGCTACACAAACGCCTCACACCGCGTGGCTGCTGCCTCTCTAACCTGGTGGTCCCTGCACGCACCACCCACCTGGAGTTCCAGGTCTCAGGCAGCCTCTGGAACTGCCGTTCTGCTGCCAACAAGGCAGACTTCATCCCAGCCTATGCTACCCTCCAGTCCCTCGACTTCTTGGCGCTGACGGAAACATGGATTACCACTGAAAACACTGCTACTCCTACTGCTCTCTCCTCGTCTGACCATGTGTTCTCGCATACCCCGAGAGCATCTGGTCAGCGGGGTGGTGGCACAGGAATCCTCATCTCTCCCAAGTGGACATTCTCAGTTTTTCCCCTAACCCATCTGTCTATCTCCTCATTTGAATTCCATGCTGTCACAGTCACTAGCCCATTTAACCTTAATATCCTTGTCATCTATCGCCCTCCAGGTTCCCTTGGAGAGTTCATCAATGAGCTTGACGCCTTGATAAGTTCCTTTCCTGAGGATGGCTCACCCCTCACAGTTCTGGGGGATTTCAACCTCCCTACGTCTACATTTGACTAATTTCTCTCTGCCTCCTTCTTTCCACTCCTCTCCTCTTTTGACCTCACCCTCTCACCGTTCCCCCCTACTCACAAGGCAGGCAATACGCTTGACCTCTTCTTTACTAGATGCTGTTCTTCTACTAATCTCACTGCAACTCCCCTCCATGTCTCCGACCACTACTTTGTATCCTTTTCTCTCTCGCTCTCCTCCAACACTACTCACTCTGCCCCTACACAGATGGTAATGCGCCGCCGCAACCTTCTCTCTCTCTCTCCCGCTACTCTCTCCTCTTCCATCCTATCATCTCTTCCCTCTGCTCAATCCTTCTCCCTCCAATCTCCTGATTCTGCCTCCTCAACCCTCCTCTCCTCCCTTTCTGCATCCTTTGACTCTCTATGTCCCCTATCCTCCCGGCCGGCTCGGTCCTCCCCTCCAGCTCCGTGGCTTGTTGACTCATTGCGAGCTCACAGAACAGAGCTCCGGGCAGCTGAGCGGAAATGGAAGAAAACTAGACTCCCTGCGGACCTGGCATCTTTTCACTCCCTCCTCTCTACATTTTCTTCATCTGTTTCTGCTGCTAAGGCCACTTTCTACCACTCTAAATTCCAAGCATCTGCCTCTAACCCTAGGAAGCTCTTTGCCACATTCTCCTCCCTGCTGAATCCTCCCCCCCCCCCTCCTCCCTCTCTGTGGATGACTTCGTCAACCACTTTGAAAAGAAGGTTGACGACATCCGATCCTCGTTTGTTAAGACAAATGACACTGCTGGTCCTGCTCACACTGCCCTACCCTATGCTTTGACTTCTTTCTCTCCTCTCGCCAGACAAAATCTTGCGACTTGTGACTGCAGGCCGCCCAACAACCTGCCCGCTTGACCCTATCCCCTCCTCTCTTCTCCAGACCATCTCCGGTGACCTTCTCCCCTACCTCACCTTGCTGATCAACTCATCCTTGACCGCTGGCTATGTCCCTTCCGTCTTCAAGAGAGCGAGAGTTGCACCCCTTCTCAAAAAACCAACACTCGATCCCTCTGATGTCAACAACTACAGACCAGTATCCCTTCTTTCTTTTCTTTCCAAAACTATTGAGCGTGCCGTCTTTAGCCAACTCTCTTGCTATCTCTCTCAGAATGACCTTCTTGATCCAAACCAGTCAGGTTTCAAGACTGGTCATTCAACTGAGACTGCTCTTCTCTGTGTCACGGAGGCTCTCCGCACTGCTAAAGCTAACTCTCTCTCCTCTGCTCTTGTCCTTCTAGACCTGTCTGCTGCCTTTGATACTGTGAACCATCAGATCCTCCTCTCCACCCTCTCCGAGCTGGGCATCTCCGGCGCGGCTCACTCTTGGATTACGTCCTACCTGACCGGTCGCTCCTACCAAGTGGCGTGGCGAGAAGCTGTCTCCGCACCACGTGCTCTCACCACTGGTGTCCCCCAGGGCTCAGTTCTAGGCCCTCTCCTATTCTCGCTATACACCAAGTCACTTGGCTCTGTCATATCCTCACATGGCCTCTCCAATCATTGCTACGCTGACGATACACAACTAATCTTCTCCTTTCCCCCTTCTGATAACCAGGTGGCGAATCGCATCTCTGCATGTCTGGCAGACATATCAGTATGGATGACGGATCACCACCTCAAGCTGAACCTTGGCAAGACGGAGCTGCTCTTCCTCCCGGGGAAGGACTGCCCGTTCCATGATCTCGCCATCACGGTTGACAACTCCGTTGTGTCCTCCTCCCAGAGTGCGAAGAGCCTTGGCGTTCTCCGCTAACATCAAGGCGGTGACCCGATCCTGTAGGTTCATGCTCTACAACATTCGGAGAGTACGACCCTGCCTTACTCAGGAAGCGGCACAGGTCCTAATCCAGGCACTTGTCATCTCCCGTCTGGATTACTGCAACTCGCTGTTGGCTGGGCTCCCTGCCTGTGCCATTAAACCCCTACAACTCAACCAGAATGCCGCAGCCCGTCTGGTGTTCAACCTTCCCAAGTTCTCTCACGTCACCCCGCTCCTCCGCACACTCCACTGGCTTCCAGTTGAAGCTCGCATCTGTTACAAGACCATGGTGCTTGCCTATGGAGCTGTGAGGGGAACGGCACCTCCGTACCTTCAGGCTCTGATCAGTCCCTACACCCAAACGAGGACATTGCGTTCTTCCACCTCTGGCCTGCTGGCCCCCCTATCTCTGCGGAAGCATAGTTCCCGCTCAGCCCAGTCAAAACTGTTCGCTGCTCTGGCACCCCAATGGTGGAACAAGCTCCCTCACGACGCCAGGACAGCGGAGTCACTCACCACCTTCCGGAGACATTTGAAACCCCACCTCTTTAAGGAATACCTGGGATAGGATAAAGTAATCGTTCTACCCCCCCCCCCCCCCCCCCCCAAAAAATAAATATATATATATATATTTTTTAAATATAATAAAAAATATAAAAACAATTGTAAAGTGGTTATGCCACTGGCTATAAGGTGAATGCACCAATTTGTAAGTCGCTCTGGATAAGAGCGTCTGCTAAATGACGTAAATGTAAATGTAAATGTAGGTGTAGTGATCGGTAAGCTGCTCTGACAACTGATGCTTAAAGTTAGTGAGGGAGATAAGTGTCTCCAGCTTCAGAGATTTTTGCAGTTCGTTCCAGTCATTTTCAGCAGAGAACTGAAAGGAATGGCGGCCAAAGGAGGTGTTGGCTTTGGGGATGACCAGTGAAATATACCTGCTGGAACGCATACTACGGGTGGGTGTTGCTATGGTGACCAATGAGCTAAGATAAGGTGGGGATTTGCCTAGAAGTGATTTATAGATGACCTGGAGCCAGTGGGTTTGGCGACGAACATGTAGTGAGGGCCAGCCAACGAGAGCGTACAGGTCACAATAGTGGGTAGTATATGGGGCTTTGGTGACAAAACGGATGGCACTGTGATAGACTACATCCAATTTGCTGAGTAGAGTGTTGGAAGCTATTTTGTAAATGACATCGCCGAAGTCAAGGATCGGTAGGATAGTCCGTTTTACGAGGGCATGTTTAGCAGCATGAGTGAAGGAGGCTTTGTTGCGAAATAGGAAGCCGATTCTAGATTTAACTTTGGATTGGAGATGCTTAATGTGAGACTGGAAGGAGAGTTTACGGTCTAACCAGACACCTAGGTATTTGTAGTTGTCCACATATTCTAAGTCAGACCCGCCGAGAGTAGTGATTCTAGTCGGGCGGGCGGGTGCAAGCAGCGTTCGATTGAAGAGCATGCATTTAGTTTTACTAGCATTGAAGAGCAGTTGGAGGCCACGGAAGGAGTGTTGTATGGCATTGAAGCTCGTTTGGAGCTTTGTTAACACAGTGTCCAATGAAGGGCCAGATGTATACAAAATGGTGTCGTCTGCGTAGAGGTGGATCTGAGTGTCACAACTTCCGCCGAGGCTGCCCCCCCTCCTGGTTCGGGCAGGCTTCGGCGTTCGTCGTCACCGGAGTACTAGCTACTGCCGATCCCATTCTCATCACTCCACTTGTCTTGTCTTGTCAATCACGCACACCTGGTGCTCATTCCCTTAATTAGTATGTGTTTAAGTGTTCCCTCTGTTCCCCTTGGCTTTGTGAGTGATTGTTTGTTGTGAGAGCGTGTAGCTCGTTGAGCTACTATTCACTGTGTTTATGCCAAGGTGGATGTTTTCCCTTGTAATAGTTTCGCTTGACGCTTTGGGCGTCTGATTTATGTAAACGGAATAAACTCTGGACTTCGGTATTTTACCTTCTGCGCCTGACTCCTTCATTCACACCTCATCACACTGAGAGTCACCAGCAGCAAGAGCGACATCATTGATATACACAGAGAATAGAGTCGGACCGAGATTGAACCCTGTGGCACCCCCATAGAGACTGCCAGAGGTCCAGACAACAGGCCCTCCGATTTGACACATTGAACTCTATCTGAGAAGTAGTTGGTGAACCAGGCGAGGCAGTCATTTGAGAAACCAAGGCTATTTAGTCTGCCAATAAGAATGCGGTGATTGACTGAATACGGCTGCACAGTACTGTCTTATTCGATCGCGGTTATTATATCGTTTAGGACCTTGAGCGTGGCTGAGGTGCACCCATGACCAGCTCGGAAACCAGATTGCATAGCGGAGAAGGTACGGTGGGATTCGAAATGGTCGGTGATCTTGGCTCTCAAATACTTTCGAAAGGCAGGGCAGGATGGATATAGGTCTGTAACAGTTTGGATCTAGAGTGTCACCCCCATTGAAGAGGGGGATGACCGCGGCAGCTTTCCAATCTCTGTGGATCTCAGACGATACGAAAGAGAGGTTGAACAGGCTAGTAATAGGAGTTGCGACAATTTCGGCGGCTAATTTCTGTAGTGTTTAGGGAGCGTTTGACAGTGATGAGGGGTGGTCGTTTGACCGCGGACCCATTACAGACACAGGCAATGAGGCAGTGATCGCTGAGATCCTGGTTGAAGACAGCAGAGGTGTATTTAGTGGGTAAATTAGTCAGGATGATATCTATGAGGGTGCCCATGTTTACGGATTTAGGGTTGTACCTGGTAGGTTCCTTGATAATTTGTGTGAGGGCATCTAGTTTAGATTGTAGGACGGCCGGGGTGTTAAGCATATCCCAGTTTAGGTCACCAAGCAGTACGAACTCTGAGGATAGATGGGGGGCAAGCAATTCACATGTGGTGTCCAGGGCACAGCTGGGGGCTGAGGGGGGTCTGTAGCAAGTGGCAACAGTGAGAGACTTATTTCTGGAAAGGTGGATTTTTAGAAGTAGAAGCTCAAACTGTTTGGGCACAGACCTTGATAGTATGATACAGTAGATTGCAACTCCGCCCCCTTTGGCAGTTCTATCTAGACTGAAAATGTTATAGTTCGGGATGGACATTTCTGAATTTTTGGTGGCCTTCCTAAGCCAAGATTCAGACACTGCTAGAACATCAGGGTTGGCAGAGTGTGCTAACGCAGTGAATAACTCAGACTTGGGGAGGAGGCTTCTGATGTTAACATGCAAGAAACCATGGCTTTTACGGTTACAGAAGTCAACAAATGATAGCGCCTGGGGGGTAGGAATGATACTGGGGGCTACAGGGCCTGGGTTAACCTCTACATCACCAGAGGGGAAGCCTGTTGAAACCACATCAGACTATTATTTCGGCAGACCAGTCGTGATAGATCGGCGGGGCTCCATGTCGACACTAGGAGGTCCCGTCCGGTTGACAGAGAGATAGATAGCCGGGAGATGGGCCTGGCTCGAGGCTAGCTCAAGGCTAACTGGTACGTCGGGACAGTGGTCATTAGCCAACAACAGCCATTCGGTTGCAGCTAGCTAGTTGCGATGGTCCCGTGTTAAGGTCCAGTGATTCAGTGATTCCGTCAGAAAATCCGATATGCTCTTGGTCGATAGCACGCTAAGCAGACTGGCTGATAATTGTCCAGGCTAGAGCTGGCTGGTAGGTAGTGCAGGCCACGGACAGTGGTGAAGACCGCTAACGGTGGCTAATAGCAAGTAGGTAGTTAGCTGGCTAGCTGGCTAGTTTCAGCCGTAGGTTCTTGATAAAAAATAAAGAAATAATAGAATCCGTTCCACATTGGGTGAGGCGGGTTGCAGGAAAGTATATTTTGTTAAAGGATGGAAAGTGAGATAGAGAAATATATACGAAAAAAAAGACTAAAAAACTACAAAACAGGCTATTTACACGAGGACACAACAGAATACACGACCGCACTACAACGCCATCTTGGATTAAGGAATATGTTCCGGGATTCATCCAATGGCATTGAGGAGTACACCACCTCAGTCACCGGCTTCATCAATAAGTGCATCGACGACGTCGTCCCCACAGTGACCGTACATACATCTCCCAACCAGAAGCCATGGATTACAGGCAACATCCACACCGAGCTAGAGCTGCCGCTTTCAAGGAGCGGGACACTAATCGGGACGCTTATAAGATATCCCACTACGCCCTCAGATGAACCATCAAACAGGCAAAGGAATACAGGAATAAGATTGAATCCTACTACATCGGCTCTGACACTCGTCGAATGTGGCAGGGCTTGCAAACTATTACGGATTACAAAGGGAAACCCAGCCGCGAGCTGCCCAGTGATGCGAGCCTACCAGACAAGCTAAATGCCCTGCCACATTTGAGGCAAGCAACACTGAAGTACGCATGAGAGCACCAGCTCTTCCGGATGAATGTGTGATCACGCTCTTGGTAGCTGATGTGAGCAAGACCTTTAAACAGGTCAACATTCACAAAGCCGCGGAGCCAGACGGATTACCACAACGTGTACTAAAAGCATGCGCGGAGCAACTCGCAAGTGCCTTCATTGACATTTTCAACATGTCCCTGACCGAGTCTGTAATACCTACATGTTTCAAGCAGATCACCATAGTCCCTGAGCCCAAGGAAGCAAAGGTAACCTGCCTAAATGATTGCCGCGCCATAGCACTCATGTCGGTAGCCATGAAGTGCTTTGAAAGGCTGGTCATGGCTCACATCAACACCATCATCCCGGAAACCCTAGACCCACTCCAATTCGCATACCACCCCAAAATATCCACAGATGACGCAATCTCAATCGCATACCACAATGCCCTCTCCCACCTGGACAAAAGGAACAACTATGTGAGAATGCTGTTAATTGACTACAGCTCAGCGTTCAACACCATAATGCCCACAAAGCTCATCACTAAGCTAAGGACCCTGGGACTAAACACCTCCCTTTGCAACTGGATCCTGGACTTCCTGATGGGTTGCATCCAGGTGGTAAGGGTAGGCAACAACACATCTGCCATGCTGATCCTCAACACTGGGACCCCTCAGGGGTGTGTGCTCAGTCCCCTCCTGTACTCTCTGTTCACCCACAACTGTGTGGCCAAACACGACTCCAACACCATCATTAAGTTTGCTGATGACACAACAGTGGTAGGCTTGATCAACGACAACGATGAGACAGCCTATAGGGATGAGGTCAGAGACCTGGCAGTGTGGTGCCAGGCCAACAACCTCTCCATCAATGCGAGCAAGACAAAGGAGCTGATTGTGAACTACAGGAAAAGGCGGGCCGAACAGGCCCCCATTAACATTGACAGGGCTATAATGGAGCGGGTCGAGAGTTTCAAGTTCCTTGGTGTCCACGTCACCAATGAACTATCATAGTCCAAATACACCAAGACAGTCGTGAAGAAGGCACGACATCACCTTTTCCCCCTCAGGAGACTGAGAGGATTTGGCATGGGTCCCCAATCCTCAAAAAGTTCTGCAGCTGCACCATCGAGAGCATCCTGACCGGTTGCATCACCGCCTGGTATGGCAACTGCTCGGCCTCCGACCGCAAGGCACTACAGAGGGTAGTGCGTACAGCCCAGTACATCACTGGGGCCAAGCTTCCTGCCATCCAGGACTTATATACTAGGCGGTGTCAAAGACTCCAGTCACCCAAGTCATAGTCTGTTCTCTCTGCTACCGCACGACAAGCAGTACCGGAGCACCAAGTCTAGACTAACCTGTACCCCTGCACATTGACTCGGTACCGGTACTCCCTGAATATAGCCTCGTTATTGTTATTTTATTGTGTTACTTTTTATTTTAGTTACATTTTTTACTTTTGTTTATTTAGTAAATATTTTTGTAACTCTTTCTTGAACTGCACTGTTGGTTAAGGGCTTGTAAGTAAGCATTTCACGGTAAGGTCTACACCTGTTGTTTTTGGCGCATGTGAGAATATTTTTTTGATTTGATTTTAAACCGATTGGCAAACGTACTACAAATTGAGAAATCATGTGACTAAACTGAAGAAAAAGAAGAAGAAACTACTCTATGAAACAAAGATAAATGACATAAAGAATGATAGTCAAAAGCTTTGGAGCACCTTAAATGACATTTTGCACAAAAAGGCAAACTCTGCTCCATCATTCATTGAATCAGATGGCTCATTCATCACAAAACCCACTGATATTGCCATCTACTTTAATACTTTTTTCATTGGCAAGATTAGCAAACTTAAGCATGACATGCCAGCAACAAACATTGACACTACACATCCAAGTATATCTGACCAAATTATGAAAGACAAGCATTGTCATTTTGAATGCCGTAAAGTAAGTGTGGAAGAGGTGAACAAATTATTGTTGTCTATCAACAATGACAAGCCACTGGGGTCTGACAACTTGGATGGAAAATGACTGAGGATAATAGCGGACATTGCCACTCCTATTTGACATATCTTCAATTTAAGCCTACTAGAAAGTGTGTTATCTCAGGCCTGGAGGGAAGCAAAAGTTATTCCCCTACCTAAGGATAGTAAAGCTCCCTTTACTGGCTCAAATAGTCAACCAATCAGCCTGTTACCAACCCTTTGTAAACTTTTGGAAAAAATTGTGTTTGCCCAGATACAATGCTATTTTACAGTAAACAAATTGACAACAGACTTTCAGCACGCTTATAGGGAAGGACATTCAACAAGCACTTACACAAATGATGATTAAAAGATTGTGGGGTCTGTTTTGTTAGACTTCAGTGCGGCTTTTGACATTATCGATCATAGTCTGTTGCTGGAAAAACGTATGTGTTATGACTTTACACCCCCTGCAATATTGTGGAAAAATAGTTACCTGTCTAACAGAACACAGCACGGCTGGCCCTTGGATGTACACAGAGAGATAACATTAATAATATGCATGTCAATCTCTCCTGGCTCAAAGTGGAGGAGAGATTGACTTCATCAGTACTTGTATTTTTGAGAAGTATTGACATGTTGCATACCCCACAAGACATGCTACCAGAGGTCTCTTCACAGTCCCCAAGTCCAGAACAGACTATGGGAGGCGCACAGTACTACATAGAGTCATGACTACATGGAACTCTATTCCACATCAAGTAACTCAGCAGTAAAATTAGATTTAAAAAACAGATAAAATACACCTTATGGAACAGCAGGGACTGTGAAGCAACACAAACATAGGCACAGACACAAGCATACACACACATGATAACATACGCTCTATACACACACGTACACATGGATTTTGTGTTGTAGATATGTGGTAGTAGAATAGGGGCCTGAGGGCACACACCTAATATGTTGTGAAATCTGTTGTGAACATATAACTGCCTTAATGTTGCTGGACCCCAGGAAGAGTAGCAGCTAATGGGGATCCATAATAAATACAAATACAAATACAAATACATTTATCTCTGTTTAATTATCAACACATTTGATCTAAAGTGGCTCTCAATTATTAAAATATCATAGTGCATCAATCAATGTGTTCATCTTCAACACAATGTGAATGAACATGATTTGTGCTCTGCTTCCTAATTAACCAGTTAATTACACTTAAATCTATTGAATTATGGGTGGCAATAGAGCTGTGCTTTAATTAACCTGGCAAGGACATTGATTTGTTAATGGCGCTCAATAATGGAGAGGCTGATCATAGAGGACAGACAGAGACAGGATACTGGATGTGGAGGGCTGGATGGTCCATTTCTACAATACTGTATAAAGATCAAATCAAATCAAATCAAATGTTATTGGCCACATGCGCCGAATACAACAGGTGCAGACATTACAGTGAAATGCTTACTTACAGCCCTTAACCAACAGTGCATTTATTTTAAATAAAAAAGTAGAATAAAACAACAACAAAAGTGTTGTGAATAAAAGAGCAGAAGTAAAATAAAATAACAGTAGGGAGGCTATATATACAGGGGGGTACCGGTGCAGAGTCAATGTGTGGGGGCACCGGCTAGTTGAGGTAGTTGAAGTAATATGTACATGTGGGTAGAGTTAAAGTGACTATGCATAAATAATTAACAGAGTAGCAGCAGCGTAAAAAGATGGGGTGGGGGGGCAGTGCAAATAGTCCGGGTATGATGTGCCAGCAACTGTTCAGGAGTCTTATGGCTTGGGGGTAGAAGCTGTTGAGAAGTCTTTTGGACCTAGACTTGGCACTCCGGTACCGCTTGCCGTGTGGTAGCAGAGAGAACAGTCTATGACTAGGGTGGCTGGAGTCTTTGACAATTTTGAGGGCCTTCCTCTGACACCGCCTGGTATAGAGGTCCTGGATGGCAGGAAGCTTGGCCCCAGTGATGTACTGGGCCGTACGCACTACCCTCTGTAGTGCCTTGCGGTCGGAGGCCAAGCAGTTGCCATACCAGGCGGTGATGCAACCAGTCAGGATGCTCTCGAAGGTGCAGCTGTAGAATTTTTTGAGGATCTGAGGACCCATGCCAAATCTTTTCAGTCTCCTGAGGGGGAATAGGCTTTGTTGTGCCCTCTTCACGACTGTCTTGGTGTGTTTGGACCATGATAGTTCGTTGGTGATGTGGACACCAAGGAACTTGAAGCTCTCAACCTGTTCCACTACAGCCCCGTCGATGAGAATGGGGGCGTGCTCAGTCCTCTTTTTTTCCTGTAGTCCACAATCATCTTCTTTGTCTTGGTCACGTTGAGGGAGAGGTTGTTATCCTGGCACCACACGGCCAGGTCTCTGACCTCCTCCCTATAGGCTGTCTCATTGTTGTCGGTGATCAGGCCTACCACTGTTGTGTCGTCGGCAAACTTAATGATGGTGTTGGAGTCGTGCCTGGCCATGCAGTCATGGGTGAACAGGGAGTACAGGAGGGGACTGAGCACGCACCCCTGAGGGGCCCCCGTGTTGAGGATCAGTGTGGCAGATGTGTTGTTACCTACCCTTACCACCTGGGGGCGGCCCGTCAGGAAGTCCAGGATCCAGTTGCAGAGGGAGGTGTTTAGTCCCAGGATCCTTAGCTTAGTGATGAGCTTTGAGGGCAATGTGGTGTTGAATGCTGAGCTGCAGTCAATGAATAGCATTCTCACGTAGGTGTTCCTCTTGTCCAGGTGGAAAAGGGCAGTGTGGAGTGCAATAGAGATTGCATCATCTGTGGATCTGTTGGGGCGGTATGCAAATTGGAGTGGGTCTAGGGTTTCTGGGATAATGGTGTTGATGTGAGCCATGACCAGCCTTTCAAAGCACTACATGTCTACAGATGTCAGTGCTATGGGTCGGTAGTCATTTAGGCAGGTTATCTTAGAGTCCTTGGGCACGGGGACTATGGTGGTCTGCTTGAAACATGTTGGTATTACAGACTCAGTCAGGGACATGTTGAAAATGTCAGTGAAGACACTTGCCAGTTGGTCAGCACATGCTCGGAGTACACGTCCTGGTAATCGGTCTGGCACTGCGGCCTTGTGAATGTTGACCTGCTTAAAAGTCTTACTCACATCGGCTTCGGAGAGCGTGATTACATAGTCATCCGGAACAGCTGGTGCTCTCATGCATGCTTCAGTGTTGCTTGCCTCGAAGCGAGCATAGAAGTGGTTTAGCTCGTCTGGAAGTCTTGTGTCACTGGGCAGCTCGCGGCTGTGCTTCCCTTTGTAGTCTGTAATAGTTTTCAAGCCCTGCCACATCTGACGAGCGTCAGAGCCGGTGTAGTACGATTCAATCTTAGTCCTGTATTGACTCTTTACCTGTTTGATGGTTCGTCGGAGGGCATAGCGGGATCTCTTATAAGCGTCCGGGTTAGAGTCCCGCTCCTTGAAAGCAGCAGCTCTACCCTTTAGCTCAGTGCGGATGTTTCCTGTAATCCATGGCTTCTGGTTGGGGTATGTACGTACAGTCACTGTGGGGACGACATCATCAATGCACTTATTGATGAAGCCAGTGACTGATGTGGTGTACTCCTCAATGCTATCTGAAGAATCCCGGAACATGTTCCAGTCTGTGCTAGCAAAACAGTCCTGTAGCTTAGCATCTGCGTCATCTGACCACTTTTTTATTAACCGAGTCACTGGTGCTTCCTGCTTTAGTTTTTGCTTATAAGCAGGAATCAGGAGGATAGAGTTATGGTCAGATTTGCCAAATGGAGGGCAAGGGAGAGCTTTGTATGCGTCTCTGTGTGTGGAGTAAAGGTGGTCTAGAGTTTTTTTTCCTCTGGTTGCACATTTAACATGCTGGTAGAAATTAGGTAGAACGGATTTAAGTTTCCCTGCAGTAAAGTCCCCGGCCACTAGGAGGGCTGCCTCTGGATGAGCGTTTTCCTGTTGACTTATGGCCTTATACAGCTCATTCAGCATGACTTTCTCTAAACCAGTGTAGAATAGCAGACCCAGAGTAACCAAGGTAGGTGATCGGTATGGAGGAGGACCCATGGTTGTAGAAAAATAGTACTTGATTTATTGTAGATGAGGGATTTTAGGAAACAGTCTTGTCTATAGCAGTAACATTGAGGATACAAAAACAGGGAGTCTAAAGCTCAGACCCTCAATAGGGATCCTACTGCAGCTAAGACTAGGCCTAAATGCTAAACAGTATAACTAGAGATTACCCCTTCTCCAGCTCTAAACAGAGCCCAACTCTCCACCTTACGAGGACTAAGAAGAGTCAAACAGGACAGCTAACATCAACTGCCTGTACATACAGGACACAACAAACAAACTGCTATAGAGACAATCATAACATGGTGTTCAACCCTCAGCTGAGTGAAAAGGACAGCATTTATACCTTTGCTCCGAATCCCCGCACATAACGATTAACCAATGATAATGCACATTTAATTAGACCAGGCAATACTATGGAAAACCTGATTTCAGTTAATTGCATTCATTTGTTTGAATTACCATATTTAGTCAAGTATACTTTAGTTTAAAAGACAGAGCTGCATTAAGTAGAACTTCATTAGAGCTACTACTCAGAGACTGAACGCATGTGTGAGCTGCGTGCTAATTAACTGAGCTATGGTCCCGTGTAGCTCAGTTGGTAGAGCATGGCGCTTGCAATGCCAGGGTTGTGGGTTCGATTCCCACGGGGGGGGCAGTATGAAAATGTATGCACTCACTAACTGTAAGTCGCTCTGGATAAGAGCGTCTGCTAAATGACTAATATGTAATATGTTAACTAATTCACACACCTGGCTTCAACCTGCACAATCATCTTGGTCGTAAACAGTTAAGGTCTGACGGATAGCTATGGTGGAGAGCAATGCATGGCATTGGACTAGTGCACTTTATCCAAACCACACATGTATATACTTTTAAGCATTTAGATAATATTAACTTCATGAAATACATTTTAAAGACCTTTTAAAATGGTGATGAGGCCAGGCTAAGGCTGCCTCATCACAACCAGTCTATGTGATTATTCAAATCTATGGTATGAAACAAAGCTTTCCACTTTGTGATAAATGGGAAGAAATGTACTGTACAAATACACTGCATTGCTAAGAGAAGTTTTAGGTCAGAACAGGTATACAGTAATTATACACACTTATGCACGCACCTGCGTTGACACACATGCACACACACACATGCAATACAGATGTGAGGCCTGAACTCAACTTCTTGCAGCTTCCCACCAGAACAAATGGAAGTGTGGATGCCACTCCAGCACATTGTTCAACTAAATTGCCAAAGTGCTCCTCTGGAAATAGGGCTCATACAGTGAGGGAAAAAAGTATTTGATCCCCTGCTGATTTTGTACGTTTGCCCACTGACAAAGACACGATCAGTCTATAATTTTAATGGTAGGTTTATTTGAACAGTGAGAGACAGAATAACAAAACAAAAAATCCAGAAAAACGCATGTCAAAAATGTTATAAATTGATTTGCATTTTAATGAGGGAAATAAGATTTTGAACCCTCTGCAAAACATGACTTAGTACTAGGTGGCAAAACCCTTGTTGGCAACCACAGAGGTCAGACGTTTCTTGTAGTTGGCCATCATGTTTGCACACATCTCAGGAGGGATTTTGTCCCACTCCTCTTTGCAGATCTTCTCCAAGTCATTAAGGTTTCGAGGCTGACGTTTGGCAACTCGAACCTTAAGCTCCCTCCACAGATTTTCTATGGGATTAAGGTCTGGAGACTGGCTAGGCCACTCCAGGACCTTAATGTGCTTCTTCTTGAGCCACTCCTTTGTTGCCTTGGCCGTGTGAATTGGGGCATTGTCATGCTGGAATACCCATCCACGACACATTTTCAATGCCCTGGCTGAGGGAAGGAGGTTCTCACCCAAGATTTGACGGTACATGGCCCTGTCCATCGTCCCTTTGATGCGGTGAAGTTGTCTTGTCCCCTTAGCAGAAAAACACCCCCAAAGCATAATGTTTCCACCTCCATGTTTGACGGTGGGGATGGTGTTCTTGGGGTCATAGGCAGCATTCCTCCTCCAAACACGGCGAGTTGAGTTGATGCCAAAGAGCTCAATTTTGGTCTCATCTGAACACAACACTTTCACCCAGTTCTCCTCTGAATCATTCAGATATTCATTGGCAAACTTCAGACGGGCATGTATATGTGCTTTCTTGAGCAGGGGGACCTTGCGGGCGCTGCAGGATTTCAGTCCTTCACGGCGTAGTGTGTTACCAATTGTTTTCTTGGTGACTATGGTCCCAGCTGCCTTGAGATCATTGACAAGATCCTCCCGTGTAGTTCTGGGCTGATTCCTCACCGTTCTCATGATCATTGCAACTCCACGAGGTGAGATCTTGCATGGAGCCCCAGGCCGAGGGAGATTTACAGTTATTTTGTGTTTCTTCCATTTGCTAATAATCGCACCAACTATTGTCACCTTCTCACCAAGCTGCTTGGCGATGGTTTTGTAGCCCATTCCAGCCTTGTGTAGGTCTACAATCTTGTCCCTGACATCCTTGGAGAGCTCGTTGGTCTTGGCCATGGTGGAGAGTTTGGAATCTGATTGATTGATTGCTTCTGTGGACAGGTGTCTTTTATACAGGTAACAAGCTGAGATTAGGAGCACTCTCTTTAAGAGTGTGCTCCTAATCGCAGCTAATTACCTGTATAAAAGACACCTGGGAGCCAGAAATCTTTCTGATTGAGAGGGGGTCAAATACTTATTTCCCTCATTAAAATGCAAATCAATTTATAACATTTTTGACATGCGTTTTTCTGGATTTTTTTGTTGTTATTCTGTCTCTCACTGTTCAAATAAACCTACCATTAAAATTATAGACTGATCATGTCTTTGTCAGTGGGCAAACGTACAAAATCAGCAGGGGATCAAATACTTTTTTCCCTCACTGTAGCTGAGAGCTGGGAGATACTGGAAAAATGTCCACTATCACAAAAAAGAGCTCTACAACAGGGATGAATGTAAATAATGCATGGCTCAAAACACACACACACGGAGGCAGAGTCAAGCTCCAGCACCTTACAGGTCCAAAGAGAAGTAGGATAGAAAGTAGAATAAAAGTACTAACCCTAACACTAACCCTAGAATGGTAAGACATTGTACCTACAGTAGTAACCCTAACACTAACCCTAGAATGGTAAGACATTGTACCTACAGTAGTAACCCTAACACTAACCCTAGAATGGTAAGACATTGTACCTACAGTAGTAACCCTAACACTAACCCTAGAATGGTAAGACATTGTACCTACAGTAGTAACCCTAACACTAACCCTAGAATGGTAAGACATTGTACTTACAGTAGTAACCCCAACACTAACCCTAGAATGGTAAGACATTGTACCTACAGTAGTAACCCTAACACTAACCCTAGAATGGTAAGACATTGTACCTACAGTAGTAACCCTAACACTAACCCTAGAATGGTAAGACATTGTACCTACAGTAGTAACCCTAACACTAACCCTAGAATGGTAAGACATTGTACTTACAGTAGTAACCCCAACACTAACCCTAGAATGGTAAGACATTGTACCTACAGTAGTAACCCTAACACTAACCCTAGAATGGTAAGACATTGTACTTACAGTACTAACCCTAACACTAACCCTAGAATGGTAAGACATTGTACTTACAGTAGTAACCCTAATGTTAACCCTAGCTTCATGTCCACCCCCCAGTTCAACCCTAACCCTAGCCATAATACCAGACCTAACCCTAACGCTACACTCTTATAAAAAAATTATGCTATCTAGAACCTAAAAGGGTTCTTCGGCAGTCCTCATAGGAGAACCCTTTGAAGAACCCTTTTTGGTTCCAGGTAGAACCCTTTCCACAGAGGGTTCTACATGAAACCCAAAAGGGTTCTACCTGAAACCAAAAAGGGTTCTACCTGGAACCAGAAAGGGTTCTCCTATGGGGACAGCCAAAGAACCCTTTTGGAACCCTTTTATAAAAAGAGTATAGCCCTAACCCTATCCCTAATCCTAACCCTAGCTTCATGTCTACATTCCGGTTCAACAATAACCCTAGACATAACCGTAACCCGAAACCCTAACTCATCCAAATAGGGCTCCACCATCTCCAGATTCCCAATTTAACCCCTGCATACACACACACACACACACACACACATACACACAAATCAATGCTATACTTTTTTTTTTTTTTATGCTAATTTATGAAAAGATCTACCAATGATTCAACACTACATCCGTCAGAGATGTAGACTGTAGACTGAACCGCCTACAGGGGCAGGTTTAACACAATCTGTGATCCAATTTCCTATTGCATCATGAACCCATAAGGGTGCAAGCATCATCTTTCTCCTTCTGAGTCACAGTGAATCAAAGGAATGACTAATGAAGGCATCAAGAGCGGAACTATGATGAGATGCTCCAGTTAGTTTAATAACTAGGCTGGATTTCCAAAGGGGAAAGTGAACCTTACTAGAAAAATACTTTTGTCAGACATGCTTGTATAAACTATCCTAGGAAAGAATTAGATTAATATTCATACATGGAAACTAGAGTTTGGAAAGTGTGGTGGTCCTACGAGATTAATCATACAGCTACATATATTGACAATGTACACTATATACAGTGCATTCGGAAAGTATTCAGAACCCTTGACCTTTTTCACATTTTGTTACGTTACAACCTTATTCTAAAATGGATTAAATTGTTTTTCCCCTCATCAATCTGTACACAATACCCCATAATGGCTAAGCAAAAATAGTTATTTAGAATTTTTTTCACATTTATTGAATATAAAAAACGGAAATATCACATTTACATTAGTATTCAGACCCTTTACTCAGTACGTTGTTGAAGCACCTTTGGCAGCGATTACAGCCTCAAGTCTTCTTGGGTATGACGCTACAAGCTTGGCACACCTGTCTTTGGGGAGTTTCTCCCATTCTTCTCTGCAGATCCTCTCAAGCTCTGTCAGGTTGGATGGGGAGAGTCGCTGCATAGCTATTTTCAGGTTTCTCCAGAGATGTTCGATCGAGTTCAAGTCCAGGCTCTGGATGGCCACTCAAGGACATTCAGAGACATGTCCCAAAGCCACTCCTGCGTTGTCTTGGCTGTGTGCTTAGGGTCGTTGTCCTGTTGGAAGGTGAACCTTTGCCCCAGTCTGAGGTCCTGAGTGCTCTGGAGCAGGTTTTCATCAAGGATCTCTCTGTACTTTACTTCGTTCATCTTTGCCTTGATCTTGACTAGTCTCCCAGTCCCTGCCGCTGAAAAACATCCCCACAGCATGATGCTGCCACCACCATGCTTCACCGTAGGGATGGTGCCAGGTTTCCTCCAGACATGACGCTTGGCATTCAGGCCAAAGAGTTCAATCTTGGTTTCATCAGACCAGAGAATCTTTTCAAACTTGGTTTCATCAGACCAGATAATCTTGTTTCTCATGGTCTTTAGGTGCCTTTTGGCAAACTCCAAGCGAGCTGTCATGTGCCTTTTACTGAGGAGTGGCTTCTGTCTAGCCACTCTACCATAAAGGCCTGATTGGTGAAGTGCAGCAGAGATGGTTGTCCTTCTGGAAGGTTCTCCCATCTCCACAGAGGACCTCTAGAGCGCTGTCAGAGTGACAATCGGGTTCTTGGTCACCTCCCTGAGCAAGGCCCTTCCCCCTGATTGCTCAGTTTGGCCAGGCGGCCAGCTCCAGGAATAATCTTGGTGGTTCCAAACTTCTTCCATTTAAGAATGATGGAGGCCACTGTGTTCTTGGGGACCTTCACTGGACAATTCCTTCGACATCATGGCTTGGTTTTTGCTCTGACACGCACTGTCATCTTTGAGACCTTATATAGACAGGTGTGTGCCTTTCCAAATCATGTCCAATCAATTGAATTTTCCACAGCTGGACTCCAATGAAGTTGTAGAAACATCTCAAGGATGGTCAATGGAAACAGGATGCACTTGAGCTCAATTTCGAGTCTCATAGCAAAGGGTCTGAATACTTACGTAAATAAGGTATTTCTGTTTTTTATTTGTAATTTTAAAAAATCTAAAAACCTGTTTTCGCTTTGTCATTATGTAGATTTATGAGGAAATACGTGTATCTAATCAAATGTAGAATAAGGCTGTAACTTAACAAAATGTGGAAAAGGTCAAGGGGTCTGAATACTTTCCGAATACGCTATATACAAAAGTATGTGGACACCCCTTCAAATTAGTGGATTTGGCTATTTCACCCACACCCGTTGCTGACACGTGTATAAAGTCGAGCACACAGCCATGCAATCTCCATAGACAAACATTGGCAGTAGAATGGCCTTACTGAAGAGCTCAGTGACTTTCAACGTAGCACCGTCATAGGATGCCACCTTTCCAACAAGTCAATTCGTCAAATTTCTGCCCTGCTAGAGCTTCCCCGGTCAACTGTAAGTGCTGTTATTGTGAAGTGGAAACGTCTAGGAGCAACAACGGCTCAGCCACGAAGTGTTAGTTAACACAAGCTCACAGAACGGGACCGCCGAGTGCTGAAGTGCTTAGCGGGTAAAAATCATCTGTCCTTGTGATGAGGTGTGAATGAAGAAGTCAGGCGCAGGAGGTAAAACACCGAAGTCCAGAGTTTATTACGTTTACATAAATAAAACGCACCAAGCGTCAAAACGAAACAATCAACCGAGCTACTCGCGCTCACAATGAAACAATCACTCACAAAGACAAGGGGAACATAGGGAACACTTATACACATACTAAATAGGGGAATGAGCACCAGGTGTGTGTGATTGACAAGACATGACAAGTGGAGTGATGAGAATGGGATCGGCAGTAGCTAGTAAGCCAGTGACGACGAACAACGAAACCTGCCCGAACAAGAGGGGAGGGGAGGCAGCCTCGGCGGAAGTCGTGACAGTACCCCCCCCCCTTGACACGCGGCTCCAGCAGTGCGCCGACCCCAGCGTTCGCCTTCTGACAACGCACGGCGCGCTGGAGGCGAACATTTGTGGAAAAATCACCCTGATTAACTCTTTTACTATTATCCCAGTTTACCTATTTGCTTATGGTCTTGCCTACGCCTAGCGAACAGTTTTTTTTAAATTATATGAGAAAAAAATATTAAATTTTATTTGGAACGGCAAGCCAGACAAAATTAAAAGAGCATATTTATATAATGAATATGAATTCGGAGGACAGAAATTATTAAATATTAAAGCATTAGACCTATCACTAAAAGCTTCAGTCATACAAAAGTTATACTTAAATCCGAACTGGTTCTCAAGCAAATTAGTAAGATTGTCTCACCCAATGTTCAAGAAAGGCCTTTTTCCCTTTATTCAGATTACAACCTCTCACTTTCAGTTATTTGAAAAGGAAATAATCTCCCAAATGTCACTATTTCTAAAACAAGCCATAGAAAGTTGGTTGCAATTTCAATTTAATCCTCCAGAAACGACAGAACAAATAATGCAACAAATATTGTGGTTAAATTCAAATATACTAATTGACAAAAAAACTTTATTTTTTGACAGAATGTTTAAAAAAGGTATAATCTTTGTAAATGATATCATCGGTAGGACTGGTGGAGTTATGTCGCACATGCAGCTAACAAAAACATATGGAAATGTCTGCTCTACCCAAAATTACAACCAAATAATTGCAGCCTTAGCGCAAAAGTGGAAGAGGAAAGTGGAAGGGGGAGAAAGTAAGGAACTTGTCTGTCGGCCTTGCATTAAAGAACATAATTGGTTAAGGAAAACTGTGATAAATAAAAAAGTATATCAGTTTCACTTAAGGACCAAAGGATTGACAGCCGTCCCATATAGATTGCAAAATAGTTGGGAAGAGATCTTTGACGTACCGATCCCATGGCATAATGTTTATGAACTGACACGCAAAACGACACCGGATTCAAAAGTTAGAATCTTTCAATTTAAATTAGTATATAAAATTCTTGCTACCAATAGAATGTTATTTATATGGGGGATACAATCTTCCCAGCTCTGCAGGTTTTGCTGTGAAGAGACAGAATCATTAGATCATTTGTTTTGGTTCTGTCCATTTGTAGCTTGTTTTTGGACACAGGTCCAGGAATGGCTAAAGGATTGCAATATTTACCTGGAACTAACCTTGCAGATAGCATTACTGGGTGATCTGAAAAGTCATAGTCAATCAATCAATAATATAATAATACTTTTAGCAATTTTTTTTATTTTTAATTCACAATCTGTAGAAGCAATGAGAATAGAGAGGTTCAGAATTTTTGTGAAACATCACAGTACGGTTGAAATATATATGGCAAATAGAAATCCTATATGGATGGTGTTAAGAGATAGATGGGAGGTATTGAATAGAGTTGAAGGATGGGACTAATAACAAATAACAACAAATAATAACAAAGATAGCTAATAATGTAAGCACACTGTGTCCATAATAAGTATATAGGTTGTATGTTGGGAGCTTTTGGGAAGGAGCACAGTTAGAAAGATATGGCATATAGAAGCAAACCGGATGGACACCATGAAAATGATCGGAGAGGTTGAGAGTAGAAGAAGTTCAGGAGTAAAAAATGTGTGTGTATATAATATAATATAATTATTGTAAAATTAACTCTGTCCATAAGGTGTAGATAGTAAGTATAGACCGGAAGTAGAGGCCTGGGCATTGTTGTTCACTAATTTACTCCAAGTAGGGAAAGGATGGTGGGGTTGAAAAGTAATAAAGGGGAGTATATATATAAAAAAAAATTAAAAAGTCTCCTCCGCGCGCCGAAACCAGTCATCCACCACAGGAGCCTCGGTCTGGCTCTGGTGCCACGGTGCCAGGACCGGTTGGTAACCCAAAACACATTGGAAGGGTGTTAGGTTAGTGGAGGAGTGGGGGAGAGAGTTCTGAGCGTATTCTGCCCATGGCAGGAACACCGACCTCTCCCCCAGCCAGTCCTGACAGTAGGTCCGCAGGAACCTACCCACATCTTGATTCACCCTTTCCACCTGCCCATTACTCTCGGGGTGAAATCCAGAGGTCAGGCTGACTGAGACCCCCAGACGTTCCATGAACGCCTTCCAGACTCTAGACGTGAACTGGTGACCTCGTCGGACACTATATCCTCTGGTACCCCGTAGTGCCGGAAGACGTGAGTAAACAGAGCCTCCGCAGTTTGTAGGGCCGTGGGGAGACCGGGCAGAGGAAGGAGGTGGCAGGACTCCGAAACGCGATCCACAACGACCAGGATAGTGGTGTTACCTTGGGAGAGGGGAAGATCAGTAAGGAAATCAATACTAAGGTGAGACCATGGTCGTTGTGGAACTGGTAAAGGTTGTAGCTTACCCGCTGGGGGGTGCCTAGGTGCCTTACTCTGGACGCACACTGAGCAGGAGGAAACATACACCCTCACGTCCTTAGCCAAGGTAGGCCACCAGTACTTCTCGGTCAGGCAGCGCATTGTACGACCGATACCTGGATGACCAGAGGAGGGTGACGTGTGTGCCCAGTAGATCAGACGATCACGAATAAGCGCAGGCACGTACTGCAGCCCAGCTGGACACTGCGGTGGAGATGGATCTGTGCGTAATGCCTGCGCTATATCTGCGTCCATCGCCCATACTACCGGCGCCACAATGCATGAGGCCGGGAGTATGGGGGTGTTGTCTCTGGGCCTCTCCTCTGTGTCATACAGCCAAGACAGTGCATCTGCCTTCACGTTCTTCGTACCCGGAATGTATGAGAGTGTGAAATCAAACCGGGTGAAGAAGAGGAAACACCTGGCCTGGCGAGGATTCAGCCTCCTCGCTGCCCGAATGTACTCCAGGTTACGGTGGTCTGTCCAGACGAGGAAAGGGTGTTTCGCTCCTTCGAGCCAATGCCTCCACACCGTCAAAGCTCGGACAACGGCCAGCAGCTCCCGATCACCAACGCTGTAGTTCTGCTCCACCGAGCTGAGCTTCTTCGAAAAGAAGGAGCTTGGGTGGCGTGCCCGAGCGTTGGGATAAGACAGCGCCTATCCCTACCTTCGGACGCATCCACCTCCACTACGAACGGTAGTGATGGATCGGGGTGAGCCAGTACCGGGGTGGAGGTGAACAGACCCCGCAATCTACTGAAGGCCAAATCAGCCTCAGCAGACCAGCGGAGCTGGGACGTCCCACCCTTCAACAAGGAGGTAAAGGGAGCTGCGACCTTGCCAAAGCCCCGAATAAACCTCCAATAGTAGTTGGCAAAGCCAAGGAAGCGCTGCACCTCCTTCACCGTGGTAGGAGTCAGCCAATTACGCACGGCTGAAATGCGATCTCCCTCCATCTCCACACCTGTGGTAGTAATGTGGTATCCAAGGAAGGAGATTGACTGCTGGAAAAACTCACACTTCTCTGCCTTGGCATAAAGATCATTTTCCAGCAGTCGGACCAGTACCTTGCGAACCAGGGACACATGCTCGGCGTGCGTAGAGGAATACACCAGGATGTCATCGATGTAGACCACCACACCGCGACCAAGCATGTCCCGAAACACCTCGTTCACAAAGGACTGGAAAACGGATGGAGCATTCATCAAACCGTAGGGCATCACCAGGTATTCATAATGCCCCGATGTTGTGCTGAATGCTGTTTTCCACTCATCCCCTTCCCGAATACGCACCAGGTTGTAGGCACTCCCGAGTCTAATTTGGTGGAAAAAACAGGCCCCATGCATTGACTCAATCACTGAAGGAATGAGGGGAAGAGGATAACTAAATCATACCGTCACCTTATTCAGTTGTTGATAATCAATGCACAGGCGTAAACCGCCATCTTTCTTCTTCACAAAGAAGAAACTCGAGGAAGCAGGTGAAGTGGAGGGACGTATATACCCCTGGCGCAGGGACTCAGTGACGTATGTTTTCATAGCCTCCATCTCAGCCTGCGACAGGCGATACACATGACTCCTGGGAGGTACAGCGTCTACCCGAAGGTTTATCGCACAATCCCCCTCCCGATGAGGTGGTAATTTAGTCTCTTGCGTCTTGGAAAATGCGAGCACCACCGTGGTCGCACCAACGGAAACACCTAGACCCGGACACTCACGCGACCACCCTGTAAGAACCCTCTGCGGCCATGAAAAATTGGGGTTGTGAAGGACTAACCACGGAATACCTACAGTGAGGGAAAAAAGTATTTGATCCCCTGCTGATTTTGTACGTTTGCCCACTGACAAAGAAATTATCAGTCTATAATTGTAATGGTAGGTTTATTTGAACAGTGAGAGACAGAATAACAACAAAAAAATCCAGAAAAACGCATGTCAAAATGTTATAAATTGATTTGCATTTTAATGAGGGAAATAAGTATTTGACCCCTCTGCAAAACATGACATTGTACTTGGTGGCAAAACCCTTGTTGGCAATCACAGAGGTCAGACGTTTCTTGTAGTTGGCCACCAGGTTTGCACACATCTCAGGAGGGATTTTGTCCCACTCCTCTTTGCAGATCTTCTCCAAGTCATTAAGGTTTCGAACCTGATGTTTGGCAACTCGAACCTTCAGCTCCCTCCACATATTTTCTATGGGATTAAGGTCTGGAGACTGGCTAGGCCACTCCAGGACCTTAATGTGCTTCTTCTTGAGCCACTCCTTTGTTGCCTTGGCCATGTGTTTTGGGTCATTGTCATGCTATGTTTCCACCTCCATGTTTGACGGTGGGGATGGTGTTCTTGGGGTCATAGGCAGCATTCCTCCTCCTCCAAACATGGCAAGTTGAGTTGATGCCAAAGTGCTCGATTTTGGTCTCATCTGACCACAACACTTTCACCCAGTTCTCCTCTGAATCATTCAGATGTTCATTGGCAAACTTCAGACGGGCCCTTTAAGAGTGTAATAATGGCGACTGGTACAGTAACCTCCTTAACCAACCCGGACCCTAATGGTCGACTATCAAGTGCTCTGATGGGGAGTGGAATGGATAGGGGAACCAATTAAATACCTTGACGGCGTGCAAATGCCCTGTCCATAAAGTTCCCAGCTGTGCCTGAATCGACTAGCGCCTTACACTGGGAAACTACCAGGTGATTGGGAAAGGAGATAGATAAGGTACAGTGCACTGCAAAGGGCTCTGAACAAGTTTGGGTGTTCGTTACCTGGGGTGATGCGTGAGTACCCTGCCTACCGCCTCCAGACCCAAAGGAACGTTGACCGCGACGTGAGGTGGATTGTCCCTTCGTGCAACCAGAGTGGCACTGTCGCTGTCCTCCTGCGCTCTCTCGACCGGCGGCTCCCCTCAGCTCCATCTGCTCGGGGTCAGAGTCGTCCGGAGTGGGAACAGGCAGATCCCTACCAGGATGTCCTCTGCCTGCTAGCAGATTGTCCAGCTGGATAGCCATGTCCACCAGTTGGGAGAACGATAGCATGGCATCACGGCAGGTTAGCTCCCGTCGGACATCCTCCCTTAGGTGGCACCGGAAATGGTTGATCAGGGCCCGCTCGTTCCACCCGGACCCCGCAGCCAGCGTCCGGAACTCCAGCGCGTAGTCCTGTGTGGTCCTCTTCTCCTGCCTCAGATGGACCAGTCGTTCGCCCGCCTCTCGACCCTCAGGCAGGTGATCGAAAACGGCCCGAAAGAGGCGAGTAAACTCCCCGTAGTCCTCCAACGCGGCACCTCCCTCGTTCCACACCGCGTTGGCCCACTCCAGGACTCTCCCACAAAGGCAGGAAACAAGAACGGATACCTTCTCCCGTCCCATCAAACGCCGGTGGCCGGGATATCTGGATCCCTCCAGGGGCTGGGGTGTAGGTGGCTGGATCCGGTTGACCAGCTGGTCTCGCTAGATCAGGTCCTCTCTACTCCAGGCGTTGTACTACCTGAAGAACCCAATCCATTGCTTCCCCCAAGCTGGCCAGCATCGAGGAATGCTCCTGGACCCTTGCCACAACTCCAGGCATGCGGTCTTCTCCTGCTGACTCCATTCAGCGGGTGAGTGATTCTGTGATGAGGTGTGAATGAAGAAGTCAGGCGCAGGAGGTAAAACACAGAAGTCCAGAGTTTATTCCGTTTACATAAATAAAACGCACCAAGCGTCAAAACGAAACTATCACAAGGGAAATATTCCACCTTGGCAATAACAAATGTAAGAGTAGTTCAACCGAGCTACTCGCTCTCACAATGAAACATTCCCTCACAAAGACAAGGGGAATGAGCACTCTGGAGCAGTGGAAACGTGTTCTCTGGATTGATGAATCACGGTTCACCATCTCGCAGTCCAACGGACAAATCTGGGTTTGGCGAATTAAGGAGAACGCTACCTGCCCCAATGCATAGTGCCAACTGTAAAGTTTGGTGGAGGAGAAATAATGGTCTGGGGCTGTTTTTCATGGCTCGGGCTATGCCCCTTAGTTCCAGTGAAGGGAAATCTTAACACTACAGCATACAATGACATTCTAGACAATTCTCTGCTTCCAACTTTGTGGCAACAGTTTGGGGAAGGTCCTTTCCTGTTTCAGCATGACAATGCCCCCGTGCACAAAGCGAGGTTCATACAGAAATGGTTTGTCGAGATCAGTGTGGAAGAACTTGACTGGCCTGCACAGAGCCTTGACCTCAACCCCATCAAACACCTTTAGGATGAATTGGAACGCTGACTGTGAGCCAGGCCTAATCACCCTACATCAGTGCCCGACCTCACTAATGCTCATGTGGCTGAATGGAAGCAAGTCCCCGCAGTAATGTTCCAAAATCTAGTAGAAAGCCTTCCCAGAAGAGTGGAGGCTGTTATAGCAGCAAAGGGGGGACCAACTCCATATTAATGCCCATGATTTTGGAATGAGATATTTGACAAGCAGGTGTCAACATACTTTTGGTAATGTACAGTGCCTTGCAAAAGTATTCATCCCCCTTCGCGTTTTTCGTATTTTGTTGCACTACAACCTGTAATTTAAATGGATTTTTATTTGGATTGCATGTAATGGACAAACACAAAAGAGTCCAAATTGGTGAACAGAAATGAAAAAAATAACTTGTTTCAAAAAATTCAAAAAAATAAATAATGGAAAAGTGGTGCGTGAATATGTATTCACCCCCTTTGCTATGAAGCCCCTAAATAAGATCTGGTGCAACCAATTACCTTCAGAAGTCACATAATTAGTTAAATAAAGTCCACCTGTGTGCAATCTAAGTGTCACATGATCTCAGTATATATACACCTGTTCTGAAAGGCCCCAGAGTCTGCAACAACACTAAGCAAGGGGCACCACCAAGCAAGCGGCACCATGAAGACCAAGGATCTCTCCAAACAGGTCAGGGACAAAGTTGTGGAGAAGTACAGATGAGGCTTGGGTTATAAAAAAATATCTGAAACGTTGAACATCCCACGGAGCACCATTAAATCCATTCTTAAAAAATGGAAAGAATATGGCACCACAACAAACCTGCCAAGAGAGGGCCGCCCACCAAAACTCACGGACCAGGCAAGGAGGGCATTAATCAGAGAGGCAACAAAGAGACCAAAGGAAACCCTGAAGGAGCTGCAAAGCTCCATAGCGGAGATTGGAGTATCTGTCCATAGGACCACTTTAAGCTGTACACTCCACAGAGCTAGACTTTATGGAAGAGTGCTCAGAAAAAAGCCATTGCTTAAAGAAAAAATAAGCAAACATGTTTGGTGTTCGCCAAAAGGCATGTGTGAGACTCCCCAAACATATGGAAGAATGTACTCTGGTCATATGAGACTAAAATTTAGCTTTTTGGCCATCAAGGAAAACACTATGTCTGAAGCAAACCCAACACCTCTCATCACCCCGAGAACACCATCCCCACAGTGAAGCATGGTGGTGGCAGCATCACGTTGTGGGGATGTTTTTCATCGGCAGGGACTGGAAAATTGGTCAGAATTGAAGGAATGATGGATGGCGCTAAATACAGGGAAATTCTTGAGGGAAACCTGTTTCAGTCTTCCAGAGATTTGAGACTGGGACAGAGGTTCACCTTCCAGCAGGACAATGACCCTAAGCATACTGCTAAAGCAACACTTGAGTGGTTTAAGGGGAAACATTTAAATGTCTTGGAATGGCCTAGTCAAAGCGCAGACCTTAATCCAATTGAGAATCTGTGGTACGACTTAAAGATTGCTGTACACCAGCGGAACCCATCCAACTTGAAGGAGCTGGAGCAGTTTTTCCTTGAAGAATGGGCAAAAATCCCAGTGGCTAGATGTGCCAAGCTTATAGAGACATACCCCAAGAGACTTGCAGCTGTAATTGCTGCAAAAGGTGGCTCTACAAAGTGTTGACTTTGGGGGGGTGAATAGTTATGCACGCTCAAGTTTTCTGTTTTTTTTTTGTCTTATTTCTTGTTTGTTTCGCAAGAAAAAAATATTTTGCATCTTCAAAGTGGTAGGCATGTTGTGTAAATCAAATGATACAAACCCCCAAAAAATCAATTTTGATTCTAGGTTGTAAGGCAACAAAATAGGAAAAATGCCAAGGGGTGTGAATACTTTTGCAAGCCACTTTTGCAAGCCACAAGGACATGCTAATAAGGGACCAGGACCCTATAATATCACATTATATACTTATACTGTAATATGATTTTAATATGAACCTTTTGCATTCACAATGTAAGGCTTATTTTAACTACCGTAAAACTTCAATTAATAGCTTGGGTGTTTATTTGCTTAAATCACTCAACACAACAGGCGCTTATTAGAGACATGCTTCTGTTTGAGCCAGGCGTCAATTTCCTTAATGCACACAGCTTTTGCTTGTTTGCATAGTTAAATATTTAATTTCAGCATTCATTTCCAGCATTTTAATACATTTCTTAATTTCCTCCACTAATGTGTTATCATTTACATGATGTGTCACATTTATTTTGTCTTAGTATGCCTCTATTTAAAAATAAAAATAAGTCCTTGACAGAATTATTATTATCCTCTTTGACTGTGTACTTTCAGCAGTTCTTACTTTCGGCCGATTTCTGGGGATCTGTACTACCGAAGTTGTTCACTGTTTTTGTGCTTGCCAGTTAGCTAGCTAGCAGTTCTCACCTGTTAGCAGCTAAGGGCTAGCAGTTTCTTTTTTTAAATGTTTTTCTTCAATTTTTTCTAATTTTTGTCGTTAGTTATTTTTTTTCATTTTTGTTTTCATTTTTTGGGGGGGGAATGGATCAGCTTAATATTGCAGATAGATTGTATCTTCTATCAATGTAATTGTCTGCATCACTTCTAATCCCCCATGTTTTTTATATATATATATACTCCCCTTTATTACTTTTCAACCCCACCATCCTTTCCCTACTTGGAGTAAATTAGTGAACAACAATGCCCAGGCCTCTACTTCCGGTCTATACTTACTATCTACACCTTATGGACAGAGTTAATTTTACAATAATTCTATTATATATATATATATATATATATATATATATATATATATATATATATATATATATATATATATATATATATATTATATATATATTATTTATTTATTTTTTGCTCCTGAACTTCTTCTACTCTCAACCTCTCCGATCATTTTCATGATGTCCAACCGGTTTGCTTCTATATGCCATATCTTTCTATCTGTGCTCTTTCCCAAAAGCTCCCAACATACAACCTATATACTTATTATGGACACAGTATGCTTACATTATCAAATCAAATCAAATCAAATCAAATTTTATTGGTCACATGCGCCGAATACAACAGGTGCAGACATTACAGTGAAATGCTTACTTACAGCCCTTAACCAACAGTGCATTTATTTTAAACAAAAAAAGTAAGAATAAAACAACAACAAAAAAAGTGTTGAGAAAAAAAGAGCAGAAGTCAAATAAAGTGACAGTAGGGAGGCTATATATACAGTAAAATAAAGTGACAGTAGGGAGGCTATATATACAGGGGGGTACCGTTGCAGAGTCAATGTGCGGGGGCACCGGCTAGTTGAGGTAGTTGAGGTAATATGTACATGTGGGTAGAGTTAAAGTGACTATGCATAAATACTTAACAGAGTAGCAGCAGCGTAAAAAGGATGGGGTGGGGGGGGCAGTGCAAATTATTAGCTATCTTTGTTATTATTTGTTGTTATTTGTTATTAGTCCCATCATTCAACTCTATTCAATACCTCCCATCTATCTCTTAACACCATCCATATAGGATTTCTATTTGCCATATATATTTCAACCGTACTGTGATGTTTTACAAAAGTTCTGAACCTTTCTATTCTCATTGCTTCTACAGATTGTGAATTAATAATAAACATTTTTGCTAAAAGTATTATTATATTATTGATTGATTGACTATGACTTTTCAGATCACCCAGTAATGCTATCTGCAAGGTTAGCTCCAGGTAAATATTGCAATCCTTTAGCCATTCCTGGACCTGTGTCCAAAAACAAGCTACAAATGGACAGAACCAAAACAAATGATCTAATGATTCTGTCTCTTCACAGCAAAATCTGCAGAGCTGGGAAAATTGTATCCCCCATATAAATAACATTCTATTGGTAGCAAGAATTTTATATAATAATTTAAATGGAAAGATTCTAGTTTTGCGTGTCAGTTCATAAACACTATGCCATGGGATCGGTACGTCAAAGATCTCTTCCCAACTATTTTGACGGCTGTCAATCCTTTGGTCCTTAAGTGAAACTGATATACTTTTTTATTTATCACAGTTTTCCTTAACCAATTATGTTCTTTAATGCAAGGCCGACAGACAAGTTCCTTACTTTCTCCCCCTTCCACTTTCCTCTTCCACTTTTGCGGTAAGGCTGCAATTATTTGGTTGTAATTTTGGGTAGAGCAGACATTTCCATATGTTTTTGTTAGCTGCATGTGCGACATAACTCCACCAGTCCTACCGATGATATCATTTACGAAGATTATACCTTTTTTAAACATTCTGTCAAAAAATAAAGGTTTTTTGTCAATTAGTATATTTGAATTTAACCACAATATTTGTTGCATTATTTGTTCTGTCATTTCTGGAGGATTAAATTGAAATTGCAACCAACTTTCTATGGCTTGTTTTAGAAATAGTGATATTTGGGAGATTATTTCCTTTTCAAATAACTGAAAGTGAGAGGTTGTAATCTGAATAAAGGGAAAAAGGCCTTTCTTGAACATTGGGTGAGACAATCTTACTAATTTGCTTGAGAACCAGTTTGGATTGAAGTATAACTTTTGTATGACTGAAGCTTTTAGTGATATGTCTAATGCTTTAATATTTAATAATTTCTGTCCTCCGAATTCATATTCATTATATAAATATGCCCTTTTAATTTTGTCTGGCTTGCTGTTCCAAATAAAATTGAATATTTTTTTCTCATATAATTTAAAAAACTGTTCGCTAGGCGTAGGCAAGACCATAAGCAAATAGGTAAACTGGGATAATACTAAAGAATTAATCAGGGTGATTTTTCCACAAATTTTCCTTTCCATGGTAGTAAGATCTTATCTATTTTTGCTAATTTTCTATTAAAATTTATTGAAGTGAGATCATTTATTTCCTTTGGGATATGTATTCCGAGTATATCCACATCACCATCAGACCATTTTATTGGTAAACTACATGGTAATGTAAATTTTAAATTTTTTAGTGATCCAATACGTAATATAGTACATTTGTCATAATTTGGTTGTAATCCAGAGAGGTTAGAAAATGTATCTAGATCCTCTATGAGGCTGTGGAGGGATTCTAGTTGTGGATTTAAAAGAAAACATGAATCATCAGCGTACAATGACACCTTTGTTTTTAAGCCCTGTATTTCTAATCCTCTGATATTATTATTGGATCTGATTTTAATAGCTAACATCTCGATGGCCACAATAAATAGATATGCCGATAGTGGACAACCTTGTTTCACTCCTCTTGACAGTTTAAAACTTTCTGAGAAATAGCCATTATTTACTATTTTACACCTAGGGTTACTATACATGATTTTGACCCATTTTATAAGAGATTCTCCAAAATTGAAATGCTCCAGGCATTTATATATAAACCCCAGTCGAACTTTATCAAATGCCTTTTCGAAGTCTGCTATGAATAGCAGGCCTGGTTTCCCATATTTTCCATAGTGTTCTATTGTTTCCAATACTTGCCTTATATTATCTCCAATGTATCTTCCATGTAAAAAACCTGTCTGATTAGAATGAATAATATCCGACAATACCTTTTTAATTCTATGCGCTATACATTTTGCTAGGATTTTTGCATCACAACACTGAAGTGTAAGGGGCCTCCAATTTTGTAAATGGACTGGATCTTTATATTTTCCACTTGTATCCTGTTTCAGTAATAATGAGATCAGACCTTCTTCTTGAGTGTCAGATAATCTACCATTTACATAGGAGTGGTTAAAACATGCTAATAACGGTCCTCTTAGTATATCAAAAAAGGTTTGGTATACCTCGACTGGTATGCCATCCAACCCTGGAGTTTTCCCGGACTTAAAGTCTTTAATTGCATCCAGAAGTTCCTCCTCTGTAATTTCACCTTCACATGAGTCTTTCTGTGTGGCTGTTAATTTGACATTATCAATAGAAAAAAAATCTCTACAATTAGCTTCAGTTAGAGGAGATGGATGCGACTGAAAAGAAAACATATGCTTAAAGTACTTTGTAGGGCTAGCAGTTTCTTACTGGCGATAAAAACGGATGATTGCCATCATTTTTTCGAGTCATTACTGAATTATTTAATGTAACAAATCAAACATTAAACCTTGTAAACAATTCATGGTAACCTCCTAAACAATTATTTTAGACCCAGCGTTTATTGAAGTTTTACAGTACCTCACTTTTTTACACTGTCAAAACATGGACTATGTGAGTCCTGAATCTCCTACACTGCCCTGCCCCTGCTGTTAGCTGGTCAATTACTGAACTGTTTGGACGGGCCCAGGTAACACGTCTGTGCTCCTTTTTATCACTCTTGAAAACTTCATCCATTCAGCCTATGGGTATTGAGAGGGGTTGGATTATCCTGCATGGGTGATCCTACAGAGTCTCTAAACTTAGAGAGAAGAGAGAGCATGGCCACCCCCACCCTTTAAAAACGCTGAGCTGTGATATCCATCTGCTGTCTCACTTAAGACCTCACTGAGGACCTTATTCTTCAACCTGGACTCGGATTTACATTTACTATGTAGACATAACATAGCAAATGTAAATCTGGGACACTCCAATTAGTATGATATGTTAATTTTCGTATGCTATGTATTAATTTGTGGATGTCCATCATCCATTTCGTATGAAATGTTACGAATTACAATTCGTATATGTTATGAATTGCAGTTTGTACAAGATGTTATGAATTTGCAAAAAGTATGATATGTTACGAATTCCAATTAGTTGTTGCTAACATTAGCTAGGTGGCTAATACTAACATTAGCTAGGTGGCTAACGTTAGCTAGGCTAGGGGTTAAGGTTAGGGTTAAGGTTAGGGTTAGGAGTTAGGTTAAAGGGTTAAGGCTAGGGTTAGGGGAAGGGTTAGCTAACATGCTAAGTAGTTGCAAAGTAGCTAAAAAAGTAGTAAGTAGTTGCAAAGTTGCTAATTAGCAAAAATGTTCAAGTTGTCCTTGATGAGATTCAAACACGCAACCTTTTGGTTGCTAAACGTTTGTGTTATACGCCCACATCCACCCTGACCAACCACCCTACTTTTGTTTGTGCCTTAAGTAACATTCTGTCTTATGTAACCATAGCAAACGTAACCTATCATGCTAATATGGGTGTTGCAGATTTACTATGTTACGTCTAGTCTATGAGACCAGGCTGTATTCTTAAAACCTATTTAGAAGAAATGGGTACATATTTACATATTGAGGAAATGGCAGTTGAGAGAATACATACCAATCAGGACTCGGTTTCCTGATAGTGATGGAATTTAGGCTTATGAGTTTTTTTAAGATGCGTCTTTCCTACAATGGCCAAAGATGTAACGTGTTTCACAAAACACCATGCAGAGAGAATGGTAACTAATGTAGGGTTTTCACCAACAATGGATTTAACAGGAGAAGTTCCGGCCCCCATTCCTTTTCAAGAGAACCCTGCTAGCAGAGTGGTAGAAAGAGTTGAGCTGTGAATTCATACTAAATATACTAAATCCCCTGAAGTTGATGACTTTTTGCAAATCCAATCAGTTTTCCATGTTGATTCAACGTCATCGCATGAGTTGCTTTGGTTGAAATGACATGGTAACAACGTTGATTCAACCAGTTTTTGTCCTGTGGGACTGGGGAGTGGTCTGAGGCAGGCGTTAGATTACGAGCGCTTTTTACATTTTACATTTTAGTCATTTAGTAGACGCTCTTATCCAGAGCGACTTACAGGAGCAATTAGGGTTAAGTGCCTTGCTTAAGGGCACATCGCTTTCAAGTGCAACGTTAATAGCGATGGTTTGGGGAAACAGCTCTGAGTTTTAACGATGCTCCTACAATGAACTTAGCCTCAAGATGCTTTTGGGAAACTGGGCTCTGGATATTAGTGTCTTTATAATGCGGTGGCTTATGTGACATACTGACTACCCACAGTATATCACCCTCTTGGGTAAAACCTCTGGCTCCACTCACAGCTCAGCAGTGCTCAGTGCTCCAGGCTTGGGTTTGATTCCAGTCCATTTGCCTTGGCTGATCCCCATTCCTCTCTGATGATAGTGCAGAGCAGATGCTTGGAGAATTTGACTGCAGGGCACCAGAGCTTCCCATGTACAGAAGTCCATGTCTCTCAGATGCTTTTGCCAACATCTCTCTGACATTATACGAGTGGCATGGGGATGTCTGTTTCAGGAGAGAGAACAATAGTCAGCTGAAACACTCTTTAGGATGTTGTATGGTCAAGGCAAGACTAGGCAACGTTTGGGACATAAATGAAATCTTTGAAATCACAGGAGCGCAGAGTGAAACAATGTAACAGTGTTTCTCAAAGACTTTCTCACACCTGCAAGTGTACATATAGTAGTTCATGAGAGACTGAATTGGCGTGTGGCCAATGAGGCGTAGCAATGAGTCATACAGGGCCCACAGCATCCCTTGCTGCCTGCCTATCTGCCTGCCTGCCTGTCTGTCTGTCTGCCTGGCTTCTCCCCGAGGCGTTAGCACAGTCGCACCAGGGCTAATTGATCAGCGGATGTCTCCTCAGAGAGTGCTAATGAGGGACTTTCACATCGCAAGCCAATACGAGTCCAGCACCAGCTTCATGGACACCAAACAATGCAAGTTTTCCTTCCAAAAGAATACAAAAGAAAGTACATAAGGGAAGGAAAATGGTTTCATATAACCTTCTAGAGGTCAAGAGTCGCGGTTTTGATTCTGAGGTGACAAACTGAAAACGGAGTAATCACTAAAATCCACAGCAGGATTTCCTTACTCAATCTGTCAATGATGGATTTACTACCAATCTTTTGGATGAGCGTTTGTTCCCCCTGTATGATAAGAGCGTTGTGCCAGTAACCGAAAGGTCGCTGGTTCTAATCCCCGAGCCGACTAGGTGAAAAATCTGTCGATGTGCCCTTAAGCAAGGCACTTAACCCTAATTGCTAATGTAAGTCGCTCTGGATAAGAGCGTCTGCAAAATGTAAATGTAAAAATGTATGTATGGCGGAGAAATCAGCTCATGTTTGAACCATTCCTGCCAATCACCATGGTTCATGTGAGGAGATGTGTCCTGGCTACCATGCCCCTACCCCTCCTCTCCTCTCACTCACGGAGCTGCTTCTCAAAGAGAGATGGAAGGAGGTAGGGAGAGGCACTTCAAAGATTTAACACAAAGTGACTCTCAACTAGCATCACTTTCTCTATGAAATCTCACCTGATATAAACCCTCCTGAACTCAGCAAAGTCGTCAAGCAAATAGGCTATACACACAGACTCTCTTTAAGATCTATGGTTTGGTACAATAATTGTAAAGTAATAGCATGTTTTCCAGAGGTTTATTCACTTAGCTAAATTGATTTGTTATCATTTTCACAGCTTGTCTCACAGCTCTATATGTTGATATGATAGGAAGAGCCGTTTCAGCTGATTCACACCACATCCATACGGTATGTCCTATTTTGCAGCCCCAGCAGCACAGCAGGCTCTATGGGAAGCACAGAGTTAACATCTGAGGTGTTTCTATCTGGCTGAATTTTTATCTCCTTCAGTGGTGTATGCTCAGAGAGTTCATTACACAGCCCTCTACAGCCCTCCCAATTCCAGAGACAGGCCCGTCACACAGAAACCAGGGACAAGCAAAGAGCTGACAGAAGAAAAAAAAACATACAAATCCGACTCCAGGCAACAGATGGCCAATTAACATATTTGCATAATTCTAATGATGTGGTGATGAAGATGTAAGGGCCCAGCTGTTGTTGTCCATCTCAGGCAGAGCTGAGCAGCAGAGGCAGATGAATATTCATGTGACATTTTACGACTTTTCAATTGCTCCGTACTCATCACAATGTGCTTTACTAACTAATTAAATGATCTTGATGCTTATGTTCATTAACGATGGACGTGGAGATACGTATCCGTCAGGGCAAAAGTAAGGGAACCAGTGTTTCTGTAAGCAATTTAAAAGGCCAAAAGACAAATGTAAATTGACTGATTTGGTATTTTGGCCTATTATACAGTATATAGAACTACACTGGATTCACAAGAACATATAGGTCACAGTCCACCGGTATTCATGGGGCAATGCAGATGAATACGTGTGGGCTACATACAGTATGTACATCCTACCTACATCATGATCATTATGTGCATCATTGTCAAGAAAAAAGTCACACTGCTTCAACTTCTTTCAGTATCAGAGAGAGAGAGAGAGAGAGAGAGAGAGAGAGAGAGAACACACAAAAAGGCAGATACCGATTTGTCACTTGAATAGTCCAATTTAATAATAAATGCAATGTGAGCTTCAAATCAAATCAAATCAAATCAAATTTTATTGGTCACATGCGCCGAATACAACAGGTGCAGACATTACAGTGAAATGCTTACTTACAGCCCTTAACCAACAGTGCATTTATTTTAAACAAAAAAGTAAGAATAAAACAACAACAAAAAAGTGTTGAGAAAAAAAGAGCAGAAGTAAAAAATAAAGTGACAGTAGGGAGGCTATATATACAATAGAATAAAGTGACAGTAGGGAGGCTATATATACAGGGGGGTACCGTTGCATAGTCAATGTGCGGGGGCACCGGCTAGTTGAGGTAATATGTACATGTGGGTAGAGTTAAAGTGACTATGCATAAATACTTAACAGAGTAGCAGCAGCGTAAAAAGGATGGGGTGGGGGGGCAGTGCAAATAGTCCGGGTAGCCATGATTAGCTGTTCAGGAGTCTTATGGCTTGGGGGTAGAAGCTGTTGAGAAGTCTTTTGGACCTAGACTTGGCACTCCGGTACCGCTTGCCGTGCGGTAGCAGAGAGAACAGTCTATGACTAGGGTGACTGGAGTCTTTGACAATTTTGAGGGCCTTCCTCTGACACCGCCTGGTATAGAGGTCCTGGATGGCAGGGAGCTTTGCCCCAGTGATGTACTGGGCCGTACGCACTACCCTCTGTAGTGCCTTGCGGTCAGAGGCCAAGCAGTTGCCATACCAGGCGGTGATGCAACCAGTCAGGATGCTCTCGATGGTGCAGCTGTAGAATTTTTTGAGGATCTGAGGACCCATGCCAAATCTTTTTAGTCTCCTGAGGGGGAATAGGCTTTGTCGTGCCCTCTTCACGACTGTCTTGGTGTGTTTGGACCATGATAGTTCGTTGGTGATGTGGACACCAAGGAACTTGAAGCTCTCAACCTGTTCCACTACAGCCCCGTCGATGAGAATGGGGGCGTGCTCAGTCCTCTTTTTTTTCCTGTAGTCCACAATCATCTCCTTTGTCTTGGTCACGTTGAGGGAGAGGTTGTTGTCCTGGCACCACACGGCCAGATCTCTGACCTCCTCCCTATAGGCTGTCTCATCGTTGTCGGTGATCAGGCCTACCACTGTTGTGTCGTCGGCAAACTTAATGATGGTGTTGGAGTCGTGCCTGGCCATGCAGTCATGGGTGAACAGAGAGTACAGGAGGGGACTGAGCACGCACCCCTGAGGGGCCCCCGTGTTGAGGATCAGTGTGGCAGATGTGTTGTTACCTACCCTTACCACCTGGGGGCGGCCCGTCAGGAAGTCCAGGATCCAGTTGCAGAGGGAGGTGTTTAGTCCCAGGATCCTTAGCTTAGTGATGAGCTTTGAGGGCACTATGGTGTTGAATGCTGAGCTGTAGTCAATGAATAGCATTCTCACGTAGGTGTTCCTCTTGTCCAGGTGGGAAAGGGCAGTGTGGAGTGCGATAGAGATTGCATCATCTGTGGATCTGTTGGGGCGGTATGCAAATTGGAGTGGGTCTAGGGTTTCTGGGATTATGCTGTTGATGTGAGCCATGACCAGTCTTTCAAAGCACTTCATGGCTACAGACGTCAGTGCCACGGGTCGGTAGTCATTTAGGCAGGTTATCTTAGAGTTCTTGGGCACGGGGACTATGGTGGTCTGCTTGAAACATGTTGGTATTACAGACTCAGTCAGGGACATGTTGAAAATGTCAGTGAAGACACTTGCCAGTTGGTCAGCACATGCTCGGAGTACACGTCCTGGTAATCCGTCTGGCCCTGCGGCCTTGTGAATGTTGACCTGCTTAAAAGTCTTACTCACATCGGCTACGGAGAGCGTGATCACATAGTCGTCCGGAACAGCTGGTGCTCTCATGCATGCTTCAGTGTTGCTTGCCTCGAAGCGAGCATAGAAGTGGTTTAGCTCGTCTGGTAGGCTTGTGTCACTGGGCAGCTCGCGGCTGTGCTTCCCTTTGTAGTCTGTAATAGTTTTCAAGCCCTGCCACATCCGACGAGCGTCAGAGCCAGTGTAGTATGATTCAATCTTAGACCTGTATTGACTCTTTGCCTGTTTGATGGTTCGTCGGAGGTCATAGCGGGATTTCTTATAAGCGTCCGGGTTAGAGTCCCGTTCCTTGAAAGCGGCAGCTCTACCCTTTAGCTCAGTGCGGATGTTTCCTGTAATCCATGGCTTCTGGTTGGGGTATGTACGTACGGTCACTGTGGGGACGACATCATCGATGCACTTATTGATGAAGCCAGTGACTGATGTGGTGTACTCCTCAATGCTGTCTGAAGAATCCCTGAACATGTTCCAGTCTGTGCTAGCAAAACAGTCCTGTAGCTTAGCATCTGCGTCATCTGACCACTTTTTTATTAGCCGAGTCACTGGTGCTTCCTGCTTCAGTTTTTGCTTATAAGCAGGAATCAGGAGGATAGAGTTATGGTCAGATTTGCCAAATGGAGGGCGAGGGAGAGCTTTGTATGCGTCTCTGTGTGTGGAGTAAAGGTGGTCTAGAGTTTTTTCCCCTCTGGTTGCACATTTAACATGCTGGTAGAAATGAGGTAGAACGGATTTAAGTTTCCCTGCATTAAAGTCCCCTGCTACTAGGAGCGCTGCATCTGGATGAGCGTTTTCCTGTTGATTAATGGCCTTGTACAACTCATTCAGTGCAATCTTAATGCCAGCATTGGTTTGTGGTGGTAAATAGACAGCTATGAAAAGTATAGATGAAAACTCTCTTGGTAAATAGTGTGGTCTACAGCTTATCATAAGATACTCTACCTCAGGCGAGCAAAACCTTGAGACTTCCTTAGTATTTGATTTTGTGCACCAGCTGTTGTTTACAAAAATACAGAGACCGCCACCCCTCGTCTTACCCGAGTCTGCCGTTCTGTCCTGCCGATGTAGCGTATAGCCTGCTAGCTGAATGTTGTCATTGTTGTCATTCAGCCACGACTCCGTGAAACATAAGATATTACAGTTTTTAATGTCCCGTTGGTAGGATAACCGTAATCTTAAATCGTCCATTTTATTATCCAAAGCTTGAACGTTGGCTAATAGGATTGATGGGAGAGGCAGTTTACTCGTTCGCCGTCGGATCTTTACAAGGCACCCCGACCTACGTCCACGGTATCTCCGTCTCTTCCTCACGCGAATGACGGGGATCTGGGCCTTGTCTGGAGTCTGTAGAATATCCTTCGCGAACGCCTCGTTGAAAAAAAAGTGTTCGTCCAACGCGAGGTGAGTAATCGCTGTCCTGATATCCAGAAGCTCTCTTTGGTTATAAGAGACGATGGCATAAACATTATGTACAAAATAAATTACAAATAACGCGGAAAAACACACATAATAGTACAATTGGTTAGAGGGCTGTAAAACGGCAGCCATCTTCTTCCGGCGCTGTTCCTTGCTGAGCTTGGCTTGTTGATGCAGAATAAGTACGTGAGAGTTAACTCCATTGGCCTATGAGTAACAAAGGTCACCATAGCCCGGGAAATGTCCATCTGCTATCATGGGGAAATACCTTTGCGTTTCTGACACTGACTGACTTGCATGTTTGAGTCTAACTCACAGTCTAAAACCCTGGTAACACTTGGATAGTCCATCTGTAAATGCTCTACAGACTATCTACAGACTATCAGTAACATTTAAACAAACTATCTACTAACCCTAACCCTAGCTCTAACCCTAACCTTAACCCTTATCCTAACCCTAAATGTAACCCTTACCCTAACACTAGCCCTAACCTTTACCCTAACCCTTATTCTAAACCTAACCCTAACTGTAACCTTAGCAAGCAGCTGCTTATCAACAGAAAGTTTGTTGATAGTATGAGCATCTACAGATGGAAAATCTGGACTATCCAAATAGTGTGATCAAAACCCTTAGTTTTCCTGAGACTTCCATGACTTCCACTTTCCAAATATGTAAATTGAAAGAAAACATAACACTGGACAAAACAGCCAAGTTAAAATGTATGTAAAAACGTTTTTGAGTGCAAATTTGTTCCAGCACAGCAGATGTGATCCCTATGTTACCAATGTAATGGACGGTGAAGGATGTCAAACACAAGCTCCAAATAGCTCTTAACTTCTGAGTGAAGAGTGAAGAGCTCTGCACTGTGTTCCTCTTTGTCAAAAGCTTCTGCTCCAATAACTCCATCTATACAGTTATAAGGCTTTGTGCCTTTATGACGCAGGAACTGGGTACTTTAACTTTCAGATAAATTATTCAGATGGATCTCCTATAAATATCACTCTGTTAAAAGGAGTGAGGAGATACCCCACAATGTGACTGCAGTACATTGCATCGTCTATACTTAGCAGTAATGTTTGATTTATGTCTCACTAAGAATTTTGGTGAGTAAGACAAAGCTAACTTCAGAGCTTTGGGATTTGACAGAGTCATTTATTAATTAAAATGAGAGAATGCCTAGAGAGAAACTACCTGTATATTGTGTTTGCAACGTGTGTATGTTCTATATAATATATACTTGTTTTATCTGTCTCAAAGTCTGAAAACAAAGTCCTACCTGAATTTCGAGGAAACAGATTAAAATTATATTTAAAAGAAAATGTGCCTATCATTCTAAAACCGACGGTCTCATGATACATCAAAGCATAAGTATAGTCCAGTAATTGGAAATTGTATTTATTGTATTTATGAGCTGAATGTGTCTCTAAAAATTTGCTGAATGAGTGAATGAGAAAGTGGAGGCAAAGTGAGGACTAGTTCCTCTGCTGGTAAAGCAGGTGAAAAACAGGATGGCAGGAGTCCAGCCTCCTACAGACATACACCAGGCATGCACTGCTGGTTGAAGCTTTATACCTGTATTCACATGTACAGTACACACTGACAGGAAAAAGGACATCCCCTAAGCACTGTAGACTCCAGGGTTCAATAACAGAAGGAACATGACATTTTTCATTTTATTAAATCACAAGCTGAAACTTTACAAGGTTTTTCTGAAGTTCAAGATTTTCTGAAGTTGCTCAAATTCAACAACTATGTCATGTTCCGTATGTGGTTATGTGCCACGGATCTATTATAATGTGATGGTTGATAAGTGATTTTGGGGAGTCCCTAAAATGAAGCAGAACAAATAAGTGCCATCTGACAGCAGTGCCAGTTTTCTGCCAGCTTAGTGCCAGCGTGCTGACTGACTCATAAGTGGTAAATAATAAGAATTAACATACCAATTAGACATCTGCTCTATCTCCAGCACTGTCGTGAGGATTAAGTGATTACAATTAAAGTCAAGTGCTTAAATGAGCAAAGAAACACACATAATCCCTTAATGGGCAGCGATCAACAGGCCGATGGGCTTCAAAGTGAAGGGCTGGGGAGTGGAGTTTGATTGTTTTGTGAAGAGGGGGCCCGCGGAGCTTGTCATATCTGATTAAGTGAAGGGAGATAAGGGGCCACATGTGACACAACCACTGGGTGTCAGCACCAATCACATCACAGCGTCCCTCACTCTGACAACTAAATCAATGGTCTAATTGACTGGGACCATAGCCACTGTCACAGCAGCATTAAACACTCAGGACTCAGGGACCATCCAGTTACGGCTTGTGATTTATGATAAACCAGTTATAGTTCAGGGATAACCAAGGGAGGGTAGTGAGCGAGCCAAGGACTCGGGTTTAACCACAAGATGGCACAGTTAGACCATAAAAAGTAAAGCCATATAATCTATCGTCCGTTGACAGGAGTTAATGTTTAAAACTGGGTTTTGTTTTATGATGTACAGATTCATTACTTGAATTCATTCAATATACTAACACAAACTGAGGAGGGAGAAATTAATTAACACTTCAATATCATCATAGATGGGCCATCTACACTGTACGCTTTGAGTGTAAGCGCTCATCAATATCGCCATCAGTGTGGGAGTTGTATTGTACTGTACTGTGCATTATACAAGTTTTGTCAGGCAGCACAGTCAGGAATGCAGCCTCAGTCCATATTTAGAAAGAGAGGAATCTATCACCTGGCCCTCTGACCTCCGCTTCCAGGTCCAGGTTCACAGGGGTCACATGACAGAGGAGCCCAGACAATAGCTGGGGAAAGAAACTAGCTCAAATTTTCTTAAACTCCAACCGGATTTCCAGCTATTTCCCCCTGGGCCAGGGAATTCAATGTGTCCAACATGTTTACATTCAGCGTACAGTGAGGGAAAAAAGTATTTGATCCCCTGCTGATTTTGTAAGTTTGCCCACTGACAAAGACATGATCAGTCTATAATTTTAATGGTAGGTTTATTTGAACAGTGAGAGACAGAATAACAACAAAAAAATCCAGAAAAACGCATGTCAAAAATGTTATAAATTGATTTGCATTTTAATGAGGGAAATAAGTATTTGACCCCTCTGCAAAACATGACTTAGTACTTGGTGGCTAAACCCTTGTTGGCAATCACAGAGATCAGACGTTTCTTGTAGTTGGCCGCCAGGTTTGCACACATCTCAGGAGGGATTTTGTTCCACTCCTCTTTGCAGATCTTCTCCAAGTCATTAAGGTTTTGAGGCTGACGTTTGGCAACTTGAACCTTCAGCTCCCTCCACAGATTTTCTATGGGATTAAGGTCTGGAGACTAGCTAGGCCACTCCAGTACCTTAATGTGCTTCTTCTTGAGCCACTCCTTTGTTGCCTTGGCCGTGTGTTTTGGGTCATTGTCATGCTGGGATACCCATCCAGGACCCATTTTCAATGCCCTGGCTGAGGGAAGGAGGTTCTCACCCAAGATTTGACGGTACATGGCCCCCCCGTCCATCGTCCCTTTGATGCGGTGAAGTTGTCCTGTCCCCTTAGCAGAAAAACACCCCCAAAGCATAATGTTTTCACCTCCATGTTTGACGGTGGGGATGGTGTTCTTGGGGTCATAGGCAGCATTCCTCCTCCTCCAAACACGGCGAGTTGAGTTGATGCCAAAGAGCTCGATTTTGGTCTCATCTGACCACAACACTTTCACCCAGTTCTCCTCTGAATCATTCAGATGTTCATTGGCAAACTTCAGACGGGCCTGTATATGTGCTTTCTTGAGCAGGGGGACCTTGCGGGCGCTGCAGGATTTCAGTCCTTCAATGCGTAGTGTGTTACCAATTGTTTTCTTGGTGACTATGGTCCCAGCTGCCTTGAGATCATTGACAAGATCCTCCCGTGTAGTTCTGGGCTGATTCCTCACCGTTCTCATGATCATTGCATTTCCACGAGGTGAGATCTTGCATGGAGCCCCAGGCCGAGGGAGATTGACAGTTCTTTTGTGTTTCTTCCATTTGCGAATAATCGCACCAACTGTTGTCACCTTCTCACCAAGCTGCTTGGCGATGGTCTTGTAGCCCATTCTAGCCTTGTGTAGGTCTACAATCTTGTCCCTGACATCCTTGGAGAGCTCTTTGGTCTTGGCCATGGTGGAGAGTTTGGAATCTGATTGATTGATTGCTTCTTTGGACTGGTGTCTTTTATACAGGTAACAAGCTGAGATTAGGAGCACTCCCTTTAAGAGTGAGCTTCTAATCTCAGCTCGTTACCTGTATAAAAGACACCTGGGAGCCAGAAATCTTTCTGATTGAGAGGGGGTCAAATACGTATTTCCCTCATTAAAATGCAAATCAATTAATAACATTTTTGACATGCGTTTTTCTGGATTTTGTTGTTGTTATTCTGTCTCTCACTGTTCAAATAAACCTACCATTAAAATTATAGACTGATCATGTCTTTGTCAGTGGGCAAATGTACAAAATAAGCAGGGGATCAAATACCTTTTTCCCTCACTGTATATCTGCCCTCTTCTTTGATACTTCTCTGAATGAAAATGTGTCAACTGTAAAAAAAAAAAAGGTTTTGGATTCATATTTTATTGAGTCACATGCACATGGTGACAGATGTAGTTGCAGTGTACAGTGAAACTCTTAAGCTCCGAGCTCCAACAGTGCAGGTGTGAATGAAACAATAGTAAAAACAATAATAATAATAATAATAATATATACACTACCAGTCAAAGGTTTGGACACACCTACTCATTCAAGGGTTTTTCTTTATTTTTACATTGTAGAATAATAGTGAAGACATCAAAACTATGAAATAACATGGAATCATTTAGTAAACAAAAAATTGTTTAACAAATCAAAATATATTTTATATTTGAGATTCTTCAAATAGCCACCCTTTGCCTTGATGACAGCTTTGCACACTATTGGCATTCTCTCAACAAGCTTCACCTGGAATGCTTTTCCAACAGTCTTGAAGGAGTTCCCACATATGCTGAGCACTTGTTGGCTGCTTTTCCTTCACTCTGCGGTCTGACTCATCCCAAACCATCTCAATTGGGTTGAGGTCGGGGGATTGTGGAGGCCAGGTCATCTGATGCAGCACTCCATCACTCTCCTTCTTGGTAAAATAGCCCTTACACAGCCTGGAGGTGCACTGCGTCATTGTCCTGTTGAAAAACAAATGATAGTCCCACTAAGCCCAAACCAGATGGGATTGTGTATCGCTGCAGAATGCTGTGGTAGCCATGCTGGTTAAGTGTGCCTTGAATTCTAAATAAATCACAGACAGTGTCACCAGCAAAGCACCCCCACACCATAACACCTCCTCCTCCATGCTTTACGGTGGGAAATACAAATGCAGAGATCATCCGTTGACCCACACCGCATCTCACAAAGACACAGTGGATGGAACCAAAAAACTCCAATTTGGACACATTTGTCTAATGTCCATTGCTCATGTTTCTTGGCCCAAGCAGGTCTCTTCTTATTATCGGTGTCCTTTAGTAGTGGTTTCTTTGCAGCAGTTCCATGAAGGCCTGATTCACACAGTCCCCTCTGAACAGTTGATGTTGAGATGTGTCTGTTACTTGAACTCTGTGAAGCATTTATTTGGGCTGCAATTTCTGAGGCTGGCAACTCTTAATGGACTTGTCCTCTCCAGCAGAGGTAACTCTGGGTCTTCCATTCCTATGGCAGTCCTCATGAGAGCCAGTTTCATCATAGCGCTTGATGGTTTTTGCGACTGCACTTGAAGAAACTTTCAAAGTTCTTGAAATGTTCCGTATTGTCTGACCTTCATGTCTTAAAGTAAGTTTTACCAAATAGGGATATCTTCTGTATACTCCCCCTACCTTGTCACAACACAACTGATTGGCTCAAACGCATTAAGAAGGAAAGAAATTCCACAAATTAACTTTTAAGAAGGCACACCTGTTAATTGAAATGCATTCCAGGTGACTACCTCATGAAGCTGGTTGAGAGAATGCCAAGAGTGTGCAAAACTGTCATCAAGGCAAAGGGTGGCTATTTGAAGAATCTCAAACATAAAATATATTTTGATTTGTTTAACACTTGTTTTTGGTTACTACAAGATTCCATATGTGTTATTTCATAGTTTTGATGTCTTCACTATTATTCTACAATGTAGAAAATAGTAAAAATAAAGAAAAACCCTGGAATGAGTAGGTGTGTCCAAACTTTTGACTGGTAATGTACATGTTTACAACTGTGTGATGTGACTATGGTCTTCATCAGAACCGTTGAAAACATTGCTTTGTCAAATATTGACTAAGTAGGCCTATATAATCACAGAGCATGTATGTACTTTTACAAACATCCTGATGGGAACAAGGAAACATTTTCAACATGTCTTACAACCCTCCAATGAGCAACAGTTCATGTCATCTATCTTGGTAGAGACAGAGACCGACGTCTTGCTTCCGGACAAGCTAAACACCTTCTTCGCCCACTTTGAGGATAACACAGTGCCACCGATGTGGCCCGCTACCAAGGACTGTGGGCTCTCCTTCTCCGTGGCCGACGTGAGTAAAATATTTAAACGTGTTAACCCTCGCAAGGCTGCCGGCCCAGACAGCATCCCTAGCCTCATCCTCAGAGCATGCGCAGACCAGCTTGCTGGTGTGTTTACGGGCATATTCAATCTCTCCCTATCCCAGTCTGCTGTCCCCATATGCTTCAAGATGGCCACCATTGTTCCTGTACCCAAGAAAGCAAAGGTAACTGAACTAAATGACTATCGCCCCATAGCACTCATCTCTGTCATCATGAATTGCTTTGAGAGACTAGTCAAGGATCATATCAGCTCTACCTTACCTGCCACCCTAGACCCACTTCAATTTGCTTACCGCCCCAATAGATCCACAGACGATGCAATCACCATCACTCTGCACACTGTCTTATCCCATCTGGACAAGATGAATACCTATGTAAGAATACTGTTAATTGACTATAGGTCAGCATTCAACACCATAGTACCCTCCAAGCTCATCAATAAGCTCAAGGCCCTGGGTCTGAACCCCGCCCTGTGTAACTGGGTCCTGGACTTCCTGAGGGGCTGCCCCCAGGTGGTGTAGGTAGGAAACAACACCTCCACTTTGCTGATCCTCAACACTTGGGCCCCACAAGGGTGCGTGCTCAGCCCACTGCTGTAATCCCTGTTCACCCATGACTGCGTGGCCAAGCACGCCTCCAACTCAATCATCAAGTTTGCAGATGACACAACAGTAGTAGGCTTGATTACCAACAATGACGAGACAGCCTACAGGGAGGAGGTGAGGGCTCTGGGAGTGTGGTGCCAGGAAAATAACCTCTCACTCAACATCAACAAAACAAAGGAGATGATCGTGGACTTCAGGAAACAGCAGAGGATGCACCCACCTATCCACATCGACGGGACCGCAGTGGAGAAGGTGGAAAGCTTCAAGTTCCTTGGCGTACACATCACTGACAAACAGAAATGGACCACCCACACAGACAGTCTGGTGAAGAAGGCGCAACAGAGCCTCTTCAACCTCAGGAGGCTAAAGAAATTTGGCTTGGCACCTAAAACCCTCACAAACTTTTACAGATGCACAATTGAGAGCATCCTGTCGGGCTGTATCACCACCTGGTACGGCAACTGCACCGCCCGCAACTGCAAGGCACTCCAGAGGGTTGTGCGGTCTGCCCAACACATTACCGGGGTCAAACTACCCGCCCGCCAGGAGACATACAGCACCCGATGTCACAGGAAGGCCAAAAAGATCATGAAGGACATCAACTACCCGAGCCACTGCCTGTTCACCCCGCTATCATCCAGAAGGCAAGGTCAGTAAGAGGTGCATCAAAGCTGGGACCGAGAGACTGAAAAACAGCTTCTATCTCAAGGCCATCAGACTGTTAAACAGCCATCACTAGCACATTAGAGGCTGCTGCCTATAGACATAGACTAGAAATCACTGGCCACTTTAAGAAATGGAACACTAGCCAAGCGTGGTGGTGGTCGGGAGAGGTTGTGTTTTCTCTAGCAGGAGGTAAGCTTGGCTTCTTATATGATGTTGAGTAAAGCTTAAACCATGTATTTAGATTGTAGGTAGGTATTGTAGTCAGGTATTATAGGTAGTTTACTTAGGTAGTTATTGTAGGTTATTGTAGGTTATTGTAGGTAATTATTGTAGGTAAGTATTGTATTCGGCGGACCCCGGCGAAGCACGAGTGCTAGCTCACCCACTACTTGGACCAACAAAGCTAGCTAGCTAGCGGGTAGCTACTGGTAACTTTTAGCAACTGTGGTTAGTTGTTTCCAATGTTATTTCACGCTTAAGAGTACCTGTAATTGAGCCAGCTAGCTACCTACCATCAGCTGTTTTTCTAACCTCATTATCCGAGGCATTAACGTTAGGTGGTTGGTAGCTGCTGTACTTAATTACAGCTACTGATTGCAGTCTGCCACCCAGTTAGCTGGCGTTGGGTAAGTTTGGCTTTATACATAGCTTGGGCTTTGTCGAGTAAGGCTTAAACTATGTATTTAGATTGTAGTTAGGTATTATAGGTAGGCATCGTGGGCTGTATATTATTAGGTATTATAGGTAGGCATCGTGGGCTGTTGTGGGTAGTTGTTGTATGTAGTTATTGTAGGTTACTTTTGTATTCGGCGGTGCCGGGTGTAGCACGAAGCTAGCTAGCTAACTCACCTCCTGGACTAGCTGGCTAGTAGCTATTAGCAACGGTAGCAACTAAATACAATATCCTTTTAGCCAGCCACATTCGTTCGCAGCGACGCCGTTTTTTAAACAAAGTCAACACAGCAGCCATTGCTAGCTAGCCAACACTACCAGCTGGCTGTACTGTGGTAGCTAAATACAATATCTTTGTGCTAGCTAGCCAACGTTTAATCATTGCTTCGTTATGAAAGAAATAGACACGGACACGAATTATCTGTTTAGTGTGTTAACACACTATTGGTAGTTTGTTGTAACCAAGTATTTGTGCTAAACTGTGTGTTATTGGATGCTAGCATGCTAGTTAGCTATGGCGTCATAGTTAGCTAGCTGAATAAAGTAAGTTGAGTCTAGTCCTTGAAACATTGAACCGCTGTAGCTTACAACAATTCTAATTTCTAAAGTGGAAGTTGGGAGAGTTTTATTCGGGTGGTTCAGTGAAACAATTATAGTTTCTGAGGTGGAAGTTGGGAGAGTTATATTTTTTTGGTGAGGGAGGCCTTGCTCTCTTCTTTCCCAGATGTTTAGTTCATTTCATTCCGATCTCCTCTGCATTATTGTAGCCATCTGCTACAGCCTGTCAACTCTGCCTCTGCCTATCCCTGTTCTCTCCTCTCCGCACAGGCTACACAAACGCCTCACACCGCGTGCCTGCTGCCTCTCTAACCTGGTGGTCCCTGCACGCACCACACACCTGGAGTTCCAGGTCTCAGGCAGCCTCTGGAACTGCCGTTCTGCTGCCAACAAGGCTGACTTCATCCCAGCCTATGCTACCCTCCAGTCCCTCGACTTCCTGGCGCTGACGGAAACATGGATTACCACTGAAAACACTGCTACTCCTACTGCTCTCTCCTCGTCTGAGCATGTGTTCTCGCATACCCCGAGAGCATCTGGTCAGAGGGGTGGTGGCACAGGAATCCTCATCTCTCCCAAGTGGTCATTCTCAATTTTTCCCCTAACCCATCTGTCTATCTCCTCATTTGAATTCCACGCTGTCACAGTCACTAGCCCATTTAAGCTTAATATCCTTGTCATCTATCGCCCTCCAGGTTCCCTTGGAGAGTTCATCAATGAGCTTGACGCCTTGATAAGTTCCTTTCCTGAGGATGGCTCACCCTTCACAATTTTGGGGGATTTCAACCTCCCTACGTCTACATTTGACTCATTTCTCTCTGCCTCCTTCTTTCCACTCCTCTCCTCTTTTGACCTCACCCTCTCACCGTCCCCCCCTACTCACAAGGCAGGCAATACGCTTGACTTCATCTTTACTAGATGTTGCTCTTCTACTAATCTCACTGCAACTCCCCTCCATGTCTCCGACCACTACTTTGTATCCTTTTCTCTCTCGCTCTCCTCCAACACTACTCACTCTGCCCCTACACAGATGGTAACGCGCCGCCGCAACCTTCGCTCTCTCTCTCCCACTACTCTCTCCTCTTCCATCCTATCATCTCTTCCCTCTGCTCAATCCTTCTCCCTCCAATCTCCTGATTCTGCCTCCTCAACCCTCCTCTCCTCCCTTTCTGCATCCTTTGACTCCCTGTGTCCCCTATCCTCCCGGCCGGCTCGGTCCTCCCCTCCAGCTCCGTGGCTTGACGACTCATTGCGAGCTCACAGAACAGAGCTCCGGGCAGCTGAGCGGAAATGGAAGAAAACTAAACTCCCTGCCGACCTGGCATCTTTTCAGTCCCTCCTCTCTACATTTTCTTCATCTGTTTCTGCTGCTAAGGCCACTTTCTACCACTCTAAATTCCAAGCATCTGCCTCTAACCCTAGGAAGCTCTTTGCCACATTCTCCTCACTGCTGAATCCTCCCCCCCCCCCTCCTCCCTCTCTGTGGATGACTTCGTCAACCACTTTGAAAAGAAGGTTGACGACATCCGATCCTCGTTTGTTAAGTCTAATGACACTGCTGGTCCTGCTCACACTGCCCTACCCTATGCTTTGACTTCTTTCTCCCCTCTCTCTCCAGATAAAATCTTGCGACTAGTGACTGCAGGCCGCCCAACAACCTGCCCGCTTGACCCCATCCCCTCCTCTCTTCTCCAGACCATCTCCGGTGACCTTCTCCCCTACCTCACCTCGCTGATCAACTCATCCTTGACCGCTGGCTATGTCCCTTCCGTCTTCAAGAGAGCGAGAGTTGCACCCCTTCTCAAAAAACCAACACTCGATCCCACTGATGTCAACAACTACAGACCAGTATCCCTTCTTTCTTTTCTTTCCAAAACTATTGAGTGTGCCGTCTTTAGCCAACTCTCTTGCTATCTCTCTCAGAATGACCTTCTTGATCCAAACCAGTCAGGTTTCAGGACTGGTCATTCAACTGAGACTGCTCTTCTCTGTGTCACGGAGGCTCTCCTCACTGCTAAAGATAACTCTCTCTCCTCTGCTCTTGTCCTTCTAGACCTGTCTGCTGCCTTTGATACTGTGAACCATCAGATCCTCCTCTCCACCCTCTCCGAGCTGGGCATCTCCGGCGCGGCTCACTCCTGGATTGCGTCCTACCTGACCGGTCGCTCCTACCAAGTGGCGTGGCGAGAAGCTGTCTCCGCACCACGTGCTCTCACCACTGGTGTCCCCCAGGGCTCAGTTCTAGGCCCTCTCCTTTTCTCCCTATACACCAAGTCACTTGGCTCTGTCATATCCTCACATGGCCTCTCCTATCATTGCTACGCTGACGATACACAACTAATCTTCTCCTTTCCCCCTTCTGATAACCAGGTGGCGAATCGCATCTCTGCATGTCTGGCAGACATATCAGTATGGATGACGGATCACCACCTCAAGCTGAACCCTGGCAAGACGGAGCTGCTCTTCCTCCCGGGGAAGGACTGCCCGTTCCATGATCTCGCCATCACGGTTGACAACTCCGTTGTGTCCTCCTCCCAGAGTGCGAAGAGCCTTGGCGTGACCCTGGACAACACCCTGTCGTTCTCCGCTAACATCAAGGCGGTGACCCGATCCTGCAGGTTCATGCTCTACAACATTCGGAGAGTACGACCCTGCCTTACACAGGAAGCGGCACAGGTCCTAATCCAGGCACTTGTCATCTCCCGTCTGGATTACTGCAACTCGCTGTTGGCTGGGCTCCCTGCCTGTGCCATTAAACCCCTACAACTCATCCAGAATGCCGCAGCCCGTCTGGTGTTCAACCTTCCCAAGTTCTCTCACGTCACCCCCCTCCTCCGCACACTCCACTGGCTTCCAGTTGAAGCTCGCATCCGTTACAAGACCATGGTGCTTGCCTATGGAGCAGTGAGGGGAACGGCACCTCCGTACCTTCAGGCTCTGATCAGTCCCTACACCCAAACGAGGGCATTGCGTTCATCCACCTCTGGCCTGCTGGCTCCCCTTCCTCTGCGGAAGCATAGTTCCCGCTCAGCCCAGTCAAAACTGTTCGCTGCTCTGGCACCCCAATGGTGGAACAAGCTCCCTCACGACGCCAGGACAGCGGAGTCACTCACCACCTTCCGGAGACATTTGAAACCCCACCTCTTTAAGGAATACCTGGGATAGGATAAAGTCATCCTTTTACCCCCCCCCCCCCCAAAAAAAAAGAAAATAAAAATATTTTGGAAAGTGGTTATCCCACTGGCTATAGGGTGAATGCACCAATTTGTAAGTCGCTCTGGATAAGAGCGTCTGCTAAATGACGTAAATGTGCCCTTGAGCCCTAATTGCTCCTGTAAGTCGCTCTGGATAAGAGCGTCTGCTAAATGACTAAAATGTAAATGTAAATGTACATATCTTGCATTACTCATGTCATATGTATATACTGTATTCTATACTATTCTACGGTATCTTAGTCACTTTAATAATGTGTACATATCTTGCATTACTCATCTCATATGTATATACTGTATTCTATACTATTCTACTGTATCTTAGTTCATGCCGCTCTGACATCGCTCGTCCATATATGTATATATTCTTAATTAATTCCTTACTTAGATTTGTGTGTATTGGGTATATGTTGTGAAATTGTTAGATATTACTTGTTAGATATTACTGCACTGTCGGAGCTAGAAGCACAAGCATTTCGCTACACCCACAATAACATCTACTAAACACGTGTATGTGACCAATAAAAATTGATTTGATTTGTATCTTTGTTATAATTCAACACTATTATTTCAATCTTGTTAGAACATTCCATAAGAAGATCACATGAGAGCACCTAGCCACTGCACTGAGTAAGAGCAACACCACTCATTTCAGAGGCTTCTGTCTATCTGCATATCGACAGACAGACAGAGCATGTTGATCTGTCTGCAGTCGCTGCGTCCATCCCTGTTTCCACGGCAGCACAGCAGCCTGCTTGTGCATTCATAGAAATCCTGCCCATTAATTTCCAAGAACCGAGGTTAGTTCTACGCTGATGAAATATGTGTGAGGAGGAGCAGAAGCAATTTCTATCTTTAAGCCAACAGACACCCCTTCAGTTTATTCTGTTTTGGTTGGCTGGGGTTGGTTGGGGGATGGGGAGGGTGGGTGATCATTTTTACCGCGGCTGTGGGTTCCTGCATCTCAATCAGACTGAGAAAACACAATCTGGCCGAAGTGGGAGGGGTGTTTACTCACAATCCGCCTCTGGTGTCCATTTGACATCTAGCCACAGGAACAGACCACCACATCATACAGCATAACAGTATGCACATACAGGCTGCCATCAAAGGAATCAATGACTTAATATCAAAGATCTACACTATATTGTATACAATACGAGAATGCTGATTTAGAGTTCTTTATGCTGTATTATGTCTATCCAAAAGTCCAAAGGTGTAAGCTCAGCCCAGTGTATTATTTTCAGTTCATTTGTTCTATCTTGTTTAACATCTCTTACATGTAGAGACTATATCACACAAGCCTTGCTAGGTTACTGTATGAACGATTCACCAGCACACTGACTGTGGGTGCCTGCACTGCTCTCCGGCTGCTCTCTGGTGGAGCGAATCAGTATGCAGGGACAGAGTCAGAGGCATGCCCGCTAGCAGAGTGGAGCTGCAGGTTGGCGCCCGTCACAACGCTTGTAGGTACTGACACATTAGACAGGATCATAACATCTCAAACTGTCCTTCCCTGGCTCCTGACTGACATCAAATCCATTCTATGGGAGTGTTGCCATCCTCAGCGGAGCCTGCAATAAGAGTGGAGATCATCCATACAGTACATAACATCTCTGCATCGAATTACGGTTCCCAGTTCCCACTGGAATTAAGCATGTGGGACTGACTGACGAGCTGACTGAGTCAGAATGGCCTTGGGAAATATAAGCATGCAGGAACTAAATCAATGCACTCCTCACAGTCATCCAATACTGACTTGGATGGATTGCATGTTAAAACATTCAGAAGGTCTAAAGCCCATCTACCTCATAGGTAACACTTAAGGTTCCATTTGTAAAGGGTTTATAAAGGGTTTGTAATTACGTTATTAACAGTTATTTCATGAGCCACTATTTACCTATTTTTGCAGCCTATTTGAATTTTTGCAACGCGATTTCCTGCATATTGCACCTTTAGAGGTATCTTTTCAGCAGTTATAAATGTTAGTAACTCATTTGTTAATGGTCAGTGGATTGCCACTTTAAAATAAGGTATCATTTTAGCAGTTATAAAATGTTGATAACTCAGTTATAAATGTTTATAGGTCTGTCACTTTAAAAGCAGGTATACTTTTAGCAGTTATACATTTATAGGTGATTTGAGAGTTCACTCAGATCTTAGACATACTTATAGGTAGTATTGGGTACTCATTTACATTTTAGTCATTTAGCAGACGCTCTTATCCAGAGCGACTTACAGTTAGTGAATACATATTTTTTTATACTGGCCCCCCGTGGGAATCGAACCCACAACCCTGGCGTTGCAAAC